>NC_045427.1:252867421-253184921 GCF_902635505.1 Sarcophilus harrisii
GATTTGTCCAGTGACTATAAAGCTATTGGATCCAGGTTTTCCTATAATGGAACATACAGGTTATAGGAGTCTGAACTGTGTAAAAGCTATTTCACAAATACAATAATAGTATTTAAAGATAATTCTTACAAGAATAATGTTTTGGAGATCTAAGTAGATGATTGACTTGCCTGGCTCTAATGCTTTTGTGGCATCCTAAGTGTTGTAAGAATTATCAGTGAAAAAAACAGAGCTCAGACCTAGGACTCTAAAGTCTTTTACTATTTACATGGAGAATGATTCAGACAGGACTATTACCTTAAGCCTGGATTCTAGAGTCCCTCTACTCTGCTTATCCATGGCTAATTTCATAATACTAGAAATTTTGAAGGTAACAATTTAAAAGGATTCCTAATTGCTTTTCTAACTTCAAAAGTCACCTGAAGAATGGGAACCAAAAGAAAAATTTGGGAACATATGACACTATGACATGAGAGCATAAAGCATAATAAAGCGGCATGAAGATGAGAGTTAAAGGGCTTGCAAATATAGCCTTATTCAATATATGCATTTCAATTTCAATTTCATTTTCTTTTCTTTTTTTTTAGAAGGAGGCTATGCAATTAGGGTTAAGTGACTTGCCTTAGGTCACACAGCTAATAAGTGTTAAAGGTCTGAGGCTGGATTTGAACTCCAGGGCCAGTACTCTATCGATTATGCCAGCCAGCTGCTCTGATACATTCATTTCAATATTCCATTTGGGTAATTAGTTAGTAAGAAAAATATAAATATAATTTAATGGGAAAAATGCTAGAGGAGTCAGAAGAAACCTGGATTCAAATTTACCTCTGATACTAATTCTATGACAAAGGGCAAGTATTCAGCCTCCTCAAACTTTAGCTTCCTTACCAGTTAAGTGAGACTAATACCTATAGTTATTATGTTCTAAGACTGTTAGGATGCTTAGAGGAGATAATGCATATCAAGGACTTTTCAAACCTTAAAATGCCATATTGTCAGCTACTATTTTTTATATATTGACAATTCAACAATTGAAAAAAAAGTTTTTTTGCAAGAATTTATATTTACCTATATTTTCATGTTTCTCTGTACATGTTTGTGTGTGCAACATGCTGTACACACAATATACACATTCATGCATGTACATAATTTCCAGTAAAGTCCTACTCTAATGTCTCAATATGGTATAAAGGTGAACCTGGATTTTCAAAGTTATTTTAGCAGAGCATAAATTGGGGTGGCATAGAGTGGAGGCAAAACTTGAGAGGTTTTGAACACAAGCCTAGTGATGTTCACTTTGTCTTTTTTTAATGTCTAATTAAACTAGGTTTGGAAAAGTTCATTATCAGAGGTTGGCAATTAGGTGATGAATAATTATGGTCACAGAAACTAATGAATTATAGCAAAAGGTCCTAAATGGGCCATTGACCATAAAGCTTTCCCCATTCCAGTCCATTTTATACATTGTTGTCAAAGAATTTTTCCTTAAATATAGAGATGACCACGTGATCCCTAACTAAAACAGTTCTAGTGGCTTATTTATATGTGTGACATATATATGTGATATTGATGATATTATACATTATATTTATATACAAATTTATATGTTAACTATATATTTTGATATGTAGTTGCTTCCATTTGAATGTAAACTTATTTCAAAAAGGGATTGTTTTATGCTTTGTATATGATATACAGTGTCTAGGACAGCACTCGACATATGTTATGCATTTAATAAATATTTATTGACTGATTGAAGACCATCTACTAAGCCATAGAGAGTTTGCAATGTGTCTGAAGGAGTATCTACATGAATAAGATCACAGATCTTTTTATGTACTGAATTAATAGACTTGAAATGAAATTTCAGTAAAGGATTAAATGGTGGTTCTATAAATCTATTTCCTTGAGATAAAAAAATAAGTAATGAGGTATTTTTAAGAATAAGAAAAGTTTATAAGTATACACAACTGTCCTCTTTTGGATATATTTAACTGTCTCATTTTCCAATTTTTATTTTGTCTCTTATATTTTCAATATTTAATGAAATAAATTTAGATTACTTAAAATGTTCAAGTTTTTGAAGTACTTACAGATTTTTAAGATTCTCTTATGTTGGATTCAGATATTCCCCTTTCTTTAAGTTACTGAACCTAAATATTTATTTTTGTAAAGTTCTTTATTTTCCCCTACATGATTAGTAGTATTTGATAGCTGGAGAACTTTGTGGCCTGGATACTATACAATCAGTAGACATTCTTAAGAGCTTATGGATTGATAAGCTAACATTTTAGAGGTTTTGTTGCTGAAAAGCTCGGGCAATTTACTTTTACCTGCACCATACAAAAGCATAAAAATCTAGATTATTGTTGAATCTATTAGACTTGAACCATCTTATTTCTCTGTTAGTCATCTATGTGTGTGCACACTGAGATCTAACATTAAAATATAGCTTTGCAGAAAATTCTTCTTTCCTATAAGTGGCTTAAATCAGGTTGAGTCTTCCTGGTTCTTGGGTTAGATATTTTAGTTGGGGAAAACAGAGTAAGACTTACTCCAAAAATTTGAATAAGGCATGATTCACTTTTTAAGACATTCTGAGAATGCGATTAATAAAAATGTAGTTGTCTGTAGAAACCTATTTTTCCTCAAAACTAGATCCCGTCTTTCCAAGTCTGAAAATGCTACAAGTTAAAAAAGTTACAAAGTAATCCCAGGTTTTACTTAAATATTAATTGAGGAAAAGCAATGAATACATAAAACTAACCCCTCTTGCTTCTCTGTATTTTAAGAGACAACATACTCCATTACAATATGCCTTTTTCCAAAAAAGAAAAAAGACAAGAAAACTAAATGTAGTTAGCAACAAACTATCAAATCAATAATCGATTCTTAAAATTTCTAAAGGATTTATTCTTTAATTTTAAAGAAATTGAGTCTTAAAATAGAATATACATACATGCACATTATGAACTTTCCATTACACATTGGCTCACCTGGCCACCATTTCTTTCTCTTTATTCGAGGCATACCCACTGCTACTGAGTGGCTTTAATGGAGATGAAAGGAAGTAGAGGCAGTGATTGGTGAAGTACTGATCGACCAAAGGAAGGAGAACCTGAAAAATTAGTTGTAGGTTAACTTTTGGGAATGAGGATCCACAAAGGACCCATTTTTTTATTTTTTAAAATTCATTTCTTCTTCAACTCAAGGGGAAACTCCTTTAGAGCACTTAAACATTTCTAGGAAGCTTTTGAGGTGGCATTTAGAAGATGTACTCTTGAATCCAAGCACTTATTCATCCATTCATCTCAAGCTTTTAGATATCTCAGAATCCTATTCTCAAAGTTGACCCTTTCAGGCCAACTAGTCCAAACCATAACTGAAAAGGAATCCCTCTTATTATATTACTGACAACTAGTCAATCTGTCTAGGGCAACAATGGATCATTATAATTACACTGAATTAAATTTTGTTTTATTGTTTCTTTCATTTATACTACTGTTATCATATATACTTCTGTCTGCTCATTAATTCATTCTGCAACAATTTGAGCTTTTTCATGTTTCTCTGAATTCCTTATATTTGCCATTTTTTTATGATGTGATAATATTGTTTTATATTTATGTAATATCATTTGTTTGGTTATTCCTATACTGGATACCCATTTTGTTACTACGACAAATGCTGAGATCAAGATTTTGGTTTCCCCGACTTAATTTTCATTTGTCTTCAATCAATCTTCCACAACCCTGCCAAAGTGACATTACTAAAGAACAGATCTATTTCTCGATATCAGTCCATTTCTCAATAATTTTAAGTGAGATTCAAGATAAACTCCATTTGGCACTTAAAATCCTTTACATTCTGCATTTCTATCCCTATTTCATATTACTGTTCTCATGCATTCTGAATTCTGGTACATGCATAATACTGCTCCTCATACATATCTTATCTTATCTTTACAAAAAATGTTCTGCCATGCCTGAAATACTCTCTCCTCAATTCTGCTTTTTAGTATCCCTAAGTTTCCTCCTTCATATCTCATCTTAAATGCCACTATTTTCTCAACTCCAATATCTCTTCCCAAAATTGTCCCCCATATGACCATGTATTTATTTTATATATATTTATGTTTATGTTGTCTCCTCCATGGAAATTAAGCTTCCTTTTCTTTTTATTTATTTATTCATTCATTTGATTCTTTTGTTGAACTTTAGACTTATTATAGAAGGAATGTGTGAATAATAAAGAAAATTTGGGGGACATAATCATAGTTGCATATACCTCTCAAGTACTTGGACTACTGTTTTTATGTATATCCTATTACTACACAAAGTAGATGATTAAAAGCAACAATTGCCTAGAAAGCAAAATGGTACAGTGGAACAAATGAAAAGAAAAGCATTTATTAATTTACTAATGTTTCTGTTATTATCATTATTGATTTGATGCATTTTTCAAATATTAATAATTTGAAATAATATGAAAATTACGCTTCTATCTTTTGACCATTTGTTAAGGAAGAGCTGATGGGTCTATATATGACTATCACACTTTTATTGATGATATCTAAAAGATATTTTCCTTCTGTCTAGATTAACTTTTTTACCTAGCTGAAATGATTTTGATTATACAAAAGACTTTGAATTATATATAATCAAAATTTTCTATCTTTTGTGCTTTCTTCTAGTCATTGTTTGATTAAGAATTCTTTCTCCAGTCAGTTGTGAAAGTTAATTTTATACATTTTTCTCTAATTTTTCTATGATATAACTTTTTATGTATAGGCTTCACATCCAGTTGGAACTTACTATAGCATATGATGTAAGACTGGTTTAAATCTATTTTTGACAAAATGTTTTCCAGTTTTCCCCAAAGTCCTTGTTGAAGGAATTCTTTCCCTAGTAGTTTATATTCTTGGGTTTATAGGATACTGGGCTAATGAGTTCAATTACAGAAAGTAATTCTTCTTATTTATTCTAAATAAATTTCCTATTTTACTCCCCACAAAAGGTGTTTCAAATTTCTTCTCTTCTTTAGCCTCTATTCTGCACCCCTGAGACCCAGTCTCTTACTTTACTGAAGCCAAGTCTTTCCTTTTATTAAATAAAAACTCCTTAACAGCATCCTTTATTCTTTTCCTTTTGTTTCCGATTATGAGGCAGCCCTTTTCCATGTCAAGGCCCAATACCCTACAAGTGTCATTGAGCCCATTCCTATCTAATATTTTATAGTATTTATTTTTTATATTTTATTGTAAATTACAATAATCTCTCTCTACCTGTCCACTAGTTTCTTCCTTCCTTTAAACATGCCCAAATTTTCCCCATCTTTACAATACTTCCCTAGATGCTATCAGCTCCTCATGCTATCATACTATGATATCTGCTCTCTTTCTAGACAAATTTCAAAAAAACAAATAGACAAGAACCCCACCTATCTATATTTGGGGAATATAGATACTTCCTTTCTTCTCATTCTTTACAATCTGGCTTCTTATTTGAAAAAAAATTATGTCTTTCTAAAGTTACTAATAATTTCCTCTAATTATTTCCTTTAAAAATTATTTTATTTGTCTCAATTACATGTAAAAACAATCTTGAATGATTCATTAAGAAGTTTTTTTGAGTTCTAAATTTCCTCCCTCTTTCCTTAAAAAGGCAAGTGATTTAATATAAATTGTACATGTGAAATCATGTAAAACATTTAGTCATGCTGCAAAAGAAAAAAAAAAACCTCAAGAAAAATAAAGAAAGTAAAACAAGTATGCTTCAATCTTCATTCAGACTCCAACCATTCTTTCTCTAGAGGCAGATAAGCATTTTTCATCATAAGTCTCTGGAAATTGTTTTATATAACTATATTGCTGAAAACAGTTAAATCATTCACAGTTGATTGTAGTGTTCTCTTCTTTTTTTATAATATAATCGTTCTCTCTGTGGGAGCAGGTTTCTTGGGGAGGTTTTCAGGAGGCAGCCTTAGTTTCAGTTCAATGTAATAATCACCCCAAATGCAGCCAGCTGTTAAAATCCAAGCGTTTATTTTCTCCTTCAAAGTCTTGTCTCTTTCCTTGGGCTAGGGTAGCTTTCTTAGAGGCCTATCTCTCTGCTTGGTTCCAAGGGCTCTTGCAGCTTGTCCTTTGTCGCCTCTAGCTCAGCTCCAATTCCTGGCAATCTTCCGAACTGACTGAAGCTCTTTTTAGGCTCTTTTAGAGGTGTAAACTCAGAGGTTGACTCCTCCTCCAAGAGTGGGATTATGGGAGGTGTGAATTTACAAAGTTACAAAATTAACTTTGTGTATCTCCTGTACTTATGAACTCCAATATGTGAGCTCTAATGTGTAATAAACTCTTAAAGGTGCAAACCCAAGCACACAAGCATTGCTTCCATCAATTCCACTTAGTACCTTGTTTCAAGTTCTGGCCCATAACATCTCCTGGTAGGATCAGATCAATCATACTGAACCAGGCTAAATTAGATAATTATTGTCTCTATCAGTTCTAATGATTTAACACTTTGTAAGGATTCCAACAGTTGATCTTCATACAATATTTCTATTACTGTGTACAAAGTTCGCTTGGTTCTGCTCCCTTCACTTTTCATCAGTTCATATAAGTCTTCCCACTTTTTCTAAAACCATCTTGCTTGCTATTTCTTATAGCACAAGAATATTCTATTATATCATATACCACAACTTAATCACTTATTCATCAATTGAGGGTTATCCCTCAATTTCTAATGTTTTGCCACCACAAAAAACTGCTATAAATATTTTTGTATATATAAGCCTTTTTCTGGTGTTTTTTTTTTTTCAATCTCTTTGGGATGTATACCTAATAGTAGTATTGCTGAATCAAAATGTATGAACAGTTTTAGAGCTCTGTGGACATTATTTTAAATTGCTTTCCAAAACGGTTGGATCAATTTACAATTCCATCAACAGTGCATTAGTATTCCAATATTCCCATGTCCTTTTCAGCATTTGTGAATTTCTTTTTCTGTCATATTAGCCAATATTCTAAATGTGAATGTGTTACCTCAGAGTTGTTTTAATTTACATTTCTTTAATCATAAGTTAGTAGATATTTGACACAGTGAATAAAGTAATAGATTTAGAGTCAGGAACACCTGAATTCAAATCTTGCCTTAGATACTTGTTAGCTTCTTGATGCTAGGGCAACTCTATTAAAGTCTATTAAACCCTATTTAATTCAGTTCCCTCATCTGCAAAATGAACTAAAGAAGGAAGTGGCAAACTATTCCAGTATCATTGCCAAGTAAATTCCAAAAAGGGTTTAGAAAAGTCAGACATCACTGAAATGTCTATATAACAACAACAAAATAGTAATTTAGAATATTTTTACATGACTATAGATAGCATTGATTTCTTCAACTAAAAACTGCCTGTTCATATCCTTTGCTTATTTATCAGTTGAGGACTAAATTGTATTCTTACAAATTTGATTCAATTCTCCAATTATTTCAGAATTGAGGCATTTATCTAAGATTCTTGCTATAACATTTTTTTCCAGTTTCCTGCTTCCCTTCTAATTTTAGCTGCATTGGTTTTGTTCATGCAAACCCTTTTTAATTTAATGTAATCCAAATTATTTATTTTATATCCCATGATTCTATCTTTTGTTTGCATACAAATTCTTCCTTTATTTTATTTGTCTCAATTACATGTATATTATATTTTATCCATAGATATGACAGGTAAAACTTGCCTAAAAATCCTAAAATCCTAACTTGCCCTTTATGTCTAAATTATGTAAACTTTTTTTTTTTTACCTTATTTTGATATGTAGTGTGAGATGTTGGGCTGATGTAGAGGGCTGAAACTCTGAGTCTGACAAGAGAGCACTTAAGGCTACCTGATGTGAGACAATGGCTCTATTAGCATATATTTGGATGATGGCTCTCCTCACCATTGGTGCTTGCTGAATATTTGGAAGTAAGATAATCGTAGGCAAGGATTGGAGGGCAGAGGGAGAGAAGTGAGAGGCACTTAGCAGCAGGATGAGGAGGAGAAAGGATGGAGACTCCAGACTCCAGAATCCAGGATATATCTTTAGCAAGCCGCATGGCAGCTTTCAGGCCTCCTTCACTTCTCTCCCTAAAGACCAAGGACTTTGATTTATCCTGACTCTGGCTGACCCTGAAGCCCTCTAGGGAGCTAGCCTGGTCACTACAAGCTATATCTAGTTTCTATCAAACTGCTTTCCTGTTTTCCTAGTAATTTTTGTCAAATATTGAATTTTTATCCCTAAAGCTTGGATCTTTGCATTTATAAAACACTAAATTACTATGGTCATTTACTACTTCCATAATATACAAGCATACTTGCATAGTATGGTAGAGTAGTCTATTCCACTGATCATGACTCTATTTTTATTTCCATCACTCTACAGGTTCTTTTGATGATTACTCACTTTGTAATATAGTTTGAAATTTGTAACTGAAAAGTGGCCTGCCTTCACATTTTCTAGGTCTTTAAAAATGTAAATCATTGTGTAAGCATTTCTTATCCATTTGTATGCTTTTGCTGTTTATCTTTCAAATCCAGATGTTGGAGTTTGTATTTGTTCTCACTAAATTTCATCTTATATTTAGTCCATAGGTCCAGCCTGTTGAGAACTGTAAGGTTTGTGACCTTTTCTAAACCATCTGTACATTTGATAAATATGCCATATGCATATTTAACCTAATAAATTATAAAAATATTTACCACAGCAAGGACAAGAAGAAAATCCCATTGCCTCCTGATCCTGAAAGAGTTAACACTGTATGAATCTTAGTACTTTAGGACTTTCAAGGTCTGATCATTCAACCATTTCTAAGTCTACCTCTTATCCTTTTTGCCCAGATTTCTCTGTGCTATCAACAAGATACCAAGTATAGTATTTCTAGATAATTCTCTAATCTATTGGTCTCGTAACCTTGTTAAAAAAAAGGATAGGAGGACACTCTGCAAAGACCAGAATGTATCTGAATAGGATAAGGACTCTTGCATGTGAAAGAGGAAACACTACTTTTCAGATTAGCTAGAATTCTCTTTAGGGAAAGGCAGATAACAGGAAAAGAAATGGCATCTGTGAGACCATTATTTACTCAATTAGCTGTCAACTCTTAATGGCCAGATTACTCCCAATGCCATTAAATTGCCAACTGTGACATTATCAGTCACATAATCCCTTGAGTCCTGTTTTCTCTTCTGTAAAATGAGGGGGTTGGACTAAATGACCTCTAATCTAGCTTTAATCCAATGATAATTATTAAACTCAGTTATTAATGAAAAAAACCCAACATTAATTTTATGGGTGCAGGGTGTCACTTACTTTGGCGAAGAATTTAATCTCTTGGTCATGGGGAGACCTCTCTGTTTTCCCACTGCTAATAATGGCTTCTACAAAGATACAATTGACACAAATGTCAGGCAGCATAAGACACAGGTGTCTCATTAAAGAAAAACCAACTTGTTTGAAACATGTTTTCCAACATGATTTGTGGTCCATAAAATACTTTGTTCTGCAAATATATTAACTATTATTACCCCCTCTCTCTCCATATATATATATATATATATGTATATGTATATGTCACAGTTTATATTAAAAACATCTGAAAGTTTTAGTGTCATTCAAGCTCAGCAAAAATTAGCAGTATGATATGGCATAGCAAATAGAAAAGCTAACAGAATTATCCTTGCTATCTCAGTATTCTTAACTGTCATTGTTCTTGTCTCTGTCTATTAAGCAAGAAAATAGGCACAGAGAGATTCTGTTATCCTGTTCAGTTGTAGTAACAAATATAAAGGAGTTAAACTTGTAATTAGTCACATCTAGCAATAGAATCAATGTTTGAAGTCTAGTAGGGGAAAAACAAAACAAAACAAGATTTTTCCTATAACAAATTGTCAAATGTCAAAATAACTATGGAAAATAATATTGCAAAATAGCCATTGTTTAAATAGCACAAAAAGAAAAAGCATCAACTTTGTCAATATTTCAGGATTAAACTTACCCAAATGGGCAATAAACTCTTGAGCAGAATCAACATATTTTAGAATCTTCTTTAAAAATTTATAGGCAAACCTCTTTTCCATTGAGGAGGCATCCAATTCCATATCCTTCAGATTCCTAATTGGAAAATGGGGTGAAATCATCAAGAAATAACAGAGATTATTATTTATATCATCAGAATTGCAGATGTTCTCTAATTCTGAGGTTTGTGGATCCTTTTATAGGAAGAAATAGCTAACATTTTTTGCTTTGTTTATTATGTTTTCTGAAAAGGTTTCATACTATTTTCTCATCCTTATGTAATACTAGGGACTTCAAAGTCTTGTTTTTTGCATTCTTCCACATTTGTCCTTATATCTGCTATTTTAGCTTTACTCTTCTATGTCATTACACGTAATATTAAATAATATTTAACCCTTTTTTCCTCTATCTTTTTTATTGTTGCTTTTTTTTTCTTTGTAATGTTGAGGGAAATAATATTTTCTTTATGTTTCACCAAATTGTAAGAATGTAAGAAACCACTGTTTTGATTGACTATTATATAATTATTTATTATTTATAGGGAGCAGTTTTTTGGCAAAAGGGGAGAAGAGAGAGTAAGAAATGGGTGGTGAGAATGATACAAAAGACAACAAGCTACAAATCCTAATGTGCAAACATATAAAGAATATGTTTAAATTACAATGAGATTCTATTTAAAGTGTTTCTGATTTCTCATTCTATTTGATTTCTTTACGATGAAGTAGCAAATATGATTTGTTATTTAATTTATGAGACAGAATGACAATTTTTTCTGGATTTTAAAATTAATATGTTATAAAGCCCCCCCCCCTTTTTTTAAAGGACTCTTGGTTATGTCTATAGTAGGGGGAAAACATTGCAAAAAAGTAAAAGCATGGAACATCTTTCACAGGAAAGAAATTCCTTTTAGGTGAGTAGATATACAAATACTGAAAGAAAAGATCAGGTTTTGTTACATATAAGGAAGGGGGAGCATGATTTACATGGCATACTCCCAATGGATCACATTGTATAGTTAAAACTCAAATTTTCAACAATAATGCCTGGCATTTATATGATGCTTTAAAGATTGTGAGTACTTTAAATAAATGATAATGCTGTCCTCACCACAAGTGATAGGTATTTCAATTATCATTTTCATTTATATATAGGAAACCAAGAGCCAGAGATTTCAAGTGATTTCTCTCTTCATACAACAAAACATTTTTCAGAAGCAGGATTTGAACCTAGATTTCTTTACTCCACGTCCATCATACTTTTTAAATGAATCATGCTTAAGAGGCCAGTACAATGAAAAAGCAAATTAAAAATTCAGAAAATTATATGTAAAATGTAGGAATAAGAACAGCTTTAAGTGTAAGATAAAGAAATATCATGAAAAATTTTGAGAGTTTAAGAAGTATTTTTTAAAATTAATTTTTGCATGTAGAGGGTTCTCTAAGTTGAAAACCTTAAACTAGCATTTCAGGGATTATTGAATGTTTTCTCAAAAGCCTAGGGATAAGGAAACAGATCAAGATAAGAATGGAAAACAGGGGAGCACATGAAAGGGAATTAATCCTTATATCTTTAACAGATTAATTTTTCTCCCACAAACCTAGGCATAAGAATGAAATTTCATCAATGGATAGTAGTTATACAGAGATAAAAATAGTTTCAACTGGTGAGATAAAAGGGAGATTGTCTAGAAACAGCTTAGTGCTTTGAAAGGACAGCTTATTACAAATGGAAAAAAGACCTCACAGAGAGGAATCAGGACAGTCAGTGCCTCCCTGAGCTGAATAAAGCCAATTTTGGTTGTATGATGTGAACAATACACTCCTCAGGCTTAAAAAGTGAGTTTACAAATATCTCCAGAAAAGGGGATACCACTTTCCCCATGATTTCGTTAGATTTTTTTTTAAGATATTGCAGAATATCTAAATTAACCTATATTTTAAGGAAGCACTTAACAATCTCTCACACTGTTCTTGTGGAAATGACAGAAGTAGGTTAGATGGAATGCTCCAGAGATCTGTGTTAGTCCCACTGTTATTTACTCAGTAGCTGTATAATGGCATACAAGGATGTTTATTTAATTTGTAAATGACACACCAGAAACTAGAATCAGGTTCTAAAAACAATTTGGAGAAGCTACAATATTGGGTTTAACCTAAAAAGATGAAATCTGACATGTATAAATTAAGAACTCATCTTATAATGGGTTCAAAAATCAACTTCATATGAAAAAGAGGTAATA
This sequence comes from Sarcophilus harrisii, assembly GCF_902635505.1. NCBI lineage: Eukaryota > Metazoa > Chordata > Mammalia > Dasyuromorphia > Dasyuridae > Sarcophilus > Sarcophilus harrisii. The sequence continues at coordinate 252,879,706 of NC_045427.1, forward strand.
AACATGAGATCGAATAGGCAGCAGTTTTTTGGAAAGAGATTAAAGGGAGTTGGAGTATACTGTTACCTCAATGTGTAGTAACATAATGTTATGGCAGGCAAAAAATGAAAATATAATTTTAGGTTACATTAGAAGACCAAGATCAGGAGATAATAGTTCCACTGTACTTGGCTTTGCTCAGAAACATGTCTGAAATATCATACTCAGTTTTGAACATCATATTTTAGGAAACTGGAGAGCATCCATGATGATGTTTTGAGATTACAGGATCATGAATTTAGAACTAGAAAGGATAAGCAGGTCATTTAATCTAACAGCCTCATTTTTTGTTACTGTCCCCACGTCACATAGACATGACCAACAAATCTCAGATCTGAATCCACTTACTTTTAATCAACCCAGGCAGTTTGATGCAGTAGACAAAGCATTGGACTTAGAGTCAAGAACACCTGGTTTTGAATGCAGCTTTAGACCTTTATTAGCTTTGTGATGGACTACATCATTTAATTTCTCTTAACTTCAGATTCCCAATTTATAAAATGGGGATATTAATAGCACCAACTTACTACACTAACAGTGTTGTTGTGAGGATGAAGCTTTGCAGTATCAACTGAAGAAAATGGAAATACTTAGCTTGCAGAAAGTCAGACTTGTTGGAAAGAAGAACACATAATGGGGATAAAATTAAAAGCCCCATTTAATTAGAAGAGAGGTCAGAGTCTGCTTGGCTACTGGGGCAGAAGTGAAAACAATGCGTAGAAGTTGCAATGAGGTAATCAGGAATGGTATAAGAAAAACAAAACTCCCTACTCTCGAGAGGTGTCCAAAAATGTAAGTGCATGGCTTGGAAAATGGTAGTTTCTCCCTTACTGAAGGTAAGACTAGTGAATGCTCATTAAATACATTATAGTGGGGATTGTTTTTTAGATGTCAGTTGGACTTCTTCAGTTAGTTGGAGTTCCTTTTAATTCTGAGATTGTATGATTCTATCTCATGGGTTCTATTTCTTACCTCAAGTTAAACCTATTAATTAATTCTTTTTTTTTCAAAATAAAAATTTTTCAGTTCCAAAAGACTTAAACATTGTTCTTTCTCTCATCGATATTAGTCAGAGATCAGGAGAGAGTGACAAAACAAGGTAACTGAAGACAGAAAATAGTGATGGAATATTTGGAAAAAGTGACTTACTTACCTAGATACAACAATACCATTCACTTGGAGGAATTTAAATAGCTCCTGGGCTTTTTCTCTGTCTCTGAATTTCTCCTTGGCTGTCAAGGTGTCATATGGCACTAAGAGAGGGTGACTGCCTCCACCTATGACAAATTATATATATATATATATATATATATATATATATGTAATAGATAGACTATAATAATTTAGGGATATAACACACTTGATGCCCAATGTCATTTCCTCTATATACTCTATAAACTAACCTTACCTTTGTTTTCAAGTTCCATCTTTTTCTTTTTGGCCCAGATATTGTGATAGTTCTCAGCCACAACTTCTACCATCCCCTGTCAAGAGAAAGCCATTAAAAATATGAATAGGTTGGTGGGAGAGAGAAAAATGAGTTCATCAATGATGGACTATTTTTGGATGGTTTAGGAAAGGAATGTTACTAAAACCTATTGGCTCATTGCTGGATGATTCCTATCATTACTTATGCATAATTATAAAGTCATAAAAATCTAAACCTGTTTTTCTGTTTTTCAACTTATTAGTCTATTGCAAGATACATGAAAAATAAATATTTCAACTCGAAGCTCCAAATCAGCAGTATGTCATTATATAATAGAATTTCAGGTCTGGGAAATTCCTTGAAAAGGTCATCATATTTATTCCTGTTCATATGGTAATAAGACTGGGAATAAGGATTTTAGTCACTTATATCATCTGGTGTTTCAGCTCTTTAGGTCATGAGGCTAGGAGGAATACATTGGTCTAGTGGGTAGGAAAACAAAATATTGCTTTTCTAGTCATCATCTAGGTAAGAAAACTAATGACACCTATATTGGCATAAGTAAAACCTTACAAATAAAATTAATTTACATAAGGATCATTTCATTGTAAAAAAAAAAGAGGATATTTAGACATTTATAGGTATTCAATCTAAAAACAAATAAATAAATAGAAATGAAGTATTTATTATAGACCTTGTTGCCACAGCCAGCAAATGTCAAGTCAGAAATTGAAATAGAAATGGGAAGAAAAAATTAGAGTTATCAGGGACATTCCAAAGATTCAGGCCATTTCATTCTCTCCCACTGCATTTTACGTTCCTCTGTGTCCTCTATGCTGACATGGAACAATACTGTCAATTGTAAGGTACCAGAATAAAGGCAATTGGTATACAATGGGTTTTGCAAAACTGAGAGAAGGCAGATACAATGGAAAGTATGCTCGATTTGGACACAGAGAACATAGCATTCATAATTATCCTTATGACCTCGAATGAATCATTGTGTGCCTCAGTTTCCTTATCTGTAAAAAGAAGAGGGTTGCATTAGATATCTTCTGAGATCTCTTTCAGCTCTAGAACAATGATTCAACAACTCTAGAGAGATGGGCTTTGGATGTACTTGTTACTGAAGCAATAGCATGAGAATGAAGTTTACATACATGGATAATTGAATAAATAATAGTCAAATAGTGGAGCTTTATGGGTTAATTGCTATTTGGTTTTTTTTAGCACTTTATTTTTCTGTTCATTACTCTCTCTTTACTGAGCTGCATTAGACTGAACTGAATCTACAGCCTTTAATGTACTGAATTGACACACAGTATTAGAAATTTCAAGAAACCATTCTCCAATTGATAAATGATCATAGGATATAAACAGATAATTCTCAGACGAAGAAATTGAAACTATTTCTAGCCATATGAAAAGATGCTCCAAGTCAACAATTAATCAGAGAAATGAAAATTAAGACAACTCTGAGATACCACTACACACCTGTCAGATTGGCTAGAATGACAGGGAAAAATAATGCGGAATGTTGGAGGGGATATGGGAAAACAGGGACACTGATACATAGTTGGTGAAGTTGTGAATACATCCAGCCATTCTGGAGAGCAATTTGGAAGTATGCTCAAAAAGTTATCAAACTGTACCCTTTGACCCAGCAGTGCTACCACTGGGCTTGTATCCCAAAGAGATCTTAAAGAAGGGAAAGAGACCTGTATGTGCAAGAATGTTTGTGGCAACACTGTTTGTAGTGGCCAGAAACTGGAAATTGAGTGGATGCCCATCCAGTTGGAGAATGGCTGAATAAGTTGTGGTATATAAATGATATTGAATATTAATGTTCAGTAAGAAACGACCAACAGGATGATTTCAGAAAGGCCTGGAGAGACACGAATTGACGCTGAGTGAAATGAGCAGGACCAGGAGATCATTATATGCTTCAACAACAACACTATATGATGACCAATTCTGATGGACCTGGCCATCTTCAACAATGAGATGAACCAATTCAGTTCTAATGGAGCAGTAATGAACTGAACCAGGTACACCCGGCGAAAGAACTCTGGGAGATGACTAAGAACATTACATTGAATTCCCAATCCCTATATTTTTGCCCACCTGAATTTTTGATTTCCTTCACAGGCTAATTGTACAATATTTCAGAGTCTGATTCTTTTTGTACAGCAAAATAATGGTTTGGACATGTATACTTATTTTGTATTTAATTTATACTCTAATATATTTAACACGTATTGGTCATCCTGCCATCTAGGGGATAGGGTGGGGGGAAGGAGGGGAAAAATTGGAACAAAAGGTTTGGCAATTGTCAATGCTGTAAAATTACCCATGCATATAACCTGTAAATAAAAAGCTATTAAAATAAAAAAAAAAAGAAATTTCAAGAAAAATTCTAAGTTTTTAAAGTAACTGAAAAAACTTTCCCCAGGTTTCTAGTCAATGTGATACATTCATAACACTCTATTTTTTGACATTTTAGGCCACCAATTCTCAAAGCATGGTTTGTGACATGGGTTCCTGACATCTTTTCAGGAGATCTGTGAGGTCAAAACTCTTTTCATAATAATACTAAGAAATTATTTGCTTATTAAAGTACTTCCTTTTCCAACTACTAATCTGTATGAGCATAGGTTTTCTTCATATACTTTAATGAAAACAGCATATCATAACAGACTGAATCCAGAAACATATCCAAATAAAGCTGTTTCCTATTAAACCATATGCTAAAGAGATGTGCAAAAACATGTAAAACCATACTATTTTTCTCAATTAATTTTTGCTTTGAAAAATGATTTTAATTATGTTATTTATATAAAATGTAAAAGGTTTATTATTTTTGAAAATGAATAAATATTTTAAATATTTAACAGTATTAATTTCTAATAAGCTAAAAATCAGTAAAATAGAAACTGTGACAAACTTTTTCATTTATTACAACATCTATTTCTTTCTTCAGTCCTCAAAGGTAGAAAATCTTGACAACATATCTTGCAGTGTGAATGACAAGAAGAACAGTAGATGGGATATCAGGTAGTCTGAATTCTATTGCTAACTCTATCATTGACCAATTTTATACTACTACACAAATCATTTTATACCTCTCTGGGCCTCGTTTTTTATTACCTGTAAAACAAAGGAACTGGACTGGATGATCTTAAAGGTCCTTTCTAGTACTAATAATTTTCATTTGTGAAATAATCTTAATTCTAAAATACATTGTTAAAGGTAAATTATACTGTTCTGAAGAATACATATAGTAAAAACATTAGTACTGACCTGGACTTCCCTAGAAAGCACAACATTTGAAAGGTCAACTGGAGCTGGAGTGTAGCTGTTGCCCTAGAAAAAACAAATTAAAATTACTTGATCTGGCACATCTTCATTTTTATTATTTTATTATGGCTTCTGTTATTTTTAGCTAGCACAATTGCAAGTCCTTTCTCTTTCCTATTTTGAGTAATTGGGAAAAATAAAGACTGTCTACCTCCAAGGGATACAAGATTGACTGGGGTTGGTACCAAATATACTAAATGATGGAAAAGAAGGTGGTAAGAATAATCAAGGAGTGTTTGCTTTCATCATGAACCAGACTTCAAGACTTTATAGGGAATTGTCCTGAATGTTGTAAGAAATTAAGAAATCTAGTGGTTGGAGTATAAGAATTATGAAAAGTTGTAAGACAGACAAAAAGAAGGAAAAGAGGAGAAATACAGAAGCAGAAGAGTGAGAAAAAGTGGTAGAGGCAGGAGAGTTAACTATGTTCCTAATCAAGATGGGGATGGGAGATGGTACTAACAAGACTTATAGATCAAGGGGAGGCTTACTACAGAGTCCTCAGAACTGCAAATGATCCAGAGGATTTATATATACTTTGAGACTCATAGCTGTTAATTTTCTAATTTTTGTTTTGTTTACCCCTTTAAAAAATAAAATTACATTTATAATATTATGAACTAATATTGAAATGTTGCCTATAAGTAAAAATTCTGTCTTGGGATACCAAGCATTATGACGCATATTGATTTCTTGATGAACTAAGAGAGTAAGGCCATTTCCCAAACTGTATCTGTGCCTGTTGTTTCAACAGATAATTTCTGATATAAAGATTATATAACAAAGATTTGTGTTTATTTGTGTGACAACCACCCAGTGATACCCCTAAAGAAAATCTCATGCCATGAAATTACATGGACACTATCCCAGAGTCCTTATTTCCCTATAGTTTTAAAAAGTCTAGCTTTAAGCAGTTTTGTCTTACTTGGCTGACTTGGGAAATGCTGCGAAGCTTCTCATTTTCTCGCTGTTGAATGATTGCTTCACTTTCTCTGGTTCTCTCTATTGTCCAACCCACAGCTAGCATGGTTTTTAGAGACTCTCTGGCAGGCCAGCGATAAATTTCCTTCTCCTAGAAACAAATTCAAGTAAAAGTGATTTACAAAGTACAGATATTTTGATTAACCTCTTAATCCCAAAGGGATGCAGTGTGTCACCTTTTAATTTAAATTATGGCATAAATTATTAATGGATGAGCTAGCTATTTTAGGGGCTACACAATGCCACTGGGTAAAAAAAATTAATATTCAAGACCCTCAGGAAATTCTGTTGCCTTCGTTTTAAGTGTGTCATGCTATTCAAAGCTATTTGGAGTTTTGTGAGGAAAAAGAAGGCACAAGAAAGAACAAAAGTAAGAAAATAGTGATGGGCGTTTTAATTGTAGTGGCAAGTGGGGAGTAATATTAAAATGTTTGACAAAGAAAGTTCCATTTTAGGCACTTATCAGATTTTCTTGACCTCAAAATTAGTTCTGGGTCTCTCTGGGATTTGGCTCAAAATTCGAAAATGCTCAATATACTAAGTATGAAGGTAGGCAATGTATGCTATAAATGGAACAAGAATGATTATTGAGAAAATGGCACAGAATCAGAATCAGAAAAGAATTATGTAACACTTTTATCCACACAATTTTCCTTGTTTTCTTTCTTCTTGTCATTTGTATTCTCAGAAATAATTTTTATTTGAGGAGGACTGAGCAGCTTCCTGATTTCCCTTGGGGTTCATCCCCTTCTTCCTAATTACAATCCTAATTAGAATCATTCATAGTTTATTTGCAAAGGTTTTTGCAAAGGAAAACTAATTTTTATTTGGTCCCTATATGTTACATAGTAACTCCTCTATGGCTTTTAAAGAGTTAGAGAGTGATTGTATTCTGGGAATTAAATCCTAGTTGCAGGGAAAAGGAGAAGTTGCTTACAGATAGGAAACACGAATTTATTTTGTCTCAAAATTCTCTAAATTTTGGATGAATTCTCTATTGGCCCTCCTATGGCTGACTGAAGACACTTTTCTAGAATGGAAAAAAAACCCATTGTGTACAAAGTGAGATATCTTTCTCTTACTTCACTGTGGCTTACCTTTTCAGTTAATGTTTTAAAAGGTCTTATTAACGGATGTGTCTTCACATTTTCATCCAGAGAGATACCATATTTCCATCCATTCTGACTCTGTAAGGGGGAAAGTTTTTCAATTTAAATAGCATTTCCTGGCAATTAAACATCTCTATTGTGTGACCCAAATGGCTGTTTCCTATTTAGCTATACAAATGAGCCAATTGCAAAGAAAATACTATGCCAAATGTGTCTGTAAATTCCTTGGAAATTCTCTCCTCAATCCTTAAGTCATTAGACTGCTGGCTAAATTATAAATTCTGTTTCCTTTAATTCTTGTTTTATCTGGTTGTCCTCTTTAGATACATATTTGCATTTCAAGTCCTTATAAAATAGAAACAAAGGAACTGTGCACAATGCTTCCCAGAGACTTAAGACATGCTATAATTTGGGCAGTTTCTTAAGGACCATCTGCCATGATGAACTGGCTACTTTAGCAAAACTAGAGTGATCTGAGTTTAAGAAAATTCCAGCTCTTTTACTGATATGTATGTATTGTCCCATGACAGATGCTCAACTCAGACTCTCCTAGTGACTATGAGTTAATCTCTTGACCTAGAAAAAGCTGAAGATGAACAGGTTTAGTTTAGAACCCATTGAGCTTCCACCATCTTATAAGATTGCATTCTATGTTTAAGGAGTAGATTTTCAGTCCTTAGTATATCCCAATGAAGTATATTACCTACCTCCAAAGTCTAAACATTTACTAAACATTTCAACTTTGTATTGACTCAACATTTAGGGACAGCTAACCATTAACCACTGGGAAAACTATCTATACAGTCAACGATAGCTCTAACAACCAATTAAATGAATAATATAAGTCCACTAAAGGACAATCCATAAGAAGTAGTTCAGGCAGGTGGGGTTAGGGTGAAGATCAAGGGGAAATAAGAGAATACTAACCAGGATGAGGGATAGCAGGGAATATTTGTGACCTGAGATTGCTATGATGGTTTGAAGGCTTGGCAGGAATCTTCAGATACTGACCAATTGAATTCTGTTTGGGTTAGTATACTGGCAAATATGATAAAATTTCTTCTGTTAATCTAAGAAATAGGTAGAGAGCAAAGGCTTATAGGGAGGCCCTATACTAAACAACTTTGGACACCTAACATTGAAGAAAATAGGACAAGTGGTACTCCTTTGTATTCTGGTACAGCTATCATCAAATCAGAAATATCCATATCTCACTTGCTGGAGATACTTTAGTGGAGACTTTAGTGCTAACTACTAAAATAGACAAGTGAATTAACATGAAATGGATTGGGCCTTGGATTACTTTCCCTAAAAATCACTTCTATATCGTGACATGGAAACAGATGACATTAATTATAGGTAAGAGCCTCATATTGTCAATGATATCTTTGCCCAAAGTTAAAGAATTTATAGCTGATATATGGCAACAAAAAAACAAAACAACCCTTAATTCCTAAGCCTAGAATAAACTAAATAAGAGATGAAAATGAGGAAGTATTAAAATCTGAAGAGGGCATAACAAAAACTTTGAGAGTTAAGAATCTTCACTAAATGCAAACTCTAGTTTTCTAATACTGAAATTGATTATAAATAGTACCAATATGGCAAATGATCCTCTCTGTAGCATGGGACCATAAACCAAGAAAAACAAGATTCCTTCCAGTCATGCACTCATTATCTTCCTTTAATGTGAAGAACATAAAGATTTGTTGTCCATTTCTTGTTTCAGTGAGGACTTGCATCAGAACTATTTCCAGTGCACCAATATCCTCCAGTGACGATCTATTTCATCTCTTGCTTTCAGGGCTTTTCCCAGGGAAAGCAAAGCTCTCTGACCTCCTTACCATGCTTTCCCATTGTTTGCTTCTCTGTATGCCATCAGGCTTGCATGGCCTGATGGGACAAATTCTCATTATTGGTCACCTGAACCTCAATAGAAGATCTGCACATTCTAATCTCAAGCCTTTCTCAATGGACTCTCTCCAAATAGTTATATTTTTACTGTATTCAATGCTCAATAGATAGCAAACTCCTATTACACTTGCTCCATTCCAAAGACCCTGAACTCTTGGCTGCACCCTTGTCCTGTAATTGATGATGGTCTACAAAGTCCTGATTTTGAATTATTCCTTTGATCCATCTTCTTTTCATTCAAACAATGCTGAATGGAACTGGAGAAAAATCATGAAATTCTACTAACTGGATTACCATAAATTTATGTTGTTTAATCTCACCAACATCCTCAATGCAGCAAGCAGTCTATTTCTCCCCAATTGATTTACTATCCATTCCCAATATGGCTCTTCTAAACCTTGTTTCCATACAAGTCTTCTATGGCATAACCTCCTTTTACTGTTTTAGCAGGGGATCTTGCTTCAAAAACCATATAATATTGAATTCTGCTTCTGGTCCATTCAGTTATTCTTTTTCAATTTATGGGTGTTTTTACTCACTCCCATTTAGAGTCATGACTGTTACTTGTATATTTATCTCCATCCTTTACTCTTATATTTTTTCCTGTTTCTATCCTTACTCAGTTCTAATACATCTGGGCAGTCCAGTTGTCTCAGTCAAGATAACTACAAAAACTAGCAAAACTTAATGGCAAGTGCTACTGCATTGGAAAAGATCAGGGGTAGGTTCTGTTTATGTCTTGAATAATTTAGAACATTTTGGAATTTATTTTGTTCTTTTTTGACTCAATTTTTTTTTTTTCATCTAAGAGTGGGGATAATATCTCTTGATCCTTCCTGAATTCAGAAAAACGTCAATTGTGAAGATCTTTAAGAAATATGTATATTCCAGAAATAATAGTGTTAGTCTGTTATCACTATCTTTCTTATTGCCAACATTAGTCTCAAAAAGAAAAGTAGAGAAGGGATATACATACATAAAAGTGTGAACAGAATTGAAAGTACTTTAGAATAGTTAAGACTTAAAAATGATTTCCAAGTTTATATACCCAGTTAGCTTTCTACTGTCTTGATGTGAAATAGATTAATTGTTCTAGGCCATATGTAGCCCACATTTTCAAGTGAATGATCCATTAGAATCCTGGATTCTTTTGGCTCAACTCCTATGGTATAACTTCTATTCTTTAATAGCTGATAAAGCAATTAAACTTACTACGCATTCAGCTAGTTAAGGAATTTTAAATGCTAGGTGGAATAATCAGTCAATATCCACATCCTTGCCCTCACATTTTATTCAGCTTTGAATACAAGTTTAAAATAATCCATTATGAACATGTATAATCAATTAAAACAAAATTTCAAAAATATCCTCCCATTTTGAATCTTTCATATCTCTATCTAGAAGTAATCAGTTGCCTCTCTATCCCTTCCTTTGTGTAGATGTTTCCTTATGCTCCCTGATTGGGACAATTTTCTCTAAATTTTCTTCTTTTCCCTTCCTATTCAGTATATTCTTCTCCTTTCTTTTCACTCTTTCCTTAAGATCAGCAAAACAGAACCTTTGTATATTTGAATTTCCTCTACGAATCTTAATGATAATATAGGGGTTAAAGAAGACATAAATATTATCTACACATATGTAGATTTTTGAATGTAAGCAGTTTATACTTGTTTAATCCATCATTCATGTTTACCTTTTTAAGGTTTTTCTTCACTTCTGTTTTTAACTTCAAAGTTTCTTTGTAGCTCTCATCTTTTCATCAGGAATACTTGGAAATCCTCTGTTTTCCTTAAAGGTCCATTACTCCCCCCCAAATAAAATAAAAAACCATAATATTCAGTTTTTCTGGGTAAATTATACTTAGCTGTAAGCTCATATTCTTTGCCTTCTGGAATACCACAAGATTTCTACTATTTTTACACTGGTGACTGCTAAATCATGTGTGATCTTAACTGTATCTCCTTAGTACTTGAATTCTTTCTTTCTGACTGTTTGCATTTTGGTATTATTTCTTTTATCTGGAAGCCTGAGAATTTGACTATAATGTTCCTGGGGGTTTTCATTTTGGATGTTCTTTAAGGAAAAGACCAGTGGAGTCTTTCTATTTCTATTTTACCCTCTGGTTGTAAGATTTCTGAGTAGTTTTCTTTGAATATTTCTTTGCTTTTGAAGCAGGTTCTTTTTGTTATGATTATAATGTTCAGATAGTTGAATGATCTTGAATTTTTTTTCTCCTTGAACTGTTTTCTAGGTCATTTTTGTTATGAGATACTTTACATTTTTTCTCCTCTCACGTGTGTGTGTGTGTGTGTGTGTGTTATCCTATATTTTTTGTTGCCTCATGAAATCACTGGCTTCACTTAGCCCATTTGCATTTTCAGGGTGCTTGCTGCTTAGGCAAGATTTTGGGCATTTTGTATTAAATCATTAAATGTGTGTATAATTATTTCTTTCATAACTTTTGTTTGCTTTGCATTGTTTTTTTTCAAGCATTCTCATTTAAAAAAAAAACTCAACAAAATATTTTGAACTTTAAAAAAAAAAATTTCATCTATCTCAGGAATTATAATTGAGTTTGTCCCCAAGCTGTGTTCTCTAATATTCTGCTTGTGGTTGTTTAGTAATCATTCTCTTCTTCATTTGTTTTGATCATCTCTGTTATCATAATAGCTTATGATATGGTTATTTTTTGGTTTGTCCATTCTTTCAGCCTACTTCCTGACTTGAGAATTTATATTACTATTGTGTCCTGTGATATTTTTGAAGAGAGGGTCTAGGTTAGTCCTGTTGCTGATGTTTTGTGATATTAAATGTGTTATTTGCAGATCTCAGAGATAGACTGGGGATCTTTTGGAGAATTTTTTAGTGGTTAGATCCAGTGCAAATTCTGATTGCCATTCTTTTTCCAGCCCCAGCCTCCTCATCCAACCTCCACAAATTCCTATTCTGTGTTGGATCTGAATAAGAGTAGTTTGCTGCTGGACTGACTGCTTTGTCAATAAGCTGGAAAGCAATTTTGGGTTTGGTCTGGGATTCTTTCCTTGGTTATTCCTTTGTATGCTGAGCTAGATGCCAGAAGTGGGATCTGACATAGGGTTTAAGTCATACCATTTATGGTACTGGTTTCTAGGACCTTCCTATCCAGGAATACTACTCTTCGACTCAAATCCTTTTTTTTTTTTTTTCTTTAAGTCCACCTTGAATTTCTGACTCAGAAGTGGGCAGTAGCAACAAAGCTGTCAGTTGGTACTTGTTTCTATCATAATGCCCAGTGTGAAATTAGGGGTACCCTGTAAGAATTTTGAACTCTTATTGTATTGGTATACAGCCTTTCCTTGGTCCCTGCAGTATAAAGTAAATTCTTTTTCTATGTCCTCAGAATTCCTTTTCTGTCTCTCCTAGTTAGACTGGGACTTTTCCTGTACTTCCCCATAAGGTTTCAGTTTGGTGCATTTTCTAGATGTTTGAAGAAATATGTAGTGATTTCACCACAGTGCTTCCTACCACTAAGCTATTTTGGCTCCTCTCTAATGACTTATGTTTTTAAAAGAAGAGTTTATAAGTGCTATCAGGGACTACAACATTGTAACAACTATTATGGTTGGATCAGTGTTTTCCCCCCTGAGGCAATTGGGGTTAAGTGACTTGCCAAGGTCACAGCTAGGAAGTGTTAAGTGTCTGAGTTCAAATTTGAACTCACGTCCTCCTGACTTCAGGAGGACTCTATTCACTGTGCCAACCTACCCCTGGATCAGTATTCTCGTCCAGAATAAAACTTTCTGGACTGGCAACAGTTTTTTATGTTGTCTCTCTGCTGCAAATTTCTTCTTCCTGCAAACCAGTCCCAATGAAGCTGACAAAATATTTCCAAATATCACTTCACTAACTGTCACTCATTTCAATAATCTTGGGTTGTCTGTAGCATTAATATATTAAATATTGGAGGTAAGTATAATCTCCTTTGTTTGTACTTAAAGCCCTTTATAACCTACTTCCTTTTAGGTTTATTATATATTACTTCCCTTACAGTAATTTATTTATAATTTACATTAAATTTCAGACAAACAGGCTTTTTTGCCCATCCTTATATATGACATTCTATTTTTTGTTTCAGTGTCTTTCTGTTTTCTATGCCTGTAACATCTTCTGCTTCCTTCAAAATTCAATTCAAGTATAACCTTTACGAAACTTTTCCTAATTTATGAGATACTGGCACCTCCTCCCAAAATTATCTTGGATTTACATTGTACATATATTGCTTAAAAGGAAGGAGGAAACAAGGAAGAGGGGGAGGAGGAGGTAGGGAGGGAAGGAGGAAGAGAGAAAGAGAGAGAGAGAGAGAGAGAAGAAGGAGGAGGAGAAGAAGAAGAAGAAGAAGAAGAAGAAGAAGAAGAGAACAGAAGAAGAAGAGAAGAAGAAGGAAGAGGAGGAGGAGGAGGAGGAGAAGAGAGAGAGGGAGAGACAGATACACACACACACACACACACAGATAGAAGAGAAAAGAGAAGAGACCAATAGAGGAGAAATTAGTTGTTTCCCTTAACAGAAATGACTTTCCTTTTTGTCTTGTGCTCCCACACTCAACACAATATCTGGCACATGAAAGTCAATTAACAAATACTTGTTAATTAATTGATTTTAGTCTAAAATCAAAGGTAATAAATTTTACTTCTATTTTCTTGCCCTCTTACTTCCAATCTATAACATGTATGCAAATACAAATTCCATACTCACTGATTTTAAGAAAAAAGTTAACATTTCTAGAAGTAAGCATTTCCTTGACTGGTATAAAAACAAGCAGCAGCAGCAGCTTCTGCAGCCTCTTCCACTGACCTCCACAAACCTCAGGAAATTGCTGCTCTCAAATAATGAATGCTTTTAGAATGGTAAGTGTGTCACTTAGATAAATTGGGCAGATATTCAAAATTCAACCCTTTAATATTTTTTGGCTCTTTTCCTGACAATTGTTAGTTGGATGATAATCCCCTACCTTGTCACAGGCCCATTTGTCATGTGAATGCTCAGCATACTTGGTGACCACATATTCCAGTTTTTCAGGAAGAGAAAAGCTGAGAGAGAGAGAAAGGAAAAAAAAAAAGTGCCATCACACCACCAGGCACAAATGGAGATGATGAGAACAATTCTGAACTATCAGAATGTTCCCTTTTGAGATGGAAATGGGATTAGTGCCACTGGGACCATTCATATAATTTAGCAGAGTTCCAAAACATCAGGTCAATTAGAAACATTATCTAGTGGCTTCCCATGTTCCAAGGTATAGGTAGGACAAAATGGGAATGCGAAAGAGTTAGAAAATGCACCTTTATTTCTTTCTTACTGGCCTTATTGATAAAAGAGTTGTGTTTGGTGAAATATTTTTAGTTTTATAAAGGTGATGTTCAGAAGTAATGCTCAGTTCCTAACTGGGGGAAAATTCATTAGGAAGATTTTTGTTGGGTGAAATTTGTGTCACGTAGGTGTGATTTATATACATGTCTGTATCTGTAACAGAATTTCTAAGAACACACTGTACTTAGTAGGCTAATCTTGTATTAATTATACCTGATTCCAGTTATTCCAATTATCCTCCCAATATGCTCATTTTTAATTTGTTTAATGGTAACTAATGACATCTTACCTCTCTGTTTTCACTGCTTCATTCTGTTTTTATTTCAATTTGTTCCATTTTTCTTTTCTCTACTATTCTATGTGTCACATTCCTTTGCAATCTCACCTCAGTGTTCTATGTCCTTAGTATTTTACTAATTAGTATAAATTAGGTAATGTAAATTATACATCAGGACAGGTATAACCAAGAAAAAAAAGAGAAAAAAAATCTATGTATGGATTATGACATATAGATTCTTTACCCAAAGCATCCATCAGTCATTCCCATGGCTCCAACTTGGAATTGTCATAAATTTCAACTAATCTCTAATAGTACAATTACCTTGGTGATAAATTGTTGTAATCTCTTTGTATTTGAAGATTGGATTTTCTGTTCAGCTCTGGTCTTTTCATTAGGAAAGTTTGAAAGTTCTCTATTTCATTGAATATCCATATTCTCAGTTTTGGTGCATAGTTGATTCTTAGTTCCAATCTAAACTCCTCTGCCTTCCAGAATAGCATATTTCAACCTTTTTGATGTTTTAATTTGGAAGCTGCTAAATCCTGGGTAATCCTAATTGTGGCTCCTTGATATGAATTGTTTCCTTCTGGTTGCTTGCAGTATTTTTTTCATTGACCTGATAAATTTAGAATTTAAGTACAATATTCCTTGGAGTTTTCATTTTGGGATCTCTTTCAGGAGGTGGTCAATGAATTCTTTCAAAGACTATCATACCCTCTGATTTTAGGATATTCTTGATAATTTGTTAAAAGATGCTGTGTGATTCTTTTTTTTATCACAGCCTTTAAGTAGCCCAATAATTCTTAATTACTTCTCTCTCCCTCTGGATGTAGACGGTATTTTTCATCTAAATTTATTTGGGATTGCCTTGGATTACTGAACTGCTGAGAAGAACTAAATCTGTCATAGTTGATCATCACACAGTTTTGCTGTTACTGTGTATAGTGCATTCCTGCTTCTACTTGTTTTACTCAGCATTAGTTCATGTAAATCTTTGCAGGCCTTTCAAAAATCAACTTGTTTATAAATTTTTTTAGAAAAATAATATTTTACTTTTATATATCATAACTGCCATTTCCCAATTGATGGGCACCTACTTATTTTTCAATTGTTTGTCTAACACAGAAAGAGTTCTACAAATATTTTTGCACATGTGGGTCCTTTTCCCTCTTGTATGAATTTTTTTCCGATACAGACCCAGTAGTGGCACTGTTGGATCAAAGGGTGTGCCCAGTTTTATAGCCTTTTGGATGTACTTTCAAATTGCTCTCCAGAAGGTTGGATCAGTGTGCAACTCCACTATCAATGACCCAGTTTTCCTACACCCCCTTCAACATTTACCTTTATTTTTTTCCTGTCATCTTAACCAATCTGATAGGTGTGAGGTTGTACCTCAAGAGTTGTTTTAATTTGCATTTCTCTAATCAACAATGATTTAGAACATTTTTTTCATTTGAATATAAATGGCTTCAGTCTCTTCATCTGAAAATTGTCTGTTCATATGCTTTGATCTTTTATCAATTGGGGAATGACTTTTGTTCTTATAAATTTGACACAATTCTTTATGTATTTTAGAAATGAGGCCTTTATCAGAAATACTGGCTATAAAATTTTCCCCCCAGCTTTCTGCTTTCCTTCTAATCTTGGCTGTGTTGGTTTTGTTTGTGCAAACCCTTTTTAATTTAATGAAATCACAGTTGTATATTCTGCTTTTCATAAAGTTCTCTAGTTCTTCTTTGGCCACAAATTCCTTCCTTCTCCAAAGATTTCATAGGTAGACTATCCATTGCTCTCTTAATTTGCTTACTATCACCCTTCATGCCTAACTCATGTACTTATTTTGACCTTATTTTGGAATGGGGTGTGAGATGTAGGTTTATGCTGAGTTTTGACATTATTTACTAGTTTTCCCAGAAATTTTTATGAAATAGTGAGTTCTTATCCCAGAAGTTTGAGTTTGGGGAATTATCAAATACTAGATTACTATAGTCATTTATTATTGTGTCACATGTATCTAACCTATTTCATTGATCCACCACTCCATTTCTTAGCCAGTATCATATGTTTTTGATGAAAATCGTTTTATAAGCATTTTTAGATCTGGTATAGCTAGGGCATCATCTTTTGTATTTTTTTTTTCATTAGTTCCCTTGATATTTCTGATCTTTTTTTCCTTCCAAATGAATTTTGTTATTTTTCTACCTCTATCATATATATATATATATATATATATATATATATATTTGCAGTTTGATTATTATGGCACTGAACAAGTAGACCAATTTAGATCAAATTATTTTGAGAATTGATATTTTTCCAATTGTTTAGACATGATGTTATTTGTGTAAAATGTGGTTTGTAATTGTGTTCATATATTTCTTGGGTTTGTCTTGGCAGGTAGACACCCAAATATTTTATTTTGTCCATAATTATTTTAAATGAAATTTTTTCTTTCTATTTCTTGCTGCTGGGCTTTGTTAGTTTATTTGTGAGTTTATTTTATATCTTGCAACTTTGCCAAGGCTGTTGTTTCAAGTAGGTTTTTGGATGATTCTTTAGGATTCTTTTTGTTGTGTTTTGTTTTTTGGGTGAGGCAATTGTAGTTAAATGACTTTCTCAGGGTCATACAGCTAGTAAGTGCTAATTGTCAAAGGCTGAATTTGAACTCAGATCCTCCTGACTCCAGGGTCAGTGTTCTATCCATTGCACCATCTAACTATCCCCTAGGATTCTTTAAATATACCATCATATCATCTGCAAAAAGTGACAGTTTTATCTCCTCATTATCTATTCAAATTCCTTTAATTTCTTTCACTTTTCTTATTACTAAAGCCAAAATTTCTAGTACAATATTGAATAATAGTGAATATAATGAGCATCCTTATTTTACCCCTGATCTTATTGGGAATGCATGTAACTTCCATTACAAATATTGCTTGCTGATGTTTTTAGATAGATGCTGCTTATGATTTAAAGGAAAACTCCATTTATTTCTATGTTCTTTAGTGTTTGTTTTTTTAAATAGGAATGGGTGCTTTAATCTGTCAAAATATTTTTTCTCTCTCTCTCTCTATATATACTGAGATTATCATATGATTTCTAGTAGTTTTGTTTTTGATATGATCAATTATGGCAGTAGTTTTCCTGATACTGAACAGCCCTCTACATTCCTGATATAAATCCCAGTTGATAATAGTATATTATCTTCCTGATAAGTTGTTTATCTCTTTGCTAATATTTTATTTAATTTTTTTGCATCAATATTCATCAGGGAGATTGATTTGTAATTTTCTGTCTCCATTTTGGCTTTTCCTGGTTTAGGTATCTGTATCATATTTGTATCATAAAGGAAATTCAGTAGGATTTCTTTAACTATTTTTCAAAATCGTTTATGTAATATTGGAATTAAATATTTTTTAAATGTTTGGTAGGATTTACTTGTAAATCCATATGGTCCTGGAGATTTTTTCTTAAGAAGTTCATTGATAACTTGTTCAATTTCTTTTTCTAAAAATAAGACTATTTAAGTAATTTGTGCTCTTTTCTATTAACCTGGCCACTTTCTATTTTTGTAAATATTTATCAATTTCAATTAGCTTGTCAGATTTGTTGGCATATATTTAAGCAAAGTAGCTCCTAATTATTGCTTTATTTTCTTTTTCCTTAATGGAAATGTCACCCTTTTCATTTCTGATGCTAGTGTTTGATTTTATTCTTTCCTTTTTCTAATCAAATTAATTAAAGGTTTATCTATTTTGTTAGTTTTTTAAAATAAAACCAACCTCTAGTTTTATTAATTAGTTTAATAGTTTTCTTAATTTCAATCTTATTAATCTTTTCTTTAATTTTTCAGAATTTCTAACAGTATTTAATTTGGGGTTTTAATTTCTTCTTTTTTTTTGCCTTTTTTAGTTGCATACCCAATTCATAGATCTCCTTTTTCTCTATTTTACTCATGTAACTATTTAAAGATATAAAATTTCCCCTAAGAACTGCTTTGGCTGAATCCCAAAAATTTTGGTATATTGTCTCATTATCATCATTTTCTTGGTGAAATTATTGGTTATTTTTATGATTTATTATTTGATCCACTCATTCTTTAGAATTATTTAATTTCTAATTGGTCCTTTATTGAATGTAATTTTTATTGTATTATGATCTGAAAAGGAAACATTTATTATTTTTGCCTTTCTGCATTTGATTATGGAGATTTTTTTTAGGATTTATAGTTCTAATACATGATCAATTTTTGTGAAGGTGTCATGTACTGATGAGAAAAAGATATATTTCTTTCTATTTCTATTCAATTTTCCCCAGAGGTCTGCCATATCTAAACTTTCTAAGATTCTATTAAGCTCCCTAGTTTTTTACTTGTTTATTTTGTGGTTAGATTTATCTCATTCTGACAATGAGAGATTGAGATCCCCCACTAATATAATTTTGCTGTCTGTTTCTTCCTGTAACTGGTTTAATATCTTCTTTATGAATTTGAATGCTCTACCATTTGGGGTGTGAGTGTGAGTGTGTGTGTGTGTGTGTGTGTGTATTTTTCCTGAGATAATTGGGGTTAAATGACTTGCCCAGGGTCACACAGCCAGGAAGTATTAAATGTCTGAAGCCAGATTTGAATTCAGATCCTCCTGACTTCAGGGCTGGTACTCTATCCACTACACCAACTAGCTGCCCCTTGATTCATATATATTTAGTATCAATATTACTTTAATGTTAATGGCACCCTTTAACAAGATGTAGTTTCCTTCCTTATTTATTTTAATTAGACCTGTTTCTACTTTTGCTTTTATCTGAGATCAGAATTGCTACCTCTGCATTTTTTGCTTCAGTTGAAGTATAATAAATTCTACTGTAGTCTTTTACCCTTACTTTGTATATATCTCTTTCTTTTTCAAATGTGTTTCTTGTAAACAACATATTATAGGATTCCATTTTTTAGTCCACTCTGATATTCACTTCCTTTTTATGGTAGAGTTCATCCCATTCACATTCAGTTATTATTTATTGCCAGTTATGTATTTTCCTCCATCCTATTTTCTTTCACTTTCCCCTCCTATTTCCCTTTATGGTAAAATAAGTTTCTATACCTAAGTACATATTTTATTCCCTCTTTGAGCCCAAATTGATGAAATTAAGCCTCAGATAATGCTCATCTCCCTATCTTTTCCCCATGTACTGTAATATGTCATTTGTGCCTTTTTGTGTGATCTAATTCATCTCATTTTACCTTCCATTTTCTCTTCTCCCAGTACAGTCCTTTTGCTACACCTTAATGTCTTTTATCATCACATCAGAGTTGATTCATACCTTCCATCCATCTGTTCCCCCACTAAATGCTCCAGTAAAGGAATACAGTTCTCAAGAGTTACAAGTATCATTTCCCCAATCTAGGGATGTAAACACTTTAACTTTTAAATAACTTTTCTTCCTGTTTACCTTTTTATGCTTCTCTTGAATTCTGTGTTTAAAGATCAAATTTTCTGTTTAGTTCTGTTTTTTTTTTCAATAGAAATGATTGAAAATCTTTTACTTCATTGAAGATCCATTTTTTCCCTTGAAAGATATTGCTCAATCTTCCTGAGTAGTTGATTCTTGCTTGTAATCCCAGATTCTTTGCCTTCTAGGATGTGCTATTGTGAAAGCTACCATATCTTGGATAATTCTTACTGTTCCTTGATACTTGAATTTTTTTTCTTCTGACATCTTGCATTTTCCCCTTGAGATTATAGTTTTAGAGTTTTGCAAAAATTTTTTTTGGGGTTTTCTTTGTGGGATCTCTTTCTGGAAGTGATGGATGGATTTTTTAAAAGATTATTTTGGAGCAGCTTGATGGTAGATAGAGCACCAACCCTGAAGTCAGAAGGACCTGAGTTCAAATCTGGTCTCAGACACTTAACACTTCCTAGCTATGTGACCTTGTGCAAGTCACTTAATTCCAATTGCCTCAGAAAAAACAAAACAAAACAAAAAAAACTATTTTGTTTTCTGGTTCTAGTTACCAGAGTAGTTTTCCTTCATGATCTTTTGAAGAATACTATACAGGCTCCTTTTTGGGTCATGACCTTCAGCTAGACTAATAATTTTAATTTAAATTGTCTTTCCTAAATCTCTTTCCCAGGCCTGCTGTTTTTCCAATAAGGTATTTTACATTGTCTTCTATTTTTTGTTCTTTTTAGATTGTTTGAGTGATTTTTGATGTCTCATAGTCATTAGCTTCCATTTGCCTGATTCTAGTTTTTAATGTATGATTTCCACAGTTTTTTTTATCTCTTTTTCCATTTGATCAATTCTACTTTTAAACTGTTGTTTTCTTCAGTTTTTTTTTTGGGGGGGGCTAAATGTATTTTTTAAGGAATTGTTTTCCTTTTCCTTCTTGTATTTTTCTGAACATTGTCTTTGAGCACAGGGACCCCCTGTGTGTGGTGTCTTAATTACAGCAGGGGGTAGTCCTACCTGAGTTCTTCAGGAAACAACCTTGTTTCCTGGGTTAGCAATTTGCCTTTGGTACTGGGACTGGAGGTTGCCCCACTGGTCTGCTTTGCTACTGAGTTGGAACAAAGGTGTCTCAGTTCCTGATCTTCTATGATTAAGACCCTCTCACTGGCTTTCCTGGGCACTATCTGAGCTGGATTGAACATCCCCTTTTACCTCAGTGAAACTGACCTTTCTTGAACTTCTTCTAATCTATCTTGAGCTGGAGAGTGGTTGCACTTGGTCAGCCTCTTTAGAGAGATTCTGTTCTTAGGCTTGCTTTCATGTGGTTTTTGAGGGGAAATTGGGAAAGCTAGAACAGCTCCTTGCCATCTTAGCTCCACTGCTAAAAGTTCCTTATTCTAATTTTACATGAATTATTTTCTTCAATTAGCTTTTATACCTCTTTTTCTATTTGGCTAATTCTCCTTTTAAAGGAGTTATTTTCTTTGATGGAATTTTTTCCCCCACTGGCCATTTCATTTCTTAAGGAGTTGCTTTCTTCAATCAAATTTTGTGCTTTCTTTTCCAACTGTTGACTTTTTTGTTTTTACATAATTCTTCTGAATAATTAATTTCTTTTCCTACTTTTTCTTCTATCTTTCTTGATTTTTTAAACCTTTTTTTTGAGCTATTGCCAAAAGGACTTTTTAGACTTGCTTCTTACTAATTTTTAGCCTATTTTGCAACTTTTAAAGTTGAGCTCTTCTCCTGAGGGTATAGTGGTCACTGTCCCAAACTTCTTATGCTGGGGGCCAGGAATCTAGTCACTTGTTTTCCATGATGGGGCTTCAATTACTATATTGGGATGGCCTGGTCTAGTTGTTCAAGTTGTGCCAGGGTTCTACAGCTCACAATTTGGTCTCTATACTCTTTCTGGAGGTGTTACAGTTGGCCTACTGTGCTAATGGCCTCCTGAGCCAGCACTGAAGAGCCTCAGTTGGTAATCTGTGCTGTACTAACAGCCTCCCATTGAGTTATCTTGGACATCATCTGCATTGGGCTGCACTCCCCTTTTGCCTTCATTGTCTTTTAAAATCTTTTTATGAACACTTCCAAGAAGCCTTTTTGGGCTTGAGACCGATTCAATCTCCCTTTGAGATTTCCCATGTGGGAATTTGAGTTGGTGTTTTGGTCTTCTTTGTCACTACAATAGCTTTCTATAGTTAAGATTCTTTTTTGTTTCTTTCTTATTTTTCTCCCTCCCTCTGTCCCTTCTTTCCTTTCCTTCCCTCCTCCTTTTCCTCCCCTTCCATTTCTGAGGGAGACTGGGGAGACCTTAGGCAACTTCCTGGCTCCATCATCTTGACTTCATCCATCTTAGCTTATTTCAAAGCATAAGTTAGGTGCTTTATCCTAGCTTTGGTCTCTTCTGATGACATTGCTACTACCCAACTCAGTTTCTAGTACACCATCCTCCTTTAAATCATTTTGTATTATTTTACACATTTAAAATGTACTTAGCAGTATGAATGTTATCCCTTATTCTACCTTCTCTTACTCCCAAATGCCAAGTAGAACCCAAGCTCCTTGACTGCAGGGACTATTTCTTCATTGCCTTTGTCATTCCCACTTGCCAGCACAAATTCTTAAACAATTTATTATGTTTATCTATTATTATCATTTATAAAACATTAATTATTATTGTTCAGATAATACAAAAGCAATAAAAAGGAATATACTGAGATACTTGAATAGAAGGAAAATGTTCTTTAAGTTTGAAGGATATTTTATGGTTTAAGAGCATCTGAAAGGTACATAATATAACATTAAAGGATAAACAGCTTCTGAAAGAGGGAGACTAAACTATCCTTTGCTATATCTTTTTCTGAGACCTTAATGAGATTTTACACATCCAAGACCTAGCAAATATTACACTATATATAGCAAATGTTTAATAAATGATTGAAAATTAAACTGCTTTGTTATACAATTGAAACTTACAATACTAATTTCTAAACTAAATGAAGGTTTGTTAAAAACTATGAATAAATTAATAGCATCATTTATCAGAAAAATAATTTAAGTCTTTAAACTACATTTACTCAATGGAAAGAATTCATCACTTTATTTTATCATAAAGAAAATCAAAGAGTGATAAGTAGCCAAAGAGATAAGCCAAATCTTGAAAAAATGAATGCCTTTGCAAAAAAAGATAATATGTGACATAAACATTAACTTACAAAGTAATTTTTGGACTCACTTGATGGTGTTGATAGGTTTGGGATCAAAGTTTCCTTCTGTATCTACTGAAGTCTGCTTTTCCAATGTGGCTGTGATTCTGGTGTCTAAATAATCAGGTGGCAAGGCTCCAGCTATTGCACTGAGACAAGGTAAGGCCATTCGGAAGAGATCTGTATCATATTTCTGCGGAAAAGATAGGAACTAGTTGAAAAATCTAATTAAAAATTATTATGGCTGAATCACATCCAAAAGCAGAAGCGTCAGAAAAAAATAAGAATAATAGACAAGTTCATTTATTTTCCAAAAAAAGGAAAGGAGTGCTATCTGCTCCTTAATAATTTATGCTGCATACTTTGGAAATATCTTTGGAAACTGAAGTAACACGAGAAATAAAACTATTATATGATTTTTTTCCATATGGATACTACAAAATAAAATGGTCAGAATTTTGTTATGACTGAATTTCAAGCTATGTTGGATTGTACTAGCTCTTTATTTTTCCTTGGCCCACCAACTCACCCAAGTTATGAGTGCTGTACTTATGTGTACTTATACTTTGAATAAAATAAAGGTTTATTAAGAAGGACTACAAAAAAGGTATAGAACTGAGTAAATAGAGGTTGTGAAATAGTTTTTCAAAGCATAACAATTTTGAGACATATTGGGCTTGGAAGTTAGGAGAACTGGAGTCAATTCTCACCTTAGACACTTACTAGTTGTATGACTACAGGAAAATTACTTAACTTTTCAGGAAAATAGTTTATTCATTTGAAAAGTGGCATATTAATACAATGATTATTATGCCTATCTAGCAAAGTTTGCTATGAGCAAGAGGATTTGCAAACATTAAGACACTATAAAAATGCAAGTTGTTATTCTTATGGGATAGCTAAGCCATGTTAGGCATAGTTCAACAAAGGAAAATAGGGAGCAAAGAAAACAATAATAGCCAGTTGGGTTAACATACCACTCTGATGCCTTCTAATGTGCATTTTATATGTGAGGGGAAAAATAATTTACTAATTAAGGATTAGCTTTAGCAAAAAGAATGAATATACAAAGCACTGAAAACAAAGACAAAGTTTGAAACCCTGGTCTGTCTTGTTCCTTAATAATCACTTGGATCATTGTGTCCCTTACTTCTTTTAATGACATAGTCATTACCTTATGAGAGAGAGAGTCAAAAATCCCCCAGAAGAGCTTCTCCGTTAAATGTAATTCTTCTTCCACAGCCAAGCCATAGCCACCCCATCCCAAGGGAAGGCAGTAATACTTCCAGCACTGTTCATAATGATTTGTCAAAAGCTAAGAAGTTGGAACAAAATAGTAGTGTCAGGGTGAGGCAGAGAAAATCCACCAGCACTGTAATACGTGCAAAATTATTGTGCAAATATAGCAAGTCAGGATGATGATGAGAACAGTACTAAAGACAGATAATAAAAGGAACAGCAGAAAGGCTTTCAAACTAGGTAAGAAAAAGACATCGTTCATATTTTAAGCAGCATGGGCTTTGTTAAATTTGTTAAACTCATGACCCTTTTAACATACCTTTGTCTTAGCTATAACTGGGAAAAAATGGGGTGAACTTCATTTCTTTCCAAATGATAAAAGAAATCTTTGAAACTACTGATCCATCAGGGTTGGGAGTGATGTGTCATTAAAGGTCTGACTCTAAATATGTTTTGCTGTTTTTCAGTTGTTTCAGACACATCCATCTCTTTGTGACTCCATTAATTAATACATTAATTAATTAATATTATGTGATTCTGATAATAGAGGTTTGGAAAAGTCTTCCTCTTGCCTGCTTATTGATTACGAACTGCTTGCTTGAGCAGTCCTGATATCTTCTGCCCAGGAGAGGGCAGTAAGATATTACAAATGCCTTAGGAACATGTGTTGGAAGAAACGAGTTGACTGTCATACCACCTGTGCCAGTGTCAGACAGGGGAATTCTAGGATGCTGCCCTCAGCTTTACTTTCTACAGGCATGAGAAACCTATCATTTCATGTTACAGTATTTGGGGCTTAGCATCAGAGGGTGGGGTTTAAAACCTTGTCTCTACCACTTCTATCCAAACTCTGGAAAAAGGGAGGCTAGAGGGTGATATGAATGAACAACAAAGAATTCAGGGACTATAACTGCTGCCTCTTATTCTGCTAAAAATGTGTTGCATGACAGAAAGTTAAAGAATGTCTCTGTACCTTAATTTTATCATATATATATTAATACTGGGATAAAACTGATTTCATAATAGTTCATTTTTTAAAAAATCATTTAAGAGAGGGGCACAGCACAGTGGATAAAAAATGCTAGACTTAAAAAAATAGGTTCAAATACGGGCACAAAAACCATGCACAAATCACTTTACCCTTATGAGACTCAATTTCCTTATCTATAAATGTCAAATAACATAATGTACAGATGATACTTTGCAAACATTAAAGAGCTATATAAATGTTAGCTGCTGCTGAATGATAATAATAAAAAAACTAAAAGGATTGTTATTATGGGAAAAGTAGAGGACTTTTAGTTTTAGATCTTTGATTCTTAAAGATAGTTTTCTAACCCAAAACCTTCATTTTACAGATGAGGTAATTAAGACTCAGAGAGGTTTTAATGACTTGATTAATTAAAGAAAAATGCATTTGAAGTGAAAGATATGACATTCTTACCCTCAATGCTTATTAAAGAAAAACAACAAAAGTGATTTTGAATTAGGAGTTGTTTCTCTTTTCTCAAAGATCTAGAAATAAAGTATAACAAGTTATACACAAGTATAACAGTTTGTGTTAAGAACACAAGGCTTAGTCTTCAGAAATAAGGAAGAAAAAAATATCAAATAGAAAAGAACCAATGTATTATAGTTTAAGTGTAAAAAGTAAGGTTTAAAGACAGTCAGAAACACCTTAAATTATCTCTTATCTAAATTATTAATGGAATTGGAATTAGCAACTAATAAAATATTTAAAGAGAATCAAACAGATGAATTGAATTTACTCACACTTAAGAATGGAGGTTTATTTTTGTTAGCAATATCCTGGACTCTATTTAACAATTTAAAAGAATGAAATCATTCTCACAGATACTTGCTTTTTTTCTGAAAATGATGAAAATGGTTTGTTTTGTTGTATATGGCACACATAAGAATTTAATTGTTAGAAAAAATATTTACCTTAAGTGACATTTTACAATATTCGTTGAGGAGTGGTACATCAAAAACAAGACGGCGTAGAAGTTGTTGTAACATAGAAGGTCGTAAGTGACTAGAGTATGGAAAAGGGGGAAAAAACCAAATACATTATCAATACATGATGAGAAGTTTCAAAACAATTAGATAAAAAAAGTTCTTTAATGTATTCCAGTTCATGAAGAAATATTAAATGGCTTTTTAAAAAAAGAAATATGAACTTTTAAGAAAGTAAAGGAAATCTTTTTTCTCCCTCCCTCCCTCCCTCTCTCCTTCCTTCCCTCCCTCCTTCCTTCCCACCCTCCTTCCCTTCCTCCTTCTTCCCTCCCTTCCTTCCTTCTTTCCTTCCTGCCTTCTCTTTCCCTCTTCCTTCCTTTATTTTTCTGTTAAACTTTTATGAAGAGAATCTATGTTTTATGCTTCTACATGCCCTTTATCCATTCACTATTTATTCATTTGTTTTTCTAATCCGACACTCTATGGAAACCCTTCTTTTAAAATTTACCAATGCTCTAATTGTCAAATCCAATAATCTTTTCTCAATCTTCATTCTCTTTGAACTTTCTGTAAGATTTGATGTTGATGACCACTTTATATTTTTGGGTTGTATCCTCTTAGCGTCAATGACACTATATTCCCAGCTTTTCTCCTTATCTAACTGCTCTTTCATTTTCTTTGATGCTTTGTTGTCCTCCTACCATGTGTTACATGAGACCCTATTCACTGTCTTTTATCAATATTTTTCTTAGATTAATCTCCCACTTTCCCACAGCTTCAATACAGCGAGATAGATGTCTTCAAAATCCATAATCAATCCCAATTCTTTTGAGTTCTATTTCCACATGAATAATTGTCTAGGGGATATTTTCACCTGGCTTACTATTCAATTCACCCCTAGGCCATCACTCCAGCACTAGTTGCTCTCTCTTCATTTTTCCCTTCCTACCTCTTACTTGATCAAATCATTACCACAGTATCTTCCACTATCAATTCTCTTGCACCCTTGTCTTAGTGACAATGATGGTTTGTTCAAAACTCAGCCACTGTTTATTCTTACCATTTGCCACCTTTGCTCTTATTATAGTGGCTCTAATGCTAGGTT
Source organism: Sarcophilus harrisii (assembly GCF_902635505.1). Lineage (NCBI taxonomy): Eukaryota > Metazoa > Chordata > Mammalia > Dasyuromorphia > Dasyuridae > Sarcophilus > Sarcophilus harrisii. Next base: position 252,907,121 of record NC_045427.1, read on the forward strand.
AATCTTTCACTAAGTTTCTTACTGAACAACCTCTCTTTCTTTGGAGATCACTAACCTAAATCTGTTACCCAATCAAGATTCTGGTGATGTTAGTTATCATTCTACTGTTGGATTTTTTTCTCTGACAATTAATAATTCATACTGAGAAATAATTCATTCTTATGTATTTTAATCAGGCCCTTATTTATTTTGGATATTAGAATCTTATCAAAGAAACTTGCTATAAAGATTTTTCCATTTCAATGAATCCTGATTATGAATTTTTTGTGTGTTCAGGGTCTTTTTATTTTTAAATATTGAAAATTTTCCATGGGGTCTCTATCCCCATTAAGTATAATGCTAGCCATTGGTATTATTATGATTATTTTTAATTAAATTTCATTCTCTTCCCCTTCCCCTCCCAAAGGCCTGCCTCTGCTTCTTCTGGAACTCCTCTCACTCCTAATTGAGAAAGTAAGAAAAACACAATCCCTGATTAAGAAACAACCAAATAAAAACATGTACAGTTAAATCTCCACATTGGCCATGTTCAGAAAAAAAATCTCAATACTCCCTCTGAGTTAATCACTTCTTTATAAGGAGCTTGTTGGTACGGTTAACGAGTCCTTTGGCATTGTGGTTGGTCACTGTGTTGATTAGAGTTCCTAAGGCTTTGAACATTGTTTATAATATTATTACTATATAAGTTATTCTCTTGGTTCTTCTCAATTTATTTTGCATCAGTTCATACAAGTCTTCCAGAATTCTTTAAAATGATTCTCTTCAATTCTTACAACATAGTATTCTATCACATTCATATATCATAACTTATTCAATTAGTCTCCAATTGATAGGGAGTTCTTCAGTTTCTAATTCTTTGCTACTTCAAACAAAAGGATTATAATCACTTTCATACATATGGCTCCTTTCTTATTTGTTATTTTTGTGGGTGTGTACTTAGTAGTGATATACCTGAATCAAAGGCTATACATGGTTTAATAGCCTTTTTGGCATAGTTCTAAATTTCTAAATGACAGGACCAGGTCATAGTTCTATCAACAGTGCATTAATATATATGCTTTCCAACAATACTTCAACACTCGTTTTCCCTTTTTGGAAAATATACGTTATTAAGGAAAGATTCATTTACTGAGGTGTTTTCTAGTATTTTTTTTAAGAAGATGGGTTTTATGTCTTGTAAAAATTTTTTCTGCATCTACTGATAAAATCATATGATCTCTGCTGTTTTTGTTATTAAAATGATCTATTATGGTTATTATTTCCTGATATTGAATTTATCCAACATTGCTGGTATAAGTGTAATTTGGTCATAGTGTATTATCTTTCTGACATGCTACAGCAACTTTGGTAACATTTTATTTAAAAATTTTGAGTGAATTTTCATTGCGGATATTGTTCTGTCTTTTCTGTTGTGACTCTACCTTGGTTAGTTGGCAATATGATACTTTAAATCATAGACAGAATTTGGTAGAATTTCTCACTTTTCCTATTTTTTTCAAATAATTTACATAACAATCAATTGTTCTTTGAATGTTTTGTAAAATTCACTTGTAAATACATCTGATCCTGGGAATTTTTTCTTTGGAAGTTAATTTATGACTTTTGCTCTTTTTGAGACTTATCATTCACATTATTTCTTGTTTTATTAATCTAGATGAATATATTTTTTTTCTCTCTATTTCTCTCTTTTTTTTATTTATTTAATAGCCTTTTATTTACAGGTTATATGCATGGATAACTTTACAGCGTTAACAATTGCCAAACCTCTTGTTCCAATTTTTCACCTCTTACCCCCCACCCCCTCCCCTAGATGGCAGGATGACCAGTAGATGTTAAATACATTAAAGTATAAATTAGATACACAATAAGTATACATGACCAAAACATTATTTTGCTGTATAAAAAGAATCAGACTCTGAAATATTGTACAATTAGCTTGTAAAGGAAATCAAAAATGCAGGTGGGCATAAATATAGGGATTGGGAATTCAATGTAATGGTTTTTAGTTATCTCCCAAAGTTCTTTCTCTGGGCATAGTTGGTTCAGTTCATTACTGCTCCATTGGAAATGATTTGGTTGATTTCGTTGCTGAGGATGGCCAGGTCCATCAGAACTGGTCATCATATAGTATTGTTGTTGAAGTATATAATGATCTCCTGGTCCTGCTCGTTTCACTCAGCATCAGTTCGTGTAAGTCTCTCCAGGCCTTTCTGAAACCATCCTGTTGGTCATTTCTTACAGAACAGTAATATTCCATAATATTCATATACCACAATTTATTCAGCCATTCTCCAACTGATGGACATCCATTCAGTTTCCAGTTTCTAGCCACTACAAAAAGGGCTGCCACAAACATTCGTGCACATACAGGTCCCTTTCCCTTCTTTATAATCTCTTTGGGATATAAGCCCAGTAGTAACACTGCTGGATCAAAGGGTATGATAACTTTTTTTTGATAACTTTTTGACCATAGTTCCAAACTACTCTCCAAAATGATTGGATTCGTTCACAACTCCACCAACAATGCATCAATGTCCCAGTTTTCCCACATCCCCTCCAACAATCATCATTATTTTTTCCTGTCATCTTAGCCAATCTGACAGGTGTGTAGTGGTATCTTAGAGTTGTCTTAATTTGCATTTCTCTGATTAATAATGACTTGGAGCATCTTTTCATATGACTAGAAATAGTTTCAATTTCTTCATCTGAGAATTGTCTGTTCATATCCTTTGACCATTTTTCAATTGGAGAATGGCTTGATTTTTTATAAATTAGAGTTAATTCTCTATATATTTTGGAAATGAGGCCTTTATCAGAACCTTTGACTGTAAAAATATTTTCCCAGTTTATTGCTTCCCTTCTAATCTTGTCTGCATTAGTTTTGTTTGTACAAAAACTTTTCAGTTTGGTATAATCGAAATTTTCTATTTTGTGATCAGTAATGATCTCTAGTTCTGCTTTGGTCATAAAGTCCTTCCCCTTCCACAGGTCTGAGAGGTAAACTATCCTGTGTTCCTCTAATTTATTAATAATTTTATTCTTTATGCCTAGGTCATGAACCCATTTTGACCTTAGCTTGGTGTATGGTGTTAAGTGTGGATCAATGCCTAGTTTCTGCCATATTAGTTTCCAATTTTCCCAGCAATTTTTATCAAACAGTAAGTTCTTATCCCAAAAGTTGGGGTCTTTGGGTTTGTCAAAGACTAGTTGCTATATTTGTTGACTGTTTTATCCCTTGATAGATGAATATATTTTATAAATGTTTATCCATTATGCAGTTTTACTGGTACATCCAGGTTTTGTTTCATGCTTGGAATGCTCTCCCTTCTTCACTCCAATTGCTGATCTCCCTAGCTTTCTTTAAGTTTCAATTAAAATCCTACTTTCTACAGGAAATCTTCCCTAATTCCTCTTAATTCTAGTGCCTTCTCTCTGTTAATTACTTCCCACTAATTCTATATGGCTTATTTGTATATATTTGTTTGTTGTATCCCTGCTTTTGCCTCCTTTTGTATATTGAGGGTTTAATACAGTGCCCTGGCATAGATATTCAATAAATTGATTAGTAGAGAAACTTGTACCAATATTATTTCAGATTTCATGAATTTATATCAAAGTACTAAAGAAATGTGTATCTTATTTCTCTTGCTAGACTGTCAGTTGATCCCTAAGGGTAGAGGCTGTATCATTTTCTCTGTAGCCCTAGTCTCTAGAAAATGATAAGAACTTATTAATACATATTTGCTGAATTCAAATGAATCGCAGAGAACCTTGCTCCCTAGCTTGGGACCTTCAGTGCCTTAGATAGTATAAGTCTTATTAATATTCAAACTACTCCAAACTTGTCTTGGCTGAAAAAGTGGTAGTCTTACTGTTCATGTTATATAATGTGGAGCCTTAGGTACCTTATCCTCTCCAGTGGTCCTCAAAGTGTAGTCCAAAGACTTGTTGGGGTCTCTAAAACCCTTTTGGAGGGTCTACAAATTCAAAATTATTTTTTATTTCTAATATAGTAAATAGCTATAAATATAACTCATGTGAACAAAAACTCTTTGAACAGATTCTTGATAGTTTTTTTTTTTAAACAACATGAAGATACTGAAAACCAAGGTTTGAGAATCACTGCGTCTAGTCAGTATTGGCAACCATCCTGTGGTAGTCAGATGAAGTGATGAAAGGCAATTGGGGAGGCAAAATGAAAGGGCATAGGATAAAAAGGATACAGTTGTGGGTCAAATTTATAGGAAGATGTCTAGACTTCCGGTTCTTATATGTATAAATTTTTTTAATGTGTACACTTATGTGCAATTGAATTTGAATGAATATGTATAAATGAGAAATACATAAGCATAGTACTTACTTGCAGATAGCAAGCAGACATTCTTCTATGGTGTCTCTCTGTGCTTTGGTGAGGGAGCGTCCCTTGTAGAGTCTATAGATGGTTTGAAGTGTGGAATCAATCAGAGAGGTATAATGCTCCGTTCCAGCAAACAAAGGAGCATGTCTTGTGAGGAGAGGGAGCACAGCAGAACACAGATATCTATTCAGTGCCAGTGCCGCCTCTGTGATACTCAGAGAAACCTAGGGAAAAGAGAAAGAAATAATGATTAATCTTATTGGGAAATCCTCAGAAAAGCATAAGACACCTACCATATGATCCTATGTTTTAGATATGTCTTACATGGTTTAGTGCTTCACAGAACATAAAGCAACAGAGAATGTGACTATTCACTTTATCATTACTATTTTGCATGTAAAATGAAACAAATCAAGTCAGAAGTAAAAATATAGACAAAAGGGCAAACAAAGTGAATTAACTGACAGGCTTCCTTTCTCACTCTGAGTTCTACTAAAATATGTACTGCATTACAAGATGAACCATAAACACCTTATTGAAAGTAGTGAGAAACAACTTGACTTTTATGAAAATGTTTTGCATAACTTCACTAGTGGTTTCTTAATGACTATGCAAGTCATATGCAGTCATTCTTTCAATAATTGTATAAAATATAAGTATGCCTCATTTAAAATATCATATTTATTTATTTAATATTTTCCCCAATTACATTTAAAATAATTTTTATTACATTAAACAAAACTTTTGAGTTCTAGATTCTTTCCCTTATCCCACCACCAGCCCCCATTAAGAAACCACTGTGAAGTTATGTAAAACATTTCCATAAAAATCAGTTTGTGAAAGAAAACATAGGTCTCCCACTCTATTAAAAAAAAAACCCTCGAGAAAAATAAAGTTTTAAAAAAAGAAAGTGTGATTCAATCTGTATTCAGACACAATCAGTTTCTTCTCTCAGTATGGATAGGATTTTTCACTATAAGTGCTTCAGAGTAGTTATGGATCATTGTATTATTGAGAATATAAAACTCATTTACAGTTGGTCATTGTAAAACATTGCTATTACTTTGTATACAGTACATTTCACTTTGCTTAAGTTTATGGAGGACTTTCCAGTTTTTTTTTTAACTCAAAACATTCTGCTCATCACTTCCCATAGAACAACAATATTCCATGACAATCATATTACCACAATTTATTTAGCCATTCTTGAACTGATGGGCATCCCCTTGATTTCCAATTCTTTGCTCTGAGAAGAGAGCTGCTACAAATATTTTTGTATATACAGTTCCTTTTCCTTTACTTTTTATTCTTTAAAAAAATTATTTTTTGGTATTCATGCGTAATAGTGACATTGTTGGGTCAAAGAATATGCATGAATTTATAGCACTTTGGGCATAATTCTTATCTTTTGATCATTTATCAATTGAGGCTTGGCTCTTATTTATTTATTTATTTTATAAATTTGACTCAGTTCCCTCTATGTTTGAGAAATATGGCCTTATTAGAAAAACCTGCTTCAAAATTCTTTCACAATTACTATTGCTAACTTTATTTTCTCACATTTTTTTTCAATTCTCTCTCCATTCCCTGTTCATCTTCAAGTGTTTTATCCTTTTTCCTCTCTACTACAAAATCTTTTTCTTCCCTCTTTTTTATGGCAGATAATTAAAATCATTCCACTTGTCCCTTTACCTTTCTCCCTGTACATTCCTCTCTCTCCCTTTAATTTCATAATTTTTAAAAAGATATTATCCCTTCATATTCAACTCACACCTGTGCTTTCTGTGTATGTATGTATGTGTGTGTATGTGTATGTATATATGTATGTATTCTTTCAAACTGCCATAATAATTGAAAAATTCAAATAAGTTACAAGTATCATCCTTCAATGTACGAATGTAAACCAATAAACTAATTAAATCCCTTATATCACTCTCCTGATTACGTCCTTATGCTTCTCCTGAGTCCTGTATTTGAAAATCACATTTTCCATTCAGCTCTGGTCTTTTCATCATGAATGCTTGAAAATCTTCTATTTCAATGAATGACTACATTTTCCTCTGCAGGATTATATTCAGTTTTTTGGGGCAAGTAATTCTTGGTTGTAATCCTAGCTCCATTGCTCTCCAGAATATCATATTCCAAGCCCTTTAATCATTTAATATAGAAACTGCTAAATCTTATGTTATCATTACTGTGGCTTCACTATACCTGAACTGCTTTTTTTTTTGGGGGGGGGGGGCTGCTTGCAATATTTTCTTCTTCACCTGAGAGTTCTGGAATTTAACTATAATATTCCTGGGAATTTTCATTTTGGGATCTCTTTCAGGAAGTGATTTGTGAATTCTTTCAATTTTTATTTTACCCTCTGGTTCTAGAATATTAGTACAGTTTCCCTTGATAATTTCTTGAAGATTGATGTCTAGGCTTTTTTTTTTTAATCAGACACTTTCAGGTAGCTCAATAATTATCTCTCCTGAATCTTTTTTCAAGATAAGTTGTTGTTTTTCTTCATTTAAAGAGTTATATAATTTATTTTTCTTTTAAATTTATCATTATAAGTAAATGTACAATTTTTTCCATTTTTAAAAACACATAGGGCTACGTTAGCTTCCCAGTTTTAAGCAAAGGTTCTTCCATTTCATCCCAGTTAACAGGATAAAAATATTATGGAATATTGTTGGCTAATAATACATAATTAAATTTTTAATTCTTTTGCATAATTTTTATTTTTATTTATTTATTTTTAATACGCATTTCTTTATGAATCATATTGGGAGAGAAAAATCAGAACAAAAGGGAAAAATCATGGGAGAGGAAAAAAAAAACAAAAAAGAAGTGAACATAGGATGTGTTGATTTACATTCAATCTCCATAGTTCTTTTTCTGGATGCAGATGGCAATTTCTATCCAAAGTCTATTGTAATTGCTTTGGATCACTGAACCACTGAGAAGAACCAAGTCTTTCATAGTTGATCATTGCACATTCTTGCTGTTATTGTGTAAAACATATTTCTGGTTCTGCTTGTTTTTCTCAGCATCAGTTCATGTAAATCTTTCCAGGCCTTTCTAAAATTGGCTCGATCATATATTTTTTTTAAATAACAGCTTTTTATTTTTAGAATACATGCAAAGATAGTTTTCAACATTCACCTTTGCAAAACTTTGTGTTCCAAATTTTTCTCCCTCTCTTTCCCTATTCCCTTCCCTAAATAGCAGGTAATTCAATATATGTTGAACATACACAATTCTTTTATACATATTTCGACATTTATCACATTGCACAAGAAAAATAAGATCAAAAAAGGAAAAAAATGAGAAAAAAAAACAAAAAGCAAGCAAACAAAAACAAAACAGGTGAAAATACTGTGTTGTGATTCATATTCAGTCCCCATAGTCCTCTTTCTGGATGCAGATGACTCTCTCTATCACAAGTCTATTGGAACTAGCCTGAATCACTTCATTGTTGAAAAGAGCCACATCCATTAGAAATGATCACTACCTAATCTTGTTATTGCTGTATACAATGTTCTCTTGGTTCTACTCACTTCACTTAGCATCAGTTCATGTAAGATTCTCCAGGCCTTTCTAAAATCATCCTGCTGATTGTTTCTTATAATTGTTCATCATTTTTTATAGAATAATGATATTCTATTCCCTTCATATACCAAAACTTATTCAGCCATTCACCAATTGATGGGCATTTACTCATAAACCAATTCATTGTACTACATTTTTGCTTCTCCAGTGAGATATTTCACAATTTTTCCTGTTTTTTTTCTGTTGGTTTTGCTTTATTAGTTTCTCAAAGCCATTAGCTTTTAATTTTTATTTTAATTTTTAAGGAATTATTTTCCTCAATGAGCTTTTATAATTCTTTCCCCAATTGGTCATTTTTGCATTTTAAGGTGTTCTTCTCCTCATTAGCTTTTTTGTATTTCCTTTTGCACCCCTCCTAATTTTTTTTTCCTAATTTTTTCTCTTTCTTACTTTATTTTCAAAATCCTTTTTGAGCTCTTCCAAGGCCTGAGCCCAATTCTTGTTTTCTTGGAGGTTTTAGATATAGGATCTTTGACTTTATCATCATCTTCTGAGTGTTTGTTTTGATCTTCTTTGTCATCATTATAACTTTCTATAGTCAGAAATTTTTTTTGTGGTTTGCTCATTTTCCTAGTCTAATTACTTGGCTTTTAACACTTTGTTAAAGTAGGGCTCTCTTTCCAGAATGGAGAGTGCACTGTCCCAAACTTCAGGGGCTTTGTGCAGCTGTTTTCAGGTTTCTAAGGACTTGACCACAAGCCCTTTTTTCTGCCTCTGAACTATTATGAGTCTCCTTGTCCCACTGTGGCTGCAAGATTTAGTGTACTAAAGCAGCAAGTCCTGCTTTGCTGACTCTGGAGCTGAGGCCAGGGCTGCACTGCCTGCACTGGAACTGGACTCTTGACTCCCACCCCATTGCCACAGACCCACTCTGCTAACCATCCAGGTTTAAACATCTATGGCATGATGCTTTTCTCAACTCTCTCACATTTTCTAAGTTGCTAGTGGCTTTAACTCTCTATTATTTTGTTTTGTGTATTTAAATAAATAATGATGGTTCCTTCAAATTAAATTCCCTAAGGACTGGGATTGTTTTCTTTTTATTTTAGCTCCCAGCCTTTAGCATAATGGTTGGAACATAGTAAGTGTCTCAAAAATGCTTGTTGATAAGTTCTACTCCTTTTTTTTTTTTTTTTGTATTTATCTAATGTGCTTGACAGCTTCCCTTGTGTTTTAAGTATATTTTTAGGGTACCAAAGTTGCATTCAAATGCTATTACTCATTCTGATCACACTATGCTTTTAATGCTACTTCTTGTATAGTTGCACATATTATTGGCAACATGCCATAATCTGACATTTATTACACACATATTCATTGTCCCTTGGTTCATTTGTAATTTTGATTTTTTTTTATAATAACGTACCATTATTTATGGCTCAATAGGATTACCAATAGAACATTAGTGTTAAAGTGTTAAAGATATAGATTTTGTCTTCAGGAATTAATTTAGGTAATCAAAGATACTTTGAAACTTGGCCCATTTCATTACTCATCTATAATGCCTACTACCCAAGATAGCTACATTGAGGAACTAAATAAATGTGTTCTTCAAGGAGGAGCATGTTATAATCTAGAAAATATGCATTTTTTTCACTTTATTTTTCTTGATGAGTGATTACATCACAAATCAACTTTATGAATTCTTTAAAATAATATGACTACATTTTGCCTGACAAAGAAAGGTCCATGTAACATATGATATACAACAAAAATGCATTTACTTAGCAGCATTCAAACTGAAGTACCCAGGTGAGAGAAAAACAGGGCAGCCAAAATAATGAAGTTTTAAAAGCGTTTGTTACTGGCCAGGACTGATCCCTCAACACCAAGACTGGAGGGGTCAGTAATGAGTGGTCTCAGGGCCACATATTTATAAAAAGAAGAGACAGAGAGAGACATCAAAATGTTTCTTGATACATTTGTCATAACAAAGGAATTTCTATTCTAAACAGGAGGCAAAAAGTTATTATTCTAAGGGGGTCATTCCCAGACAGCAACAAGCAGTATTTCTTTAAGCTTATCAGGTTGTCACGGTCTCAGGTCTTTCAGGACAGCACATCTGGGTTGTTAAAAAAAAAAAATCTGCATTAGGAAGTGAAGAACTAGTGGTAAACTTCTAACTACAAAGATTCAAGATTATGTTTCTCACGGTCCTATTTGGGATACTTTTCCACTTCAAAACTACAAAAGGTAAAATGGAAGAAGGAGCAGGGTTGTGTGACAAGCAATATGTATAGGTATACTTGATGATTTTACCACACTTTACCCTTGGATTACAAATCCCTACACTTATTTCTGTACAGTCTAAAATAAAATCTAATCTTTCTCGTGCACTACACAATTGGATGCTAATGGACATGTAAGCTCTCCTGGTCAATAAGGCAAAGTTATATAGACAGAACAACAGTAACATAAATAGGGAAAGAAATCCCACAATCAGGATAAATTCCTACTGTTCAAGATCTTATTTAAAAATGACTGAAGTGGTATGGGGGAGAGGTAAGGTTTTTTTTGTTTGTTTGTTTGTTTGTGTTTAGTACAAGGGAAAACTGTTTAGGGAAACAACTGTTCTCTATTTCCTGCTTTGCCCAAGTGCTTTTACTCTTAAAACAATGGTTCCCTTGCCTTTCACATCTATTTACTTGACAAAGAGAGGAAGTATTTTCTTAATAAGGAACCATCTCAATACTTTTACTTTCCCTGTGGTGATAAATTTTATATTAATATTAGCAAATTTCAAGATACGTGTTGGTTTATTTTGAAGAATAAAATTTTTTCAAATAACTTCTTTATTCTCTACAATACATGTTGATATCTAACTTGGAATCATTTTCATAATGATCTGGTCATATATACTATCATGTATATTATAAGATGAGATGATAAAATTATCCATGAAATTTTTTTTGGTCTTTTAGCTAAACAATAAAACAAACTCTCCCATTATCTTTATTGATTTGAAGAGAAATCACGAGCTATTCTTTCATTTAGTTAAAATTTCTAAATTTCTTTTGATGAATGAAAATGTCAATATGGCCATGTCAAATCAGTTTTTCAGCAAACACTGAACATTAAGAATGCCAATGGATTAAAAGCTGTCATTATCAACATTATTCCCTGTGATTTAACTATTGTAAAAATGACAAAGACTATTTTACACCTTTGCCTCTTCTAAAAAGATTCACCCTGATAATCAAACCTCTTAACTGTCAGTAGGCAACACATAACTTTTGTGGAAGGTTTTGTTTTTGTTTAGTGCATAGGAGAAATAATTTAACACAACAAATGTTTATTAAATATCTCATATGGAGAAAAGTAATAGCAACATGGCATAGTGAGAGGAAAGCTAGGTTCAATGTAATCCAATAAATATTTACTAAGTGCCACTACGCTAAGCATTAGGGATGCAATTTTAAAAATTGAATAGCTTACAATCTAAAGAGGGAGAGAAGACATAAAAAAGAGTTACACAGAGAAGGAGAGTAAAAGAGGAGTGCAAGGAATAGCAAGGGATACCTGGCTTAAGGGCATCTTGTTCTGTGGAACTGAAATGCATTTTTGCATTTTTGCAGGGCAGCAAATGCATAGAGAAGTAAACTGAGTTCAGTTCCTGCCCTTGATAAAGAAAGTTATTGGAGAAGTTTGGTATTCCTCCTATCAGGCTGCTATTCAAAGGGGAGAGCAGGAGAAGGGAGGTAATTTCAATGAAGGCTGAGTTAGCCACATGGTGATGAACTTAGAATTGAATTTATCTTGGCAAGTGGAGTTATTCTGTGGAGTTGAAAGGACACAGGGCAACAAATGCAAAGCAGCTCAGTGAAGAAGACCTTCCCCTTTGACACAGGATTATAAGACCTTGGGGAAGTCACTTAGTCTCAGTGCCTGCAGAAAATCTCTAATATTATAGATTAGGGTGTATTTCCTTGAATTAGTAGATGAAGATTTTTTTCTCTATCTGTCTGTCTCTGTCTCTCTGTTTCTCTCTCTCTTTCTTGGTAGAAATAACCCTTTGAGGAAAAGGATCATGAATGGATATTTCTTCTATATTATTTCTCTTATTAAAGTCCTTTCCATTTTAAGTCTTACTTTTTACTTCACTTCTAGCAAACTTACTATGTTCTGAAAGGGCTTATTTATTACCCATAAACCCTTCCTTCTGGAACCATTGTGATATGACTAATCTTATTAACCTCATTTCTAAAGTAGAGAAATTGATACAAAACAGGAAAGTGACTTTTTTAAAGACACAGAGGCAATTAGTGACAAAGTACCTAAGAATTTAAAGCTACTAGGGCAGGTAAGTGGTGTCAGCCCTAGAGTTAGGAGGACCCGACTCTCAGACACTTACTGGTTGTGTGATCCTGGGCAAGTCTTTTAACCCTGATTGCCTTGCTTAAAAAATCCCATTGAATCTCACGTGGATGCTTTGTAGCAAACATTTAAAAGGAATTTCAGAAAGCAGATCTTTGCATTCCCAAGTCCTTGACATCTATCCCATTTGGTGCACTAATCAGCATAACACAATAACTTCAGCATTTTAAAAGACTTCCAGCTGTAAAACTATTAATTTTCTAATGTGGCTTCAACTCTTTTCTGACTTACTGGGGAGCTCCCAACTTGATAATCTTTTCCCCTAAGGATTGCTGAAGTTATAATTAACAATTTTCATAATTATGAGAGACAAATCAATCAATCACACTTGCACTTCAGGTAGTGTTGTACATAGGAAGACGAAATATATCATGCTGGTTAAATTTACAAGTGTTTAAAGCAATTTACAAGGAGGATATATGACTTAAAGGTACACTCTTCTGAAAGAAGCCTGATGCTGAATAAAGAAAAATGTTAAGTGTTGAAAGTACTAATGTCTCAAACTATGTTTAAATTCTTATCTATGCTAGCAAGAAGGTAAATTTCAGGGAACATATTTAAACAATTTGAATTATTGAGGTCATAAGTAAATAACTAAATACAATTCATGTTTATGTACTGATTTAAGATTTAAAAAGCACTTCAATCATCACAATACTGTGAGGCAGATAATATAAGCATCACTATTTCTATTTTACAGACAAGAAAATTAAGATTATTAGAGTATAATTTGCCCAGAAATACATACATATCTAGGAACTATCAGAAAATGGCATAGTAGATAGAATATTGGACTTTGATCTAGGAAGATTTGAATTCAAATCTTGCCTCAGATACTAATTGGGTGAATCATGTAAACTACTTAATTTCTATGAGCAGTTTGCTCATTTATAAAATGAGGGAGATTGGATTTCATGGCCTTTACAATCCATTGCATATATAGACTTATGATCTCAAAAGATTTGAATCCAAGGCTTAGTCTCTTCTGCTGCTATATTTAATAGTCTTTCTACTAAGTTCAACTGTTTTTCATAGTACAGTGAAAAAAAGTTCTGGTTTTAGAGTCAAAGGATTTGGATTTAAATCAAATGTCTATCTGTGTTAGCTTAACCAGCCACTTAACTTTCCTGGGTCTGTTTCCTCATTTGAGCAAGTTATACTAGATAGCCTTTAAGATCTTGCCTTTTTTGTTGAAAGGCAGCTAAGTAGTATGATGAATATAGATAGTGCTGTTTAGACTCAGATCTGAGTTAACATCTGGCTTCATATATTTTACTAGCTATATCAGCTTGCCTATATCAAGGCAAGTCACTTGACATTTTCCCCCCTCATTTTCCCTAATTGTAAAATTATGAAAATAAGAGCACCAACCTCTCATGATTGTTTTGAGGATTAGCATTTTTAAAATGCTTAGAAGAGTGTCTGGCACATAGAAAGTGCTTAATAAATATTTGTTTCCTTCTTGCCTTTTCCTATGATCCCCATGCCTGGATTATCACAACTATTGTGGCAAATAATTATCTAAATAAATCTAGTATAAATAAATCTAATATAAATATAAATAAGAAAGTCACTTTCCTGTTTTATTTCACTTTCTCTACTTTAGAAATGAGGTTAGTAAGATCAGTCATATCACAAGATTGCCAGAAGGAAGGTCCAACGGGTAATAGGCAAGCCCTTTCAGATATATAATATATATCTAATAATATATTTTCATTATCTTTATTATTACAAGCAAGAAGTGGTTCAAAAGATATGATGCAGGAAATTTAATTGGAAAAGCAGATGAGCCATGTGGTAAAAGTAAAACAAAAAAGACTGTTAGTTTTAATGCTTTAATAGTACCCACTCAATGTTAAAAGACTGAGAATAAGACCTTTAGTCCACTAAGCAGATGTTCTTCAGTGGCTCTATGAAAGGACATATATAATGATCCCGTGGGATGAAAAGATCTGTACCACTGGAGGAAATAACCCCATTAATGAGATCATGTATCCACTAAAGCATGGTTTTGGAAACCATTGTCTTTGAACTGCATAGGCTTTCCTGGGGACATCTATAGTAGTGCAATTTTTGGCTCTAGAACAATTGTTCTAAAAAAAAAAAAATTCAAAACTCTTCAACCTTGTCATTTTAATAGGATTATTAAAATGAGATAAGACAGAGCTTTCATTTTTCATTTCTTGAAATTTTCTTTATTAGCAGCATTGAAATGCCATAGTTTGTTGGATGAGGAGTTCAATATAGCACATTTCAATGTAGCACTGAGGTGTTTGGATAAGGGCATTGTCCAAACAACAAATATTGGAAAAGCATGTGTTATCTGTCTGATCTTTTGTATGCTTTCATCAGGAGCCTCGGAGGGTATTTGCAAAGCAATTTTTAAGTCAGGAAATTCAATTAAAAAATCTTCAAAAAATAAGTAGCTTTAGATGAAGCATTTTAATTATCCAACAGAATTTTTGAGCCTTTAGTATGTTTTTGGATCCATAGCACAATAAGTTATATTGTACATTCTTTGAGTTCTATAAGCACATCTTTACAAAATTCCTATTGTCTTAGACTAACACTTTACATCATATTCAACAATTTACACATATGTGACCTTAATATTAGAGATTATATTACAAAAATAATTAGAAAAGAACCAGATCATATGTCTCACAGATATAAGCAATTATAAAAGATAAAAAGAGATAGCTTTACTTGAAATTAAAAAGCTTTATTAGGAGATGCATTTAAGATAAAAAGGAAAATCATCTTTATCAAATTTTTCTGATAAGGGTTAATTATCCAAGATATAAACAAATAAAATATACACATATATATATATATATATATATATATATATATATATGTACACACATATATATGTATGTGCATACATTTATAGTCACACCCTAATAGATAAATGGTCAAAAGATATGAACAAATGGTTTTTAAAAGAAGATCTGTATTCACAACTACATGAAAAAAATTGCACCAGATCACTAATTCACAAGAGAAATGCAAATCAAAACAATCCTGAAGTTTCACTCTACACCCATCAAATTGGCAAAAATGATATCAATGGCAAGTCACTGTTGAAGGAGTTGTAGAAGGATAGACATAGTAATATATTGTTGGTAAAACTGTGAAATAGTATGACCATTTCAAAAAACAATTTAGAATTATGAAGATAAAGTGACTAAAATATCGGTGAACCACCGATTCCATTACTAGTACTATACCCAAGGAAGTTATCAATAAGAGTAGAAAGCTGTCAATAAGAAAAAAGTTCTCATATTTAAAATATTTACAGCAGTACTTTTTGTGATAAACTAAGAGTTGGAAACAAAGTAGATGTCTACCAATTAGGGAATAATTAAAGAAATTGTGGGAAATGAATATAATGGAATCTTACTGCACTGTAAGAAATTATTTACAAGATGAATACTGAAGAAACATACAGAACTACATGAATTGACACAGAGTAAAGTAAGCACATTCAAGAAAACAATATACATAGTAACTACAAACATGTGAATGGAAAAACTCTTCTTACTAAAATCAAAAATAAATGAAACAAAATTATAAAGCTCAAGAAAGATTCCAATGAAAAGATATGAGAGGACACTCCCAACCATTTATGAAAGTAGTAGGTTCAAAGTATTTATACATTGTCCTTGTTTTTAGTCTTTTTCAATGTATCAATCAGTTGTGCTGATTTTCATTTTCCTCTCAAAAATTATTCATTAATGAGATGGTTTCTGTGAGTGGGAGAGATAATTAAGACAATGAGGGATTTAAGAAACAAAAATATCAATAAAATGTATTTAAAATATTTATTATATCTATATCACAGATATTGTCAGAATTCTTCTTCATTCTCAGGCTGATCATTGCATGAACTTTCTAATTCTGGGTCACCAATTAAAATATAATTATTCCAAAGGCTGGATCACTTTTTCTCAGTATAAAAAATTAAATTCCTTAAGCTTCAGAAGAAATTAGCCACTCCACTACAATCTCCTTTTACTTTGGGTTTGAAAACAAGAAGGGAGATGGAATGTTTTAAGCCCAAAGGCCATGACTGGTCAAGCCCTTGAATAAGTAGTTGTTAGATAGTGATTTTTGATTTTTTTAAGTCAGCCTCTCTTTTGAGTGTGGGATATTGAAACCCCTCATTTCTTAGTATATTAGTTTTTTTTTTCTTTTTGCATCTGTAAACGGGAGTCAATATACTTAGAGATGTGACAAAATTATTGTGTGAACAGAGACACAATACATATGAAAAACAGTAAATACTGAATTTAATTCATCTACCAAATATAATCACATTAGAAAAATAACAGTTTTTATTTCAGTAACTTACTGTGTCTAGAGAGGTTGATGCTCTTAAGTCAGGTAAAAATCCAACCTCCAAAAGATGAAGGAGAAAAGTTTGGTCCTCAATACCATAGACACGGTCCAAGAATAGCACCATGGGTGCTTTGTGGTCAGGACAAAAGTTGGCAGCCATGTCTGGCTCGTTTACTGACCCATCTGAAAGACAAGGAGAGAAATGTTATTAGCTCTTTAAAAATACCACAGTTCTATGTGGCAGAAGTCATTGACTCCCTCCCACCTTTCTAAATAAAGTAATAGGAGGATTTTAAAATACTACTTCTTTACCTTAAATGTTCCTTGCCAAAAAGTCAGGTTATATAAAGACTTCTCTAATTAGCTCTCATATTGTGACTGGAACAGAAGGTAAAGGGTTTTGCCAGAATTAGTGAAAACTGAAGGGGAAGAGACTATGATTTTAAAATTACTATTGTTTAGCAAATTGTAACACTGTTATCTGAACTGCTCAATATCACACAGCAGAGTCATGATCTATTGATTTCTGGGCCAAGGACCATTTGATTCTGGCAGTCTGTCCTTAAGAAAATTCATTTATTTGGCTCTTGCTGTTAAAACACTTGCTGTTTGAGTTCCACAGAAAATATTACTTAATTTGTGAGAAAAAATCTCAAGTACTGATCAAAGCGGGAAATGCTGGATCAGAATCCCTAATACATTATTGAGTTGGTGTATTGTTCCCTAAAGGTCAATGTCATTGATGCTAAAAACTATGTACACAGGAGACATGGCTTCAGATTGGCTGAGAGATGCCTCTGAGATGCCTCTAACTTCTGAGAGAAAACTTAAGAAAAGTAATTAAAGGGGCAAATACAAACTTTTGAAAGATATCATATGTATAATATGTTCCTTGGTTCCTAGCACCTGCAGACCTCAAGATTATTAAACATCATTCTTTCTTTTGCTGGTTGAGCAGGGATTTAGTCTCACCTACAAATAAATAAATCTATTTATTTTATTTTTATTTAAAATATATTTTAATATATATGTAATATATATAAAATATATAATATAAATAATAAATAAAATACATTTATTAAATTTTGTTAATTTTAATTATATTAATATTGATTATTAATATTAAATTTTATTTTAAAATATGTATAAAATCTTTAATTTTTGTTAATTGTTTACTTTGATGAGATTTACTAGCTGTCTATGATTATCTTTTAAACCAGTATTTGGTGAAGGTGAGAGGGAGCTAAGCTATCAAGGATAAGTTAGGTGATCTCCAGATCAAAGAGACAATTCTTCAAGAAACCACAAATAAACAAAAACCAATTCAAATATGCTGAAGTTATAATTAAAATCGTAAAGGATTTATTAGCAGACAAGAAAAGATTGCAAGCCTTGGAATAACATATTAATAATCAAAATAATTAGGCCTGTGCCCAGAAAAAACATCCATCAAAACTAACCATAATACTGAACGAAAAAAATGGACATTCAACAAATTTGCAGATTTTCAGGACTTTGTCTCAAATAATCTTAACTCAGTAGAAAATTGAACAAATTAGCTATTATATGAGTCAACATAAAAGATTAATTTCAAGGCTCTCAACAAGGACAAATTGTTTATGTTTTTTAGGTGGAAATGTAAACCACATGTTTAAGATTGACACTAGTTACTGGGAAGTTCAAAAGAAAGATTAGGGCAGAGACAAGGGAGGAGGACCGATAGTTCTGAAAACCATTATCATCTGGAATGGGTTAAATAAGGAACAATACACATATATACCATGAAGGGTACAAAGCCCTCCAAAACAAATAAATAGAGTGGAGGGAATAGGAATGTTTACCTTAAGGGAAGGGGGATAAGAAAGGGGATAAAATGTTTAGATTAATGGGAATGGGATAAAGAGGGAAGGAATGGATGGGTGGAGAAGATAAGGGAGGAATCTATGGATGAGGGGAAATTAAGTAATAGCAAGGCAAATTATGGAGTAGAATTAAAGTAGAAGAGTTAGCAGGGATAAGAAATAAGAGATATACATAAACACTATTATAAGGATCAGGAGTTGAATTTATTAGAAAAAAAATTAGGACTAGTAATTATTGATTTCAAGAAAAGAGAAAAAGATTCAGTCAAGAGAGAAATCTACATTATATGTCAGCCATATTAATATTGTTTTAGATGCATGTCTAACATGTTTAAATGCAAGTGTATATATGTGTGTATGTGTAGATGTATACATATAGGTATGTGGGTGTATTTATATAGACACATATACATGTATATATGTATATGTTATAAGTAAGTATGTATAAATATGCCTGTGCTTAATTGTAGCCTGTTTTCGGGGAGTGGGAAATGAAAAGGGGGAAAGAGAATAAAGTAAAAAGTACATAGCAAAGAAGAAAAGAATAAGCTACAAGGAAGTAAAGAGAGACAGTCATGAATATAATCTCTTCTATTATTATATATATGCTTTCTTTAAATGGAAATTTATTCTTACATATTTTTAAATCCTCCTTAATAAAAAAGAAATTATAATAAAATAAAAATGAAAAAAATAAGAATAAGTTAGGTGTTGTTCTTTTAAGAATGACTAGATATAGTAGCTTTTATTTTTTCTTTAATTTGTTTTGTTTTTTTCTTCATTATTTTTATATCACTATATTATAAGTATTTGATATATGTTAAATAGACAGATATATTTCTAACCTAATACCTCTTTTGGAGATAAGCAAACGAAAGAGTGAGCACATAATCACTGTCCTCCTCTTTCTCCTCACAAAGGTTGTAATTATAGTGAAAGGACTGATCCTTATTAATCCTAATTAAGGGGCCAAATACAAACTTTTGAAAGATGTCATATGTATAACATGTTCCTTGGTTCCTAGCACCTACAAACCTCAAGATTATTAAACATCATTCTTTCTTTTGTTGGTTGAGCTAGGATTTAGTCTCATCTACAAATAAATAAATCTACTATGTATAAAATCTTTAATTAGACATTGTTTTTTAATAAGATTCTTGATAGCTATGCTTGCCATATATGAACCAGTATCATATTTACATTAGATAGGTAGCAACAACATGTCCTCTACATGTTATGTAAATACATTACATGTAAAATAAAAGGTAATTTATAGGGTGGAAAGATCAGAAAAATCCTCTAGAACAGAGGGGTCAAACATATACTGTTTAAGCATTAGTTTCAGTCCTAACCAAATTAAGGTATATTTGGGAAAAAAATTAACAAAATAAATAAAAGTAAAGTAGAAAATACATAATATTAATATATAATTTTCAAAGCCAATACACAGCTAGTATGATTGAGTGGTCCTCCTTTCTATCTGAGTTTGTCCTCGTTGCTCTAGAAGAAGGTAACATGTGAGCTTAGCCTTGAAAAAAGCTACCCAAATTGTAGACATAGTGTTCGAGAAGGGCCAAAGAACTCTGAAGGTAAATTATATCATAAAAGCCACATGAGGTATTGTGAGGCATGAGGATACAACTTATTTTTGTATGATTTTTGAGAGAAAAGGACATAGAACTATAAGCATAGGCAAGAAGATAGACCTGATAGCTGCTCTGTCTGCCTGTCCTGAGATGTTTATAGCTCATTTCCTAGAACACATGGGCATTGGGTATGATCCTAGGTACACTTTCTATCCCTCTTTACCCCATCAACCTTATTATAGATAACTTGGTATTCAGTTGGCAATGGTGCCTCTATCGTAATGAAAGAATTGGACTATTAGTTTTTGATTGGGGAAAAGAAGGAAAATGAAGATGTAGAATACCCCAGAGAAAGTGTGAGAATTCCAGAAACTACCACCCCCCACCCCCACTAAATCTTTTCCTTTTGTAGTATCTACCAATCATGCAAATTTTTCAAGGGAAAACCTTGAGGAAAAATTTAAATGATACTCAGATTATATCAAGAACTTTTAAAAAGTCATCCTGATACCATTACCTTTGTTAACTGTGGGAAGTTTCAAAGGGATACTGATAATCCCAACCAAATCTTCTGTAGGGACTAGGGAGCGAAGGATTGACCTGATTCGGATGGCTTCCCCTTTTCCTGTTTGGATAAGCTGTCAAAATAGAATAATTTGACAATAAGTTTAAATAAATATAATCCCTATCCCCACCCCATAATTCCCCCCATTTTTTTTTTTTTACTTACAGGATTAAGTCAAGGAATCAGATTGCTTTTTTTAAGCATATATCTTTACAATTACAACATAACATGATCACAGGCAAAAAGAGTTTGAATGAATTGGAAATTATGATAGGGAGACAGTATGCCTGAGGAAATAACTTGATTTACTTGGTGTTTCTATTAATCAGAAGTTAGAATACAAAATTAAGGAACAAAATTTCACCTACAAATATGGACTAGAATGAGGGAACTCAATTCATATTTGAGTATTTTATGATTTGGAATGGGAGGTAGATATCTCTTTATCCTCCTCTCACCTCATGTATAGAGATTTCTCAAAAAACAGTGAGCATTTAACAATACACCGACAACTCTGCCTGGTGGTTGTCCACCTCCTGGGTATTATAGCTTTCATGGATTATCAGATCAATAAAGAAAGGCATCTTCCCATGCTGATAGCAACTGCATGCACTTCTCATAGCCAAGTGACATCTGAGATGATGGTCTAATGTGGTAGAAGAAGGAATATTAAAGTGGGATCTCTTTCAGGTTGAATCCAGAGAAGTGAAATGAATATGCATATCGTGCTATAATCTCTGAGACATTAAGTTTTTTAATACTCCAAGATAGGTTTGAAACTGAATGGGGAAATGTATTTGTGGAAGTGATATCAGTAAGGAATGGCTTATAAATGCTGAAAAGAATTGACTGATATTTAATCTTTGCCACTTAAAAGACTTCAAAGAACTTCATGGTGTTTTCCTAGTTATTTTTATTAAAATAAAGAAAAATAAAAGAAATATGAAGTGTGAACTGGGGATGAGTGAACAATTTGTCCTAATTCATGTAGGGAAAAAACTGGGATAATAGAGCATTAATTCTGCTATTCAGTATAATCCTTTCTTCAGTGTTGTCTTTCTTCCATCTCTAGCACATCTCTTTGTAAAAATGATAAGAATAGCTCATTTTATACAACATTAAGTATTTTAAAACCATTTATTTCATTATCTCACTTTACCTTCAAATTTCTGTAAAGTAGGTTCTGTCATTATTGCCATTTTGCAGATTATGAAACTGAGTTCTGAGAGATTAAATTTATTTATCCCTTTCACATAACTAGTAGTTGTTTGAGATATAATTTGAACACAAATATTCTCACTCAAAGTTCGATGTACTATATCCTTTGCAACAATGTCTCTTATTTGAAAGGTCCATGTTTTGAAAAGCTTAATCAAATAATCTGAATGTGTATGTAAATAATCTAACCAGAGAATGCAAAAAATGGAATATATTGACAGGAGGCTATTATATGTCATCATATGTCTATTGTTTAGATCTATTAAAATTAAAATTAAACCTATGAAATTATGTGATTATATTCATTATATTTGGTTATCTTGTAATTTATTGATCACCCTTTCCTCCTTGATAGTCTCTAACTTTACTTTTTCACGATGTGACTTTTTCCTGGTTCCCCTGCTACCTATCGGATCATTCCTTCCCAGTACCTTTGACTGGAGTCCTCTTCTCTTGTCCTTCTATATTAATTCACTTGGTGATTTCATCACCAATTCCAAAGATTTAATGAAGATTGTCAATGACTGATGATTCTCAAATCTACCAATCCTGCTACCTCTTTGCTGATCTCCAATCTAATATCTGCGAGTGTCTTTCAGATATTTCAATCTGCATGCCCATCTATTTTAAGCTAAATACATCCAAAATACAATTCATTATTTTCCTCCTAAAATCTCTTCTTAATATCTTCCCAGTCCCTCATGCTCATAACTTGGGAGTCATCCTTACCTCCTTGACTCCTACTCCCCATCACTGTCCTATTCAGAAAACTTCAGTAGTTCCTTATTACCACCAGAATCAAATGCAAAATTCTCTATTTGACATTCAAAATTCTTTATAATCTAGCCCCCTCTATCTTTCCAGTCTCCTTACACCTTAATTTTTTTTAATACCCTACTTTCTGCTACCTACTCTTTAATCCAATAACAATGGCTTCCAGACATTTTCTCTGGCTATTTCTCGTGCCTGGAATGCTTTCCCTTCTCAATTCTACCTAATGACCCCCCTTTGCTTCCTTCAAATTCCAACTAAAATTTGCTTTTTAATTGAAAGCCTTTCTCACTCCCTCTTAATTTGAGTGCCTTCCCTCTGTTTATTATTTTCCAGGATAAATGGAAAATAAAAATATTATATAAATTAAAATTTTAATTTATTGGGGCTAAGAATGAGTATTTATAACATTCAACAGAGTAACTGAAGTAAAAAGTACATAATATGGAAAACTAATTTCCTCTATATATTCCAAGTTACTGAAATTTTTTTATCTGTTCCATTATTAAATAAACTAAGAACTTATAAAACAAAGACATATAGTTGTATCAACTTGAAAGATTTTACTCCAGACAATCAATATTCAGTGGCGTCCAGCATTATTTCAGATTTTCATGGCAGAAGTTTAAAGCTGTATCATCAAAGGATACATTCCAAAGAAAATCAAATAAAAATACAACAAAGACAAAACCAACTCCTATCTTAAAGCCCCAATCCCAAATAAAAATAAGGCATTCTGGGTTGAGATATTCCACAGAATCTTCTACTTAAAATAATTAAATAAACTTATAAGGAGAAATTATTTCATGGTGCCTAATTTGGTAGTAAAAATTTATTTCCATGATGAGATTGAATTAATAGAAAGGGTTTGTTACATTTTGCAAAAACAAAGACTAATATGAGGCATAATTCATTGATACTTTCCTAAAGAAAAAGTGTAGAAAAGATACTGAATGGATCCTATTGAGGAAAACCACATAAATACAGGGATATCTTAGATATAGAAATCTTCTCAGAAAGCACTTGAATGAGGTATAGGAAGGAAAAAAAATATTTGATTTTAGCCATGGTTCTTTAGCCAAGAAACATGAGGAAAATACATTAGCAAAATGCATAAAATTATATTTAGAAAAAGTACCTTACTTATTCAGGCCTCTTACAATCTAGTGGAATTCCCATTACTTACATGCATCTCAGGTGCACAGCGGCCCAACAGGTCTATGAGAGCTGAATAAAATGACATGATTGAATTGCCCATGTGTACAATCTCCTCCTCACTATCATCTTCCTCTGAACTGCTGCAAGAAAACCAAATACAATGGAGGTTTGAGATGCCTGGGAACCAATGGGCCATATTTTCTAAGTCAAAGGAAACAGGAAGTTTGGATGACTGCTTTCTACAAAAAATTATTTACCATCTTATATCAAGTAGAAGCCTCTGCACAGATAAACTAAGGATCCTCTTATCCAAACAGACACTACTTTCTAAATATCTGGAATATAGGCGCAGTAATTCTTTTTCATAAAATTCAGAAAATTTAAATATTTGTTTATGCCATATATGAATATATGAAGGCTTTGGGGAAATCAGGTCTATATCATTCTAGGTTTTCAAAGCTATTTAGTGATAATAAATTTAAATTATATCAAAATTCCATGTTCAAAAAAGTATAACATAGGTTATCCCCAAATCTCTTATTAGCTTTTGATGTCAGTTATTTTTCTTTTTAAAGATTTGTATAACAAACAAACAAATAAAAAAAGCCCTAGAGTCAGATTCAGGACACTTTATTCTAATCCTAGTTCTGGTATTGACTAGCTGTGTGATTTGTGGTAAATCACTTCATTCTTTTAGTGAACATTTCCTCATCTCTAAAATGAAGGAGTAGGACAAGATGATTTTTAAGGTTTTTTTTCAGCTCTAAAATTCTTTGATTTTCAAAATTATCTTTGAACAGGAGAAGTAGTAAGTAAAAAAATGTTTCACTACTTTTTGGATATCTGGCAAGGGAAGGAAGTGGTATTTCTACAGTGTAGAGTTAAGTTTTAATTCAATAACTACAATCAACTTCTGAAAATCAAGAATTTTTATTAAAAATAATTTATGATTTTGAACATTTTCCTTCTCAAGTGGTGCTTAACACACTTATCTAGTTAATTTTCATAATTTTGACACTGGAATTAGTAATATCTACATATTTTTTGTTTTTATAAGTGTAAGATGAAGCTCACCAAAACAGTACGATTAACAAAACTGCCTTAGTTCATACAAATAATTAAATGAACTAAATTTGGCCAAGATCATCTTAAAAAGCAGAACTATAAATTAAGGAAAGTGACCTTTAACTGAAACATTGTGAATGACTATATGGTCTTTGAACCAATCCACTGAATTCTAAGTCATATTAACTAATTCCAATTAAATGTAATAGAAAGTGTAATGAAGAGTGGTTATGAGAGAAGAGTGTTGGGTTTATTTGCAACCCATTATCTAGGTTATCTCCCAGAGTAGAATATACCACAAAGTAATTTTAAAGTATTTTCATTACATTACTGAAGGTCCAAAATTTTCCTAATTAGGATACAACTGATACTTCCTAAGTTATCAAATTTATTCACAGTAGGAAGAGAATCACTATATCAGTTTACAAATTTTAAGCACTTGCCAAAAGTCAATTCCATTTACTTACATTTCTCGCTTATATCCCTGAGAAGGAAGATCAAGGGTTGGGTTCTCAGAGATTTTAATAGCTCCTTGCATGGCTGCCAACAGACCATTTCCTCCTTCACCCCTGAGAGCTGGTCCAAAGCACTCTGGACGTCTTATAAGAAGCTTGACAACGACAGTAGCATTTTCTTCCACACTTTCACCTAAAGAAAATAAAGTAATAGTTTCTACCTTTATACAAATGAATGACAAGAGAAATTAATTTATAATTGTTAGGTTTGGGGATATAATGTTTCATCAAATCTGTGACTCAGTATATTAGAAACTGAAGTGATAGAGAGAAATTTGATTTTTGTACAAAGCATTATAATCTATTTATATAATTATCAGATTCAATACATTGACAGACCTCTCTTACATTGCTCCGAATTTATCTAAAGGCAACAAATAAAATCTACTAAATGAAAACAACAGAATATTAAGACTTTTTTAAGTCAGTGAGGATTTGCTGAAAGACAGTTGTTTTCTTTTTTGGAAGCAGATAGGTGTAGCTCACATTTGGTGATTAAAAATCAACATCATGATAATGATCATATTTAGCTGAATTATAGTTTTCCAATCAAATCTGATTCTTCAGATTTCACTGAAATATTTATTATTTCTCTCTTTTTATAGATTTTTCCTTTCTCCTAAACCAAGTTAGGGCAAAACTGAAATGCCACCCCAAATTTTTTTATTGCTTATAATATAGGTCCAGATTACAATTACAGAATAAGTATAAGATTCTCAAAGTCATTATTTTTTGAGTTAAACATAACCCAAAGTTTCTTATAGAAGTAATAAAACTGAAATGGAGAAAATTCCTTTAGAAATAAAATCCAATAAGATGACTTAATTGATGCCCTATAAGTAACAGTTATAGAAGTGTTACTTAGAATTTCCTAATTATATTGTTTTACATAATAGTCTTCTGCTTGGTCAAAAAAAAAAAAACTCCAGTAATTTAAAATGTTACTATCAGAATAGAAATTAATTAGTGTGCTATAATAACTATAAGAGAAAAATGTTATATATTTATTAGGGAGATAATATTTAAATTGTTTCTCATTTCTAGTTGAGGCAAGCATCCAGACTTGAAAATACATTAGAATTTTTAAAAATCATGAGCCTATTTCACACAAACTTAAATAATTAAGATTTGTAAAAGGTTTTGAAGTCCTTCAATGAAACATAATTACTGGTTCAGGGTTTAAGGTCTCTTGTAAAAATTAGTACTACATTCATAGAAGTAAGCTATATTAAATTCACTCAAATCTATTGCAATAAACTTTGGAAGAGTAAAAAAGTTTTCTAAGCTGTATTAGGTATTTCATTTATTTTAAGTAATAATCATCTCAACCAAGATCCTTTATTAAAATTATCTGAGAGGTCCTTTAGAATTTATTGGATCTGGTCTCTAATAATATGTCTTAGGATCCTTGCAGAATTTTCTGTTTCAGATGTTTGATATACTTTTGTACCTAGTCATCTGATTCTAAATAATTTCATTCGACAAAAATTTTGAAAAGGTATTTTTTCCACTTCAAAATCTCTATGAAGCAGCTGAGGGGAAAACAAATACAATTCTTATTTTATGTATGAGCACACCAATCTGTTTTTTTTTTTTTTTTTTTTTTAACCCTAGCTATGGGGTTTTTGTATTTGTTTGTATTTCCCCTAGCTATGGAAATACAAGTCTGGATTTAAAAGGTACAAAAATGGATTGATTTCAGACCTATTTTCTTCTCTTTTACTCTAGTCCTTGTTGCCAGCTAAGGCCAACTTTTCTTTTTATTTATTTATTTTTTATTTAATAGCCTTTTATTTACAGGTTATATGCATGGGTAACTTTACAGCATTAACAATTGGCAAACCTCTTGTTCCAATTTTTCACCTCTTACCCCCCACCCTCTCCCCCAGATGGCAGGATGACCAGTAGATGTTAAATATATTAAAATATAAATTAGATACACAATAAGTATACATGACCAAACCGTTATTTTGCTGTACAAAAAGAATCAGACTCTGAAATATTGTACAATTAGCTTGTGAAGGAAATCAAAAATGCAGGTGGGCATAAATATAGGGATTGGGAATTCAATGTAATGGTTTTTAGTCATCACCCAGAGTTCTTTCTCTGGGCGTAGCTGGTTCAGTTCATTACTTTTCCATAGGAAATGATTTGGTTGATCTCGTTGCTTAGGATGGCCAGGTCCATCAGAACTGGTCATCATATAGTATTGTTGTTGAAGTATATAATGATCTCCTGGTCCTGCTCGTTTCACTCAGCATCAGTTCGTGTAAGTCTCTCCAGGCCTTTCTGAAATCATCCTGTTAGTCATTTCTTACAGAACAATAATATTCCATAATATTCAAATACCACAATTTATTCAGCCATTCTCCAACTGATGGGCATCCACTCAGTTTCCAGTTTCTAGCCACTACAAAGAGGGCTGCCACAAACATTCATGCACATATAGGTCCCTTTCCCTTCTTTATAATCTCTTTGGGATATAAGCCTAGTAGTAACATTGCTGGATCAAAGGGTATGCACAGTTTGAGAACTTTTTGAGCATAGTTCCAAACTACTCTCCAAAATGGTTGGATTCGTTCACAACTCCACCAACAATGCATCAATGTCCCAGTTTTCCCGCATCCCCTCCAACAATCATCATTATTTTTTCCTGTCATCTTAGCCAATCTGACAGGTGTGTAGTGGTATCTTAGAGTTGTCTTAATTTGCATTTCTCTGATTAATAATGACTTGGATAAGGCCAACTTTTCTACATGTATTCTTGATGCCATTCTCTCTTGTATTCTCTTGCAGACTGCTTCCATTATCATATCCTTTATATTATTAATTTCATTCTCCCTACATACTAGTTCATTTACTGCTGCCAACACAGAGCTGTAACCAAACTGTTTACTAGATTCTGATGTGAATTTAAATTATTATTCTATTCCCCCTTTCACAGCCAAATTCCTAGAAAAACTATCTATACTTAGTGACTTTGTGACAAATGCAACTCTATTTACTCTTTTCAATTTCCTTCTGTGTATCTTAAAATGTTCAGAAAATGTTTTATTGATGAGCTTTCTCCCTTTTTGGACCCTCTACCCCCAATTTTTCCTCACTATTGTCCTCCACAAAAATAGCCAATAAGTTATTTTCCTTGTAACCAATAAGTAGTTAAATAAAATAAATTCACATATTGGCTTGTGACTGAAAAATTATGTCTCATTCTGCACCTTTAGTATATTACCTTCCTTTTAAGAGGAAGGTATATACTTAGTCATCAGTTTTCTGAGTTGGTTATGGTATTTATCATATTTCCTAACTCATTAAAAGTTGTTTTCCTTAAAAAAATGATCATAACCATAAAACAGTTCTCCCTTTTCTGCTGACTTGGTTCTGCATCAGTTAACATAAATCCTCTCAGTGAATCCATCACTTTTGCTATTTATAAGGTACAATAATATTATATCCATATACCATAATTTGTTTAGACACCCCTTAACTTATGAGCAACTACTTTTTCCAATTTGATTTAAATGCTTTTGTTAAAAGTATTGTTATAAATATTGGTCTTGTTATTCCTCAGGCACAATATTCCATATCCCATATCTATATCTTTGCATTAGCCATTTCACATGACCTGAATGCATTTTCTCCTTATGTCTGAACTTAAAAACTCATTTCCTTTAAAACTCAGTTCAAATGCTACTTTTTACCCAAAATTTTTCCTGATACCTTTTTTAATCAGTGCTACCCTCCAACCCCTACCTTTTATTTTGCATTCTTAGGTGCTAACACTGTCTTCTTCAAGAAAATATAAACTCCTTGAGGGAAGGGACTATCTCTATTTTTTTTTTGCCATTTTAAATTTTTTCACATGTATTTAGTTTTAATTTATAGAATAAAACAAGCATTTCCATAACACAGTATAATAAAAAAGATGATTGCTCATGAAACTGCAAATCGATTATATACAACTTGCTATTCCTTTTTTCTTGTTTTTTCTTCCCTCCCTCCCCCCTTCTCTTTGGTTTTGTATTGCCAATATATTTGGCTTGGCATAGTAGTATCTCAATAAATATTTGTTGATTAACTCACTGTTTACAAAGACAGCAAATCGTAAGAAGGACAAATAACGCTCCCCTTCAATAGGATTCCAGCCAATGTCAGGATATCCCTTGGCCAAGAGCATAGGGCAGCTCTGTAGACCACATCCTGCCAAGTACGTGACTACCTGCAAAACATAATAGAATAATAAAGATATATGTAAAAGTATATTTGTTTTAATAAAATGCTATAAATACCTGTGGAAAGTATAGAAACCAGAGAAATTTCACATAGGTTAAGAAGAATCCAAGCATTCTAGCTGTGAAATTCAGTGTGCCTTAATCAAAATACTACATTCATTTTTGGTTTCCAAGAAGAACTATTACTAATCAAGGAACAGATGCTTTTGGTTATCTTGCATCAAAATGTAATTGATATTCAGTTTCAACTGGGAAATATAATAAATAGCTGTTTATTTAGTAATCAGTTTTCAGGTCTCCTTGTAGTTCTAAGAAAGTAGAGAAAGGTAAGAGGGGGGATTCTGTACACCAACATATAAAGGTCCAATTACTTTTTTTTTTTTTTTTTTTTTTTTGCTGAGACAATTGGGTTTAAGTGACTTGCCCAGAGTCACACACCTAGGAAGTGTTAAGTGTCTGAGACCAGATTTGAACTTTGGTCCCCCTGACTTCAGGACCTATCCACTGTGTCACCTAGCTGCCCCTCCAATTGCCTTTTAATGGAACCTAAAAGATCTGGGTTTGAGGAGCTTTATAAGGGATGCTATGGACATCTGGGTTTATCATCAGACACAGTAGTTGATTCACAAACACACCCACTCTGTTTCCTCATTAACACCAGTCATCCATCAAAAAGTTTGCACCCTTCCCTGTTTGTGATATAAAGAATAGACTAAGGTATACAGAACATGTCAACCTGTATGCTCTATTATAACATAATAGAAGCTTCAGTATTAATGGGAATATATTATAGAATTTCAGATTTGTTATTATGAATATTTTAGACACTATACTTTTGCTTTTCATAAAGATATTATTATAATTCTGATTTAATTCTTTTGGAATAAAAGGAACAAAACAAAAAAACTTTATTATAAGAACAATAAAGGTTTTCTAGGCAACTCTAGGCCTTTTCTGATCCATTCTAAATGACATGAAAAAATTGATAAAAGTATAAATTAACTTTAGAGGCTACTATGTAAATTATCCAGTCACTCTTTCAAGTAGCATCATCCTAAACTGCTTTCATTTTTATCCTTATGATCAGCAACAAGAGCAATGACATCTTCTTCCTTGGAATACTATTCTTGGGAAAATTTGTCTGGGGACTAAGATTAAATCTAGTAATTCAACTGACTGAAATTCATGCAATTACAGAATTTCTAAATGCCGCCAGCTTAAAGTAATCATAAAAAGATCCAATATTCTTATTTTAATAATGAGGACACTGAGCCCAGAAAGATTAGCCCAAGTTTATAGACTTCAAGTCTAAAACTTTTTGGATTCCTGTCAGAGGAAAAAGGTATCATTTCAAAAGGCAGGGGGAAATAAGTCTTTTATGATAATTTTACATACAGCCTCACTCTCGATTCCTATAGTGCCAGATAGTTGCCAGGGTTGCCAACTGCTGTTGATCCCATTCCAGATTTTCATTTTCAATTCAGGAAATCTATACTTTTTTCTAACACATTGGTTGGGTGGTTGTTGTCCTTTGTGCCTGATGAGGACCAAAATGACATCAGTTTTTTGGGGTCAAGGTACAGTGTTTCTTATTGTTGCCAATCAAGGCAATATAAACTTGGAAGACTTTACTACAATTTGGGTACAAATAGAGAATATGAACATTTGGAATGTAAATGTCTCTAACTGTGTGCATCTCCTGTTTCTTTTGAGTTACTTGCAATTCTGCTTTTCTAATAAACCTTCTTTGATTTAGGCATGCCCTGCTGGGGGGTTCTGTGCCAATGTCTCCCACGTCTGACTGTTGACTCTAAAATTCTTCAGAGATCTTGAAAGTGTCCTTAATCACTTCTGATCTCTGTTTGAGAAATTAGCTTGTATGAGTTCTCTCTAAAATAGTATTTTAAGAAAATGTAAATTTGGCATTCAAACAATGTGGCCAGCCAGTTGTACTTTCTGCAGTTGAGAATTGCTTGGCAATTCAGCTAGAGAAAAGATTTCAGTGTCTGGGACCTTATCTTTCCAGATGATCTTTCAAATGGAAGCTATTCATTTTCCTGGAATAATGCTGGTGAATTGTCCAGCTTTCACAGGCATAAACAATAAGTCACAGGCAATAAACAATAGTAAACACAGCTCTGAAGACCTTCAGTTTGGTAGGAAGCTTAATACTTCTTCTGTCCCACACTTTTTTTTTAGAGCATCTCAAGCACTGAGAATGCTCTTCTTGGGCAATCATGAATCAACTTTATCATCAATGTGTACAACTTTGGAAACTATATTGCCAAGGTAAACGAACTTATCCTCAGAAGTGAAAATTTCTCCAATTAATGATTCCAGGTATGGATGGTATAGTGCTAAGTAGTGCAGAATTTCTGTTTTCTTGGTATTTCTTGTTAGATCCAAATTAGCAGAAGAGACAAAGAAGTGGTCCATATTCTTGCAATTCAGCTGCACTGAGTATACAAGCACCTGCTATGAAATAGTCTAGCACCAACTTTTTTTCAAGCTAAATAATTTAGCACCAATGTAGTAGCAGCCCTTGATGCTATTTTTGTTCACAATGAAGACATTTGAAAACATTGCTAAAAGGCATGGGAACAAGCACACAGCTCTACTTCACTTTACTGGTGAATGGGAAAGCATAAGAGCATCATCCATTATCTAGAACCCATGCAAATATCCCATCATTGAACTATTTTGAATTGTTGTGGGAGTGGGTTCACTAACATATATCTTCTAAAGGGCTGCCTAGGTCTGGCACATTATAAGAATTTTCTGATTTTTTTGGCACAGTGTCATTCTAAAGGCTAAATGGAGACTATGGGCAACATATTACATCTCTGTTAAGTACCTTAAGTTACTAAAGATCTATTACTAACTGCTTTTTTTTTTTTTTAGGTGAGAAGGAGAAATGTGAATTGTTATATCTCTACTAGTATTACTGGTAACCAGAAAAAACTAAAGTATTGATTTCCTTTTATATTTCTGCAAAATAGTTTGACTAATATTAAATCCTTAGAAAACACACAGTGGAAAAAGCATAGCTTTTAAAGATTAAATGATATAAATCAGTTGTAATGTACACTAGTTGTAAGAACTTTTAAAACAATCTGAGTTTAAAAAAGTCATTCCCAACTCTAGATGTAAGATCTAGAGGACTTATCTTTAATGTGTTGTCCTTATTGTCCAAATTCCTCCTGCTTCTCAGCTGAGAGTTTGTTTGTCAGTTTAAAAGAGGGATAGGTTAATCCTTGGGTCTGTTATTCTCTTAAAAGGAATTAATTGGATTCCTAGCCCCAATTCCCTAAAATAGTACTTTATATGATCATTTCTGATGAATGTTAGAAAACTAATAATTTACAGCAAAAAGTGAAATTAATTTATTCCTTTATTACACTAGCCAGATAGTTCATTTGATTAGAAAACAGCATGGTACTAATGAAACCGAGGTCATTAGTTTAATTTTATAGCCTATCTCTGCACTCTAATCCCAGTTAGCCCTTTAGCAAATGCCACTGGTTACAAGAGGAGAAAGGAGAAAGGATATTATTTATATCAAAGGCAAAATAACTTAAAACATTTGAATGTCTGTGCCATATGTCTGTGCACATTCTTATAAATATATATTCTTCATATATTTATTCTGAAAAAAAAATATATGCACAACCTCCCTTGAATTAGACTACAGATTCTTTGGGATAAGGTAACTTTTTATCATTTCTTAGTTGACAGTTTAGTATTATTTACCCAAATAGATATGCAATAAATACTTGCTGATTGGATTCATGCATATAAATATACAAATATTTATGATATGTGCACTTAGAAACATAATAAAAAGTAAGAATTACTATTATTACTGTACCATTATTACTATATCATTACTATCATATTTTTCTTTTGAACTTTCTGATAGGAACTCTCTTGGGTTGACTTTTCATTCATTTATAGCTGGTGATTATTATTATATATAAAATAAGTGATTATTATATGCTAACTGCTTAAAATACAAGAATAAAACTGAAAGTCTCCATGCTTAAGGATTTTAAATTCCATTTTCTTTGCCTTTGCTGAATAAATCAGATTCCCCTTTAATAGTGGTTACCTTCTCCAGGTCTGGCTCCTCCAAGCCCAGTGCCAATTCATTGTTGTCCATGACTGAGGAAGCTGCCACATCAAGTGGGGTAGAACCCCTCATTGCTGGAGAGGCTGCAGAAAGACAGGAAAGAACAGAGAAAGAGAAGCAAAACAATACTGTCCCAAGGCTTCTGTCAGGGAGAGAATAACACCTATACTAGAATCTAGGATCACAGTCTATTTTCCAATGAGACTCATCCTCTATTTGTTTGAGAATCACAATTTCTCTCACAATGGCAACTAAAATAAAATGTTGGAGGCTAAAATAAACCAAAATTAGGGTGGAGTAGTGTTGATATTCTTCCTTTTGATCATCTTAAGCTGAATTGGAGGAAATGTATGATTCAGTCACTGTAAATAAGAATGCTTCTATTGACATAAAGGGTCCCCATTGCTTAATGATTTTTCCCCCTCACAGGAGCTTCCCCAGAAATCCCATTCGGTCCCCACTATTACTACCCTCATTTTACAGATGTGGAAACTGGGGAATGGTGATGCCACCCTAGTATAGTTGGAGAATGGTAGCAATAGGTATCTTGTATCCTAACATATCATTTGACTCATAAGTCCCACTTAATTTTAGAAAATGTAATACTGTCGCTTTCCATCTATAGAAATCTCCCCAAATTTTTTGGATTGTCTTGTTTTATTCTTAGATTGAAATGAATTAGAAAATAATTTCTGTCTCTAGTAAATAATGTCAGATAAAATAATATTCTAAATTCTCATGGGGCATTGAAATCTTAGGAAGAAAATGCTTAACGCATTTGGAAAATAGAAATTCAAATTACATGTGTATATGTAGTCATATGCATGTATAAACAATTCATTTATTTTATTTGTATCATAAAATAGAAATTTCCTTGAATGCACCATCATTTCATAGAAGTTACCCTGAGTTCTGGAAAGTAATGCCAGTGGAGCATAGATTTTGGCAGGTACCATCAAACTAAAAAGGTTTCATATAAAGATCAACAACAGACTGTGTGTCTATCACTCAAAAAACAGTACAGCTTAGTTTGGAGAAGCTTAATCAGCAGAAATAAAAATGATAGATGAACCACAGAAACTCATGAAGACCATCTGTTAATGTTATTAGGCTATCATTTTGTAGGAGTATCTACATGAATGAAATCATGTATCCTCGAAATAATGAATTATACAAAATAAAAGTATGTTATCATTTATATATGAAAATTATTTGGGACACTACTTTCCAGTAGAAGTGATGGATTTATTGAAGTTCAATCATATCCTCTCTCTATTCTAGTGTAACTAAGAACTAATAACATACATTTGTAAACTGGCAGGATGAGGATAGCAATCTAGGCCATGGCCATGGAATAAAGAAAAGGTTATCTTGTCAAAAGATTGGACAGTGTCATCATGCTTTAATCAAACGAGTAGGACATGTCATACATGTAATGCTCAGATAGGACAACTCATAAAATATGTGCCATTGATCCCAAAGGGAAGGGTTGAAATGGGAATAATGGATTGATGCAAATCTGCTTCTAACTTTATAATAATAATATATAATATTAATAACATCATCTTTGAACAGAATGAGAATAGTGCACATAGGAATAGAAAAAAAGAATACATTTACATTTTCTTTTAGATCATGAATAATCTCTTCTTTAAAAAATACAAGATATATCATTGCTTTATTGCTTTAGTAGTGAGATCTGAAGTCCAACATTACATACCTAGGCCAACACTGCTATTTTCAAGTAGATAGCTTAGATGCTCAAACATAGCTTTTTGATTTTGTCTGCTGATTCGGCAAAAATAGCAAAGGAATCGGCAACAACTAGCAACCATCTTTGGAAAAGCAATCTGAGGGAAAAGTGAATGAAAGAAATGAATTAATCAATGTCTATTAGAGATTATCACCAAATCTGCTCATAAAAAAAAAAAAAAACTGACCATAAATAATCTAAGAAATGGTTTTTACAAATAGAAAGTACCTCAGACTTATATTCATATATTCTCATTCCTTCCCTTTAATTTACATCCACCCCATGGAGAATAATGTGATTAGTTTATCCAGATAAGGGCTATTACAGCTGAGAGCTAAATATAATTTCAGAAGTATCTTCTCTCCAAAGAAAATCCAAACTAAACATTCTTTGTCTAACCTAGCTGCCCTCTTATTCCCTCAAAATGATATGAAGTGTTTTTTGTAGTGTTTTTTGTTTTTGTTTTTTGCCAGTTAGAAATAAAGTATGATGCATTCTAAAGGAAGTTTTAGGGAAAGTAGGAGAAGAGGTGGCAAGTGCTTTGTATTCATATGTAAGAACATAGGACATCATAGTAAAGGTTGTAAAAACTAACAAGTTGTTCACTGAGTATTATGCCTTTTAATGATACTTGAGGCCTTTTAATAATGAATATGAAATATTCATTATCCAATAATGAAATATAATGAAATCATTAATCATTTCACCAACAATTAATTATTATATTATGTTATAATAATTGTTGTAAATTTATTATTATAATTATGGTACTCAGAATTTATACTATGAAATTCAGGAATTGATTCTAACTCATCTTGTATTTTTTGCTTTTGCATATTTACAAGTAATAGATTTACTTGACCACTTATACTTTTATATAACACATCTTATATTGCTTTAAACAGGAGCTTTTGTAAAGAGTAGATTCTCAATAAATGTTTATTGATTGCAGGTTTCAGGTTTGAGTTTCCTTCACTAGTTTTCCTCAAAGGGCTTTCAGAAAGGCCAGAATGATTGACTGTGTTTTGATTTCCTCTTTTAAAATTAAAGTTTAAGTACTCCAAGAATAAACTACTTACTCTGTTTAGCTACCATAAAGACAAACTGCTCTAGATCATATCAAGGCATTTTCTAAGGGGCTTTATAGAAAGATCAGACTTCTGATAGGTGGAACAAGACCAGCTAAAATGGAGTGCTAGGCTTAGCTTCTGCCTGGTTTTTAATTCCTCACTCCTTAGAGATTTTGTATAGGATATCACCAATCACTAGAAGATTGACATTCCTGAATGCTTTTCTTAGAAATTTACTTGCTCTGTTAGATAGAGGCTGTCTAACACCACTGAAAATCCAAGCTTAGTACCTAACAGATTTTCTTCCTAATAGATGTTCCTTCTAATATCAGGACATTCATCAGGTAGTGGATCATAGAGTATGATTTCATCAGAAATGCAGACATTTAGAAAATGTACACAATTTAGGGATCTAGAATCATCAGGATCTTTTTTTAAAGTCAAGACTTCAGTTCTTTATCTGATCCTGTCATATGCAAATTTTGTAAAGTCAGAATAACCAATATTTACATATTTGCAATGATCAATCTGTATCAAAATATTAGTAGTAGCTGAGTTCTTGAAAATACCTCCTGAGACTTTTCTTATTCTTTCAGGGATGTTATTGGCTTGGGGGGATTTGACATTGTGTTAATTCTGTCATTTCACTGATCTCTATCATGAAGCAAATGCTGATAAAACTCTCCTTGTAACAATACCTGAGATTTCTCTCCTCCAAGAACATTCACCATCACCTCCATTACAGTCTCATGCATGCCCAGGACTCTCATCAGATTGGGATGCTGGTAAAAAACTTTGTTATTCATTATATCCCTAGGATAAAGAGTAGAAAAGAGCTTTACTTTTTCATTTTGCCATAAATACTGTTGTGTTGTACTTTACCAGGCATCTCTGTTCACTGAAAGGCCTGTAGGTACAAAAGACTGAACCATTTCA
Source organism: Sarcophilus harrisii (assembly GCF_902635505.1). NCBI lineage: Eukaryota > Metazoa > Chordata > Mammalia > Dasyuromorphia > Dasyuridae > Sarcophilus > Sarcophilus harrisii. The sequence continues at coordinate 252,944,653 of NC_045427.1, forward strand.
TTTGATTGAGTTACTTGGAAAAATGAAAGTACTATCCTGTACTTTACAAATGAAACTTAGGTTTGCTAATATAATTTGCCAGAGATTACATAGTATGAGTCAGAATTGGAATCTGAACCCAGATTTCCTGACTCCAAGTTCAGTTTTCATTATTACCATGCTACCTCTTTGGCATAAAAGTCCAAAATTCACAACAAAAGAGGCATGGGTGAATCATACTCCTTTAATCTTTAGATTTTTCATAGGAGAGGACTAGGTTATAGTTTCTCTTCCCTTCTCCTATCTCTCTTTTTTTTTTTTAAATTAGAAGAATATTGATGACAGTGGTGGAGCTGGTGAATGATTTGTAGGAAACATCACAGGAGGAAGGACTGCTTCTGATTTTGATCTCTTCTCCTAGTTACCCCCTACATATCAACAGGTATCCCTGACCCCTATTTCAATGTCATGTTTGGTTAGGATGTTAGGAAACATGTTTTTCCCTCCCTCTCAGGTTCCTCTGAGACTTTTCTGTAAACTCTGACTTGACATGTGGGCTGCACCTGGGACCTATTACTGGAGTACAATGAGCCAAGTCTTGAATGGGTTTTGGCTCTGAATCTTCCAATAATTAACTGTGTGAATGTGGGAAAATATTTTCATTTCTTACTATTTTAATGTCTTCATTTGTAAAATAAGAAGGTGAGATCATTTCTCAAGTCCTCCTCACTAATATTTTACGAATCTCTATGAAATACAGGGACAGTTAGTATTTGTTGGTTAGTATAGTGGATAGAGCTCTGGCTTTGGAATCAGGAATTCATTTTCATGAGTTCAAATCTGGCCTCAGACACTTAGTAACCATGTGACCTTGGGCAAACCACTTAATCCTACTTGCCTCAGTTTCTCATCTTTAAAATGAGCAGGAGAAAGAAATGGCAAACAAGTTTGGAATCCTTGACAAAGAAACCCCAAATGAACTCAGAAAGAGTCAGATACAACTGAACAAGAAATAATATTTGCTGGAAGTGTACTTGGAAGGATTCAAAAGATATTTTGGGAACAAAAAAATATTTTAACCAACAATTTATTCAATTGAGTCAGTTTCTTAAAAGACTTTTCTCAATAATAAAAAATCCGAATAAAAATCTCATTTCTCACTTTCTGATTTAGAGTACTTTTCTATGCTCAAAATAGGTTTCGAAGGCTATTTTTGTTCAAGTCAAATTTATCAAATAATAATAATAATATATAATATTTTAAACTGCTTTAAGTTTGCAAAATACTTTACTTATGCTATCTCATTTGATCCTTGAAACAGCCATGTGAGGCATGTACTGCTATCATCCCCATTTTACAGATGAGGAAATAGAAGTGGAGAGAGATTCATTCTCTGGCCCAGGGACACACAACTTGTGCCTGACACAGGATTAGAACTCAGGTGTTTTTGACTCTGACTCTTAACACCATTGGATCACCTGGATTCTCTTGGTTGTATTGTAAATTTTCTTTGGGTTTCTTTCAGCAACATACCTGGACTAGGAGAACATATATCTTTCCATGGTCATTGCTCTATGGTTCTCTTTGCTTGAATTACTACATATCCAATTATGCTGCATGTACTCATTCCAAATGAAGATGAAATATGAAACAACTAATAACTCCTTTCAAAGATGTTAATGAAGAACATTCTAATATGACAACTGCAAATGATGTACCCCGAATTGGAACTGAATAAATCCTTCTTTATCTATTTATAATGTTCTTGAATAGGAACTGAATCAAGTCCCTCATAGCCAATGACACATTTTTGCCCCAACATACTCTTTAGGGATATCAAAATATTTAGCTGAGAGTTACATACCCTAGTCCATTAATCATAAGCAACTCTTCTTCCTTCCCCATCCTTACACTGAGGAGGGAGCGAATCTGGCCCAAGGCAGCTAATAGGTTGATAGTATCGTCTACAGAAACATGGCTAATTGTATAAGTCTTCCTCATGGCTTGCAGAAGTTCTCCAATGCTGTCATATTGCCGGCGGAGAAGATTGAACATTATTCTAACGAGTTCTGGGTCCTGGATTTGGTCTTCTTGAGCCCAATGTACCATAGTCTGAGAGATAAGTTCTTTCAGGGTCGCTGTAAAAGCAAAAAGAAAAACAGGGTAATTGTGTAAATTCAGACTAAGATTTCATTTGCTTCTTTCAGAGTGAACTAAAATATTTATCACTGGTTAGCTATGGCTACTTTCAAGCTTCATTTTACAAAAAAAAAAATTGAGATTTGAAGAACTAGATGCTTAAGAATACAATTAAGCACCAAGAAGATTAATAATTCTCAGCACAAAATATGAAATCAAGTTGCTTCTAATCAGTCACCAAAAAATTATTAAATGTCTACTATGTGCCAGGCACCATGTTAGGCAAGTAGGATACAAAAATGAAACAGTTCCTACTTTTAAATAATTTAGATTATACAAACATAAGTGTAGATGTCTTGCTACATGTATGCACATATATCTATAAAGACCTCAGGAAAGGGCAAATAGAGGTGGTTGCAGTATGTAAGTTCTTCTTTGGGAAAAAAGCTATGAATTCTAAGAGGTAAAGGTAAGGTGGGAATGCATCATTGGACTGGAGGACAGCCCGTGCAAAGGCAATGAATGTAATGTGTAAAGAATAGTAATAAATCAAGTGTGGATGGCCTGAAAAGAGTATAAAGGGGAATAATGTGTAACATGCTTGGAATGGTAGGTTGGAACAAGACTATAAAAGTTTTTAAAAGGCTAAAGTGTATGTGTTAGAGGTACTGATGGGTCACTGGAGCTTACTGAGTAGAGGGAGTAACATGTTAGGACTTATGATAGGAATATTACTTTCACAGTAGCATGGAAGATGATAAACTGAAGGAGAGATTTGAAAGATATAGACTTGAGTTTATTTGAAGCAGACTCAATTAAGAAGCTATTGGAATAATCCATATGAGAGAAGTTCTATCTTAACCAGGATGGTGGCATGTGAGAGAAAGGGTCAGATGTGGGAGATGTGAAGCTAGCGATGACATGTCTATTTATATGAGGAGTGAGAGAAAATGGAGGGTCAAAGATGACTCCACAATTACAAACTGTAAGCAGGGAAAGATTGTTGAGCCTTCAAAAAAAGGGAAGTTCAAAAGAAGGATGAATTTTATAGGAAAGATTATAGTTTCTATTTTAGACATGTTAAATTTTAGATAGCTGTGAAAGATTTAGTATGAAATCCTCAATAGACAATTGGAAATATGAGCACAGAGTACCTTATAATGGTACAGATCACAATTGATCGATGCAGGCTCATATTGTGTAACTCTTGTCTCTGTTCTCTTCTAAGTTTGCTATAGCAGATCCCTAAAATAGTAGAGGGCTTCTTTGTGTCTGACTTTGCAAGGGTATTACATTTTTGCCATCTGACAGATCATCTTTTCTTCCTATCATACAAATGATAACATTTTAACATTCTGTTCTTTGGATTACCTCTTTAGTCATATGTTGTATCCTACTCATCCACTCTATTCTTTTCCTTTGAACTCTGTGATAATCACTTCAGAGATAGTTGTATTCCATATCTTGCTGCCATACTGTCTTTCAAGACAGTATTAAAGGGTTGGGCTTCTGCTTTCATGAAAAATTTTGAGGTAGGGAGGGGGAAAGGGTGAGAAGATAAATTTAAAATCTTTGCAATTTTCTAAATTCAATATAGTCCAAAATCCTCTGCTTTTTCAATTTTGGCTTTACTTTGCTTCTATATACTGTTTATTTTATACATACACACATGTGCATGTATATATACATATATATATAAACATGTATACATGCATATATATATAGAGAGATGGACAAAATATATATACTGATATGAATTTTTATTTTTAATATCAGCAAGTATCTATTTATATATATATATATATACACATATGTATATATATATATATATATATCCATCTGGGAATTACCTATGTAGAGATGATAAATAAACTAATGGGAGCTAAGAAAGTCATGAAGAAAGAGTGTAGAAAGATTAGAGAAGAGGGTCCAAGATGGAGTCTTGGGGGTGTCCATAGTTTGGGGGAATGGTACAGATGATAATCGAAAGGAAAAGTTAGAAAGGTAGGAGGAGAACCAAGGAAAAAAAATATGAAATCCCAGAAAGAAGAGACTTATCTAGGAAGAAAAGCTGGTTAAAACTGTCAATGATGCAGAGACATCAAAAAAGATAAGAAATAAGAAAAAAGTCATTAAATTGAACAATTAAGATGTTACTGGTAACTTTGTAGCAGGAAGTTTCAATTAAGTGATGAGATTAGAATCCATACTGCAAGGGATCAAAGAGTACAATGAAAGGAAGAAGACATACTGAGTATAGAAAAATTTTTCTAGGAATGCACCTGTGAAGAGGACTATAGACTGATAGACTGAAGAGATGGTAAGGCTAAGTGAGGGTTTTCTCTTGATGAGGCATTTGGGGTTAAGTGACTTGCCCAGGATCACACAGCTAGGAAGAGTTAAATGTCTGAGGTGGGTTTGAACTCAGGTCCTCCTGACTTCAGGGCCAGTGTTCTACCCACCGTGCCATCTAGCTGCCCCAGGCTTTTTCCTAAATAATACCTTTTTATTTTCAAAATATATGCAAAGATAGTTTCCAACATTCATCCTTGCAAAACCTTGTATTCCAAATTTTTATCCCTCTCTTCTCCTACCCTTCTTCCCCAGACAGCAAGTAATCTATGTTAAACATTTGCAATTCTTCTGTACATATTTCCATATTTATCATGTTGTGCAAAAAAATCTAATCAAAAGGGAAAAATAAGAAAAAAAAGCAAGCAACAACAAAAAGGTGAAAAATGCTATGTTGTGATCCACACTGAGTTCCTACACTCCTCTCTCTGGGTGCAGATGGCTCTTTCCCTCACAAGATCATTGGAACTGGCCTGAGTCATGTCACTGTTGAAAAGAGAATTGATCACCGTATGATCTTGTTGTTGCTATTTACAATGTTCTCTTGGTTCTACTCACTTCACTTAGCATTAGTTCATGCAAATCTCTCCTTTCTGAAATCATCCTGTTAGTCGTTTCTTACAGAACAATAACATTCCATAATATTCATATACCATAACTTATTTAGCCATTCCCCAACTGATGGGTATCCAGTTAGTTTCCGGTTTCTTGCCACTACAAAAAGGGCTGCCACAAACATTTTTGCACATGTGGTTCCTTTTCTCCTTTTTCTGATTTCTTTGGGATACAGACTCAATAGAGACACCGCTGGATCAGAGAGTATGCACAGTTTGATAGTCCTTTGGGCATAGTTCCAAATTGCTTTCCAAAATGGTTGGATCAGTTCACAACTCCACAACAATGTATTAGTGCCCAGTTTTCCCACATCCCCTCCAACATTTATCCTCTTTTCCTGTCATCTTAGCCAATCTGAAAGATGTGTAGTGGTACTTCAGAGTTGTCTTAATTTGTATTTCTCTGATCAATAGAGCATTTTTTTTCCATAAGTATAAATGATTGTCTGAAAGTTGTCTGTTCATATCTTTTAACCATTTATTAATTGGAGAATGGCTAGTATTCTTATAAATTTGAGGCAATTATTTCTGTGTTTTAGAAATGAAGCCTTTATTAGAACCCTTGAATGTAAAATTTTTTCTCGTTTTCTGCTTCCCTTCTAATCTTGGCTGCGTTAGTTTTGTTTGTACAAAACCTTTTTAATTTAATATCACCAAAATTATCCATTTTGTATTTCATAATGTTCTCTAGTTCTTCTTTGGCCATAAATTCATCATCTTTTATGTCTAAATCATGAATACATTTCAACTTTTTCTTGGTTTAGGATTTTAGGTGTTGGTCGATGCCATACTATTTTTCAATTTTCCCAGCAATTTTTGTCAAATAATGATTTTTTATCATTAGACTAATGGGTATATCAAACACTAGATTAATATTAATTAATTACTATAGACTATTGTGTCTTGTGAACCTAACCTATTCCACTGATCAACTACTCTATTTCTTAACCAGTTTCAAAAGGTTTTTATGACCACTGTTTTATAATATAGTTTTGGGTCTAGTATATCTAAGGCACCTTCATTTGCATTTTCTCATTAATTTCCTAGAAATTTTTGATCTTTTATTCTTCCAGATGAACTTTGTTATTTTTCTATCTCTGTAATTTAAGTGAGGTTTTTTTTTTTAGAACAGAGGATACATGGATAGGTTTTTATATATCATTGAAGGAACCTATAGAACTCTATAGATAGAAACACAATTAAAAGGTGAATAAGGATGAGGAATAAAGGAAGCAAAGGATTTCCAAGAGTTGGCCTAAATGGGAAGAAATGCTACATCTTTAGTACAGATTAGAATAAGTAAATAAAGAATACAGAATCAGGTTATTTTGAGAGCAGAGAAAGGAAGAAGGACTTAATGATAAATGACCTTTATTGTCTCTAAAGTATGAAGTAAAGTCTTCTCCTAAGGGAAGTGAAATGAGTGATGAGACTTGAAGAAAGAAAAGAAATTGTAGAAAATACGTTGTTGGAAGTACTACTAAAAATTAGTTAGAGAAGAGTAAAAGGATAGCCTTATAATAGTGAAGTGCCAGTTGGAATAAGAAAACAAATCTGCTGTATTCTATTGCAAAGATTTAATCACATTCATTCAAATAAATTTCAATTCACTATGTTTTAAGGGATGGATGTATTTTTAGGGACATATTTTTGAATAATTTAATCTGACCCTTTATCATAAATGCTTGTGTTTTAAGAACTATTTCAGCAAGAAAACTTCACAAGTAAGAACCATGAATTTAAGTTGTAGAGAGACAAACTACAGATGAACAAGGAATAATTTCCTAAAGTTGTGCAAAAGGGAAATGGGCGTGGTAATGTCCTTGGAGATTTTAAAGGCAAAGCTTAGACAACCATCTGTTGGGATTACTACAGAGAAAATTCTTAGGTCCACACTGAAGATGCTATCATAAATCCTTTCCTACTATGAAGTTCATTGTAGCTATTGTGTTAAATCAGGTCTCCAAAAAACCACCTTAAGTCACTCAGCTCTGAACTCCTTGGGATGCAGCTCTTTCATTTCAGACATTTTCTGCCTTTCTGTCTTGTTCAAATCATCTCCTCCTTGTTTATTTCTCTTGTTTTGATAGCTGTATTCAAATCAACATTACCATAATTTTTTTAAAAATGGTGTGTCAGTTTGTGTGTCAATTTCCATTATTACTTGATGATTTCTCAGACTAAAAAAATGTTTCCCTGGCTATCATTTTTTCCCTCATTAGTATTTTATTTTTCCAATTATATGTAAAGATAATTTTTTAACATTCATTTGTGTAAGATTGTTGAGTTACACATTTTTCTTCCTCTCTTCCCCTTTCCAAGATAATAAATAATCTGATATAGGTTATACATGTACAATCATTTAAAAAATATTTCCATATTTTTTAGGTTGTGAAAGGAAAATCAGAACAAAAGAGAAAAAATCATGAGAAAGAAAAAGTGAACAAAAAAGGTGAAAATAATATGCTTCAATCTGCAGTCTCCATAGTTTTCTCTCTGGATGTAGATGATATTTTTGGTATTTTGGTATTTTCCTCTCCAAGTCTATTGGAATTATTTTGAGAAAGAGGGACAGAAGGAGAGACAGAAAAGGAGAGAAGGAAAGAGAAAGAGAGAGACAGAAACAGAGACAGAGAGTATGTGTATAAATGATTAATAAAATATTAATTCATTCACTGGTTCACTCCTTGCAGGATTAACAAATACAAGAACTTTTTTCCTATATGAAGGAATTTTAAAGTAGGATAGGCTATTGCTTTTCTAATATGCATAAATAATTTGCCATGGGAAGTTTTGGTCCCTGAGGAATATCTGATTCATGAGCAGCTAACAAAGACCTACAAATTTATAAATAACTCCTCTAGCCACCAATCATAGTCCCTGAAAACCTATGATTAGGATCATTCTTTCACATTCTTTCAGGTAACGGCATCTCTCTCTAGGAGTTTCTAAGTCCTAGGAGTTCTAGGACTTAGAAATCACACAATGATTATCTAGTTGTGTAAGGATTTAATAAGTTTGTTTACATTGCCTCAAAAACTAGTAACCCTAATACAATTTCTCACACACAGCAAGTGCTTAATCAATTCAGCTTTATTGAATGTGGCTGATTGGATGATGTCAAGGATCTAAGTGGCAAAGCGATTTAACACTATCTACTTCTAAATAATTATGAATTATTCATAATTATGAACAGATTTAATTAATCTCAAGGCATAGACCTCTGGCTATGGAACTGGAACAGGAATTCTAGTTAAAATGTTAATATTTCAGATAACTAAACTACTATCAGTCTTTAATATCTTGGGATGCAAGTTAATTCATGAGATTACTTCCCATCACAGCTAAGTGAAGACTAAAAAGAATGAAGCAGGTTTAATTGTAATAAGAAGGTCAGATGACACAGTTCCACTAAAAGAGAAGCCAAGAGGCAGAATAAGGGTACTGGGTCCTTGGAATGATTTCAGAAAGGAAGGGGAAGAGAAAAAAAGTTATGAGAGGGAATGGGAAGAACTCCCAAACATACATTTTATTATTTTGTCTAAAGATTCCCATGAAGTAAAGAAGAAGCTGAGATTCCCAATTTAAATTTAGGATCATAGGACACAGAATAGCAACAAGCCTAAGAATGAGTACAGATCTAGGATATCTATATTATGTTCTCTATCTAATGGCCTATTTTTCTACCTACATAATACTATATGTGGCAGATGTCTGCTCTGGATAAGTCTTAGCTCATCACAAGAACATAAAAATAGAATTCTGCTACCAGAGTTCTGAAAGACATTTTAGATGCAAAAGGATTAATTTAATCTCTTGCTGTGTATCTCAATATGGTAGGTGTTTTTTGGTTCAGATTAAGGACAGGAGCAGAAAAACTAGCAAAAGTATAACCAAATTAAAGGAAAACAGTAAAAGGAAGGGTTGACTTAGAAATCACACAATGATTATCTAGTTGTGTAAGGATTTAATAAGCTTGTTTACATTGCCTCAAAAACTAGTAACCCTAACTACAAAAGTGTATCATACCATTTTTTCTGAAGTTGATATGTTTCGGTGTGAATTTGCAGCACAAATCAAACATCAATTAAAATCAACCATACCTTGCCATCAAGCTACCTATAATCAGTATAATAATCCAGATACTACTAAATTGGATCATATTAACTGTAAATTCACAGTATAATTTCCCATCCTTATTGTACATTAGGATTTCACATTTTAGTTTTACAAGAATATCATAATGGAGTTCTGAGCACACTTCCAACTGAAGCACATATAATCAATTTCTAACTACAGCCTGTTTTCCCCTCAAGTCTGAAAACATCAATGTTAACCTAGTTGCTATGTTTCAGGATTCACAGCTCAAATACACTCTAATATTGGAGTCTACAGTTCTGATGTGAAATAAGCTTTCAAAATAGTTTAATTATTTCATCATAATAATTCTATTAAGATCCAGTTTCAGGGATTGTTGGAAGAGAAGTGATTTTGTAATAACTATGTTCAACTGAGGTGCATTACTTCTAAACACAATTCACTTCAACTTCTGTACATTTGATTTAGAACACTTATTTAATGAGTACTCTATTAGGCACTTTGTTACAAGGTCCTGACAGAAAGTCAGATCTCTGCAATTTATCTTGGAATGTTTCTAAAGACATTCTACTGTCAATTCTACAAATTGCTATGCTTGAATCTCCAGTGTAATTACAATGCCAATACAGAAGGCTTTGCTTTGGAAAACATAATATTATAGTCACATGCCTTAAGCAGAGCTTCTAGATTCTTTTTTCCTTTCAAATGGTCTAAGTTTTCATGAATAAATGAATAATAGAACTGTCGAAACTAAAAGGCAGTAGTATCTTTGACTTTCCAACACACCTTCTCTAATACAACCTTTTCCATTCTCATCAGGTCAGAAATTGTGAATTTGTAATGACTTATTCAGAGCAAATCGGTGGTTAATGAAATATTTCTCTCTTTTCCTCTGTTGTTTTCACACCATATATATATATATATATATATATATATATATATATATATATATTTTTCACATCCAAGATGTTTGGACTGTACTTTCATTTTGGATTGAAATCTGTCCAGTGAATTCACAGATATAGAAAAATCTGTGTCAAAACCACAGAACTTAATTAGGCTAAGAAGTTCTTTTATTTCAAAGTCCTTTAATTTTGTAGTCATCCAAAGGCCATAATTATGAACAGATTTAATTAATCTCAAGGCATAGACCTCTGGCTAACATCTGAACTTATGTTCTAAAAGAATATTTAGTCACTGCAGCAGTTTCTGAGCTTCAGTTGTTATCAATTAGTATTTCTACCATCTTAAGCTTTTCATGGCAGCTCTTCCCTCGGTAGCAAATCTCCTTCCCCCTACTCTTACTCATCCCCCCAAATACCTTCTCCCCACCCAAAACCCCAATCATAGGGCCTATCCTCTCCTTACCCTGAAAAGCTAGTCCAAATATCCTGGCCATATGGAACAATGTGGAGAAAAGGAAAGGGGTTTGGAGGGGTAGATGATGGAGAGGGTTTCTGGGACAGTGGCTCTAGAGATCTGTAAATGATGCCAGTCCCAAGTGGCAGAGCCTGTTTTCATTATTGTTAATGAAATTATTTGTTTCTATATTTTATTTTTATTTAGTTTTCAATTAATTTTAAATTTCTCATTCAAAGATAATTGATTGGATATATTTTTTATTGCATTAAATTTACATATTAATATTTTTGCTTTTTTTACTTCTTTGTCAGGTTTTTCTGTATTAACATATGACCAATTTTTGTGAAGGTGTAATGCACAGCCAAGAAATAGGTATACGTCTTTTTTTTAATAATGAATATTTTCTAGAGGGCTATCATAAGAATTTTTCCAGAATATTCTTCAGGTCCTTCATTTCTTTTGTTTGTTTGTTATTTTTCTAAATGATAATATATTTAATGAGAAGTTGCATGAAATACAAGTACAATTACTGGCACAGAATTCGTTAACCCTGAACTATTTCTCAGAAGAGAAAGGATTTCACCCCAGATAACATCAGATAATAAAAATAAAACAATTCCAAACCTCCCCTCACATCTCCTAGAATTTGTAATCCAACCACAATTTGTTTTGATCATTTCATCAAATTACATTCAAGACTTAGAGAAAATATATATGAGAGCTTCATTTATTCTACCATGAAAAAGTATCATTTTTCAACAAGTTGGTAAATTGAGTTAGCAGGCCACAAAAATATTGGATTAAATATTTGAACCATATGTTTAATACTGATGTTTTGTTGTTATTTTAACATTAGAACTTAGAAAAAGGCTGGCACATAGTAGTTGCCTATTGTATATTTGATGACTGACAGACTGAGATCATGTTGGCTATCACTGGCTTTATTTTTTTTACTACATCTGAAACATAATAGATTCTATTCCATCCTTCATTTCAACACTGTTTTTCTTTTTTTATTTCAAATTTTAAAAAATAATGCATTGTTGGATTCTGGTTTCTAATCCATTATACTTCCCCCTTTCATTTTATGGGAGAGGGGCAGCTAGGTGGTGCAGTGGTTAGAGCATCAGCCCTAAGTCAGGAGGATCTAAGTTCAAATCTGATCTCAGACACTTAACATTTCCTATCTGTGTGACCCTGGGCAAGTTACTTAACCCCAATTGCCTCAGCAAAAAAAAATGGGAGAGTTCATCCCATTCACATTTATAGTTGGGTTTGCTATACTTTTCCTTCTCTTTTTTTCTATCTTATCTAAAAGATTACTTTGCTTCTCAATCCTCCATTAATCTTACTTTCTCTCATAAACCCTCTATTTCTCTCAGCCTTTTTCTCCTATTTTCCTCTTGAAAAAACTTATTTCTGTATTTAACTGTGTGTGTATGTGTTTTCTTCCTTTCTTTGAGAAGTTCATATAAGAGTGAGGTTTAAATAGCACTGGCATCCCCATTCTCTCCTTTGTATATAGATTTCTACTTGTACATCTCAATTATGTGAGATGATTTTCACCATTTTTTCTCTCCTTTTCTTTATGTTCCTGTGTATTCTTCCCCAACCTTTCCATTTGTCTTTGTGTGCCCAGAACCTAATCCAATTTCTCACACACAGCAAGTGCTTAATCAGTTCAGCTTTATTGAATGTGGCTGATTGGATGATGTCAAGGATCTAAGTGGCAAAGCAATTCAACACTATCTACTTCTAAAACTTCCTGAGTTCTTATACGTGTTTTAGTGGTTTTACTGATAAATGATTTTAACTCTTTCTTTGTGAACGTTTTGATAAAGAGGAAAGGTCTCTAGTGGGGAACTAGTCTCATGAAACCCAGAGAAATATTTTCTGACAGACCAAAAACTGGGCAATCATAACATATAATGTTCAGACAATTTTATACTTGATGTTTTAATGATTAAAAGAAATTTAATTATGTTGAATAAATTATGGTCTTGTTTCAACATGAGGTAAGATAGGAATCATTGTAAAATTAAGGGTTTGGGAAATGAATGTGGACAACAGTTGGAAATATTTAAGAAAAGAGTTTATGTAAATATAATGTTCTTTTTATCAAAGGTTTAACATGTACCTGTTAGAATCAAGTCACTACTTTTTGGAGAGGAAAAGTTAAAGCTGAAAATAATAATGTAGCCTAAAAAAAAGTTTATCTTAAAGGAATTTGTCTTAGAGCAATTTATCTTAATTTTCTTCTCATATTGGAAGTCCTATGAGATATATGTGTACAAACATATTCTGACAGCCTGTGAGAAAGTATATCTGAAGGAACCTGGACCTTGGTGAAAACTAGAATACTGCCACTAAATAACTGTAGAGCCTTTGGCAAAGACTGGCTCTTTGAGTTTTCTCATCTTTTAAGTGGAGATAGAACAGAGGATTGTTTTGAAGAAACTACTTTACAAAATTTTATAATATTATATAAATGTGAATTATCATTTCCATTTGTGGGCTTAGATATTGTTTTTCATCCTATTTATTAGATCTACCTTCCAGGCCCCATGTCCTATATCAATGAAGACTGGCTAGAGAGAAATCATGTTCTATCTTTACTACCTCCTTTGAAAGATTAAAGTTTTTCACCAAGGCAGTTTTTTGGTAAATCTATAGTAATCAAAAAGAAAAAAAATGGGAAAGTTAAGAAGACAAAAATGCAAAGTTGAGGGCTGTTATAGAGTGATATGAACAATAACTGATATTTACCTAGCACTTGGAGGTTTAAAAAGTCATTTGCCCTTTTCTACAATCTTAGGAAGAAAGCATTAGAAGTATTATGATCATCTTATCTTACAGAAGAAAAAACAAGGGGCTAAGTGACTTGCTCACAGTCACATAACTAGTAAGTGAGGCAGAAGTTAAACACAGACCTTTCCTTACTTCAATTCTATTCTATAATATTGCATTGCTTATCACAGTAGATGGACCACAAAGTAATAGGACTAGATAAGTGCTTTTGGGTTTCCAAAGACTATTTGATTGCAATTTATAATTTTGGAAGAAAAGCATAACTCAAAATATAAGCCAAGAATTCCACCATTAACTATTTCACCTAATACTCAGTGTTTTTTTTTCCCCTGAGACTAAGCAGCTTACATTTATTTCCAACCTTTATTACAAAGTATTTTAGCTTTTTCTTCAAAACCCTGAAGGTTGGGTAACAGCACCTTGGACAGATACTTACTTGGGTACAGTTCTTCTTCCTCCATTGGTAATTCTTTCTCTGGCTTTGGTGGCCCTTTGATTTTATATATCAGTGCCCTTAGTTTGCCAGTCCATGAAGTGTCCTCCTCTTCTTCTTCCTCTTCTTCCAATGGAATACCTATCAAATAATAACATTGACCAAAAATGTCACTATTATCATTTTTATTTAACAGTTATCAGTAACAAACTGCCATATAGCAGAAAAACATATAAAAGCACATTCTGTCTCCATTATTCAATATCTGACTTTAGAAACACTTAATGGTCAACTAGAAATAATTGCAGTCCATATATTCCATACAAAAACAAAATACATTCAAGTGGAGCAGAGCTCTCACATGTCAAAAACCTTGGTGCCCTACTAAAAGAACAGATTCATGGTATAGATTCAGTGAAAATATACTACTGATTGACAGAAATTAAATAACTACAAGAGCCAATGACGATTTGTAAATTAAAGGATATTATAACCACTTGAGGATCACAGGATTAGAACATTTAAGCAAAAAGGTCAAAATACATAAGATAGGGATGTCAGCAACTTGCCTTGTCCTAGGTGGTTTTTTTTTTTTTCATTTAAACTTTATAAATAGTCAGCATAGTTGTTACCACATGGCCATTCGTACATGAGCAAAGCCTCTTTAGCTGGAAAAACATTCTAGCCAGGATAATTTCTAGGGACACTTACTATGTCCTCTCCCTATTTAAAAAAACTGGTGAAGACTAATAATTTTAACAAAGGTTTTAAATGATTTTAGATAATTTAAAGATTCCTTGAAATTCTTTATAAAGAAATTAGAAATTAAATTTATTGGGGGAAGTATTGTAAAGGGCTGAAACTCTTAAGGGGTGTGCTTGAATCAGACAGCCAAGGACTTAAGGCTAATTACCTATTGGACTATAACTCTATTAGTATACGTTTGGAATTTCTCTTCTCACAGTTGATGCTAGCTCAATGCTTGGGGTTAAGAGAATTATAAGTAAGGATTAGGGGGTGGAGTGAGAGAGGCAAGAGAACTTCACTTGGCCTCAGGACAATGAGGAGAAAAGTGTGGAGATTTGTGGAGATTCTGGATTCTAGAATCTAGGAAGGATTCTTGGCAAAACTCCTGGCAGTTTTGTCCATCTCCTTCACTTCTCCCCCTAAAGACCAAGGACTTTTTGCTTGTCTTGACTCTGGCTGATTCTGAGGCCTCTAGGGAGCTAGCCTGGACTTTACAAAGTATGAAATTTTTCCTGGCAGTTTACCACAGTGAATAAGAAGATCATCATGGAAGTCATATAATTCTTCTCGGATCTCTTCTGGACAGGGGCAATTCTCTCCCAGTTGAAAATTTAGCAGCATATTAATCTTTGAAAAGAAAAAAAATAACTAGCTATTTATTCCTGAATATCATTAATAAAAATTACATACACATTGCTGCAGTAAGAGAACAGATAAAATTTAAACCAATTGGAACGCACATACAGCAATTATCTTGGCCACCTCAAAGCAAGATGACATCTAAAGAACCCCATACAAATAGATATTTGCTCTGTGACAGATCCCTAGAAATGATCTTATCATTTAGCAACACTGAGAAGAATCTTACATAAACATATATTCATCCTATTGTAGGCTGAGCCAATTTCCCTATGAATAGAAAAGTTTATCAGTTGAATAAACATAGGCAAGTCCATTAATCGGGGAATATTTCCCTACTTAAAAGTGAGGATATTATTTGAATTACCTCTTTAACAGATTTTTTTTTGCAAGGAAAATGGTTTGAAAAAAGTAAGATTATTATATAACCAATTTTCTAACTCATTCTTCTTTGTTTTTGTCTAAATCTAAAGGCCACATATCCTTTTTTAAGTGATGAAACCCTGAATTGGGCAGAATCTCCAGTGAACATTAGTTTCTTTTCCACTTCATTAAGGCAGAATGTTTGAAGCAAAGGTGTTGGAAGTAAGTTTCAAATGATGGAACAGAAGAGGATCTGATTGATAGACTTTAAAAAGAAAGGTAATTTCAGGAGCTGAAGAATATAAATGACTAGGTGAAGAAATGATAAAATAAGAACAGTTTACATTTATACTGTCATTTATAGTCAGAGTGGTTTCAAACACATCATTTGATTTGTTTCTCAGATATATAAAGTAGCCTCATTGTATAGATAATGAGACTAAGGACCATGAAGTTTAATGACTTCATTAAGGAAGGCTGAAAAGGTAGTAAATTGGCACAGCTGGGACTCAGGAAATCTTAGGCCTTTCAATTTCAAGTCTGGTGTGCTCAATGAAAGGGCATATTTATCTATAGTTTGAAGGTTAGATAAGGGATAAAGTACATTATAGATTAATAAAAGGATAAAATTCCTTAACAGTGGATTTGTGAACAGTGAACAATCACAGCAATTAATGATGTGATGTGATGTAGACTCCATCACTGAATAATTAAAGAAAATATATACATGTGTTAATAAGGTGACTTTATCATAAGTTTAAATTAGGGTTTGAAACACAGTTAACATTAGACACAATAGTCATTGATAAATATAGTCTCATAACTCTAAAATTAACCTATTAGCATTTGTGAAAATATCATGAGAAAAATGAACATAGCTTATTTTCTGTTATATTTTCTACATTTATATACCCCCTTCTGCCCTTGCTTCTACATCATGCATAATATTAGAATAAGACCTCAAAGCTTCATATGCTCTCAAAGGTAAGAACATTCAAGTGAATTTTTTTTAAAAAAAAAAAAGATTTGTAGCTAATTCTTAAGCCAGTTTAAAGGTAATTGTTAACCATAGGATCAAAAATTTCTAAGTCTCTTCACTCTTTAAAGGGATAATATCTGTACAAATTCACATAATGCAGTTATTATAAGAAATATATTTTGTAAACCTTAAAGTTCTATGTAAACCTAATTATTGTTGCTTTCATTGCCATCATCACTAAGAAATACAAGTAAAGTTAAGTTGTGACTTAAATATCATTGATACAAAATCACAATAATTATCATAACAGATTATGTCAATAGCTTTTTTATGGATTTTTTTTATTAAAAGTGAGATTAAAAGGTTTGGTTTCATGAATAGAAAAGTTATTTTTAGCCCAATCATCTCCTATGATCACCTGATATAGTAAGGGCCACGTATTCTGAAGAATTCAAGTCAGTGGTTATGATGAACTCTGGTTAAGCCTCAAACATGTTATCTTCTAAAAATATTTCTCTCCCATTTAAAAATTCTCAGGCGCTATTTTTTATTTACTTCCTACTATTCTCTAATAGTAAGAATCAATTACAAGAGAATAATCATGACTGTCTAAGTCTGATTGCATAGTTATTATGGGAAAATCTAGTTTAGGGCACCAGTACTTTTTCATATTTAAGGGGTCCAATAGTTCCTTTATTCTAACATGATAGAATTGGAGATGGCTTTTAGATAAGTCAGTGAATCAACTAAGCATATATTAAGTGCTCCTTTGATAATTACCTTGGTTACAAAGTAAAGCAAAAGCCAGTTCCTCTCCTCAAGGATCTTATAATCTAATGGACAAGGCAAAAAGAAGATGAAATTGAGGGCTGGAGGGAAGAGAGTAGAAAGGAGCATGGATATGATGGAGAAATCCAAAGGAATGAAGCAGGTGGGCCACCTTTCTTAAGTGAGGGTCCTAGGAGAAGCTGTCTGTCCTCTAATCAGAGTGAAGGAGGGGCAGAGGACTGACAAAATGTGAGTTCTAGAATTAGAATGATCCTGGAGGATGAAGAGGATCTGGGGACATTATGAAAAAGTCCAAAGGAGTTCAGCAAAATGGAAAATGAAGATGATTTTGAAATGACAGAATAGAGAATAATTTAGCAGACTACAAGAAAAAGTTATTTTAGAGATGATGATGTAGGAAATTATTAGAGAATTATAATGAATAAGAGGAAAAAATGACTTGTAAATCTCTCAAATGGTAAGGGAATTTAGTGAAAATGAGTCTATGCTGAATTCTGATATAGAAAAATAAGAGGAGAATCTCTTGAACAAAGAGTTAGAAAATTGTGAAATCAAAGATCTATATTGTCATAACTAAACTTCATCATCTTCCATAAACCTCATAGTTCATTCCCCAATGATCTGTTACATCCTATCTTTTATTTCTGTGAAGTACAGAGGGCTCAGGACCCTTCATTAGAAAACACTTCTAATTGTGGTTTCTTTACCATTCTGTGCTCTTCCCAGAATAGAAAAGGGAAAAATGTAGTTAGAGTTAGAGTTGGAGGAGCTATGCTCAAATCCTAGCTATGATATTTATATATGACCTTGAACATATCAATTCAGTTCTCTAGACCTTAGTTTTTCATCTGTAAAATAATAGGGTTGGACTAAGGCCTAGAGACCCTACGTTCTCTCCCATCTCTAAATCTACAATCCTGAGGAACACAATCCTTATAGATGGTCTTGGAGGAGGATGTGGATGATACTTAGTTTGAGGGAATGAACAGAATGATATTTTAGGGCCTGCTAGAAAAAGATTTTGACATGTCTACCACAGTATGAAGTCTGAAATTGTATGTTAATGAAAAGCACAGCTGTTCACTTGCCTTATTTTATTTTCCTTGATGGCTATGAAACTCCAGGGATCTCTGTGATAGATTCTCATAAATGGATAGTGTACTAGACCTAGAGTTAGAAATTTCTGAATTTAAATTCTGTCTAAGACAGTTATTAGCCTTATGATCCTGGGAAAGTTTCTTAACCATTATCTGCCTCTGTTTTTGCTTCTATAAAATGGGGATGATAATAGTACCTATATCCCAGGTTGTTATGAGGATGATACTGCCAACACACTTAGTAGAGTACTCAGAACATGTTTGTTCCCTTCTCCTTTCCCTCATTCAGTCTGAGGCTGACCTTGAAGTTTAGTTGGCCTACTTCAGCTCCTGTATAACTAGGGCCTTGGGACAAAAGTTGACCCAGGTTCACTCCCTTAGCTTTCCGGGTGGAAGACTGTAGTGTTCTATACAATAATCAAAACAACTGGGTTTGAAACTCACCTCTGCCACTTTTTGTTTACTTTTGTATCATGGGCAAGAAGCTTCACTGCATAGGGCTGAGTTTCTTTAGATGTAAAACATGGGCATTAATCTTGATGACCTCATTGGTTCTTTAAAACTTTAGATTAAATGACTCTTTGAATAATTAACTTTACTAGAGACACTTTTGTAAAGTGGGTAGAATAAGTTTTGTTAATATAACTTCTAAGTATAAGGTAAATATTTCATTTATAGAGAGTTGCAATTCTATTAATCATTTATTTATAATTCCTAGTTTCTAATAATTTCTTTACTGTTATTCTCCATAATGAGGGGCTTGAATTCGATATACTATCCTTTATAAAGGCAGAGACTAAACCTGTATTTTCAAAAATAAAGAAAACTCCCAGTAGAGAGAACTTTTACCTATGAAAGTTGTCCCCCTTTTCTGTAATTTAAAAGTAACAAAGTATTTTCTAAATATTTTAGAAATTAACTAATTTTCCCAGGGTTCCATATATTAGAAGTGGGCTTAGAACCAAGGATTTCAGGCCCCAGAAGTTTTATTTATCTATACCTATATGTATACATACACATATATGTATGTGTATATGTATAAGATATATGTTCGTATAGATATGTGTTTATGTATGTGTATTCTCACAAACATAGTTTCAGAGTACTGCAGCTTAATTTTTTAAAAATAGAATATTTCTTACAATATACTATATGATCTCATTTTCAGTAATTCTATTTTTTTCATATAGTATGTATATCCCAAATGTAAGATGATTATTGTTACTGATTGTATATGTACCAATTGTGTATATAGTACATAAATTGGGGTCTTAGGCTCCTTGGACACTAAGGAGATATGATTTAGAATGAATAAAGCACACACCTCATAATAAGCATAACAAAGAACTGAAGCAATTAGAAAGGAAAAAGAGGAGATGTCAATGTATTTCTTATAGAATTGAAACATATTAGGAAGACAGGTTTGTTATGACAATTGTAGGAAGCCTATAACTCATGTAGAAGTTTTCCTAGAACTATTTTCTTCTCTTTGATGGATTCTCCTGGATGCCAGCAAGGTCTACTTCCAGTTATTCCTCAGCTAATGATGAGATAGGTTTTTAGTGTAGCCACTGTGCTAGGTTCCGTGCAAAGCCCTGGAGATTCAAGTTCAAAGATAAAGCAGTGCTTACTTGCAAGGACATTCCAATCCATTCTAATGGAAACGAAAACAAGTATATATATATATATATATATATATATATATATATATATATATATATATATATTTTGGCATAAAATATATAAATAAAAGTAATATATAAATAATGTGAATTCATACAAATATATACAAAGTAATTGACGGGAAATAGTTGAGAAGCAGGGTACTGGAGGAAAGAAGCTTCAGGAAAGATCTCATGTAGAAGATAGAATCTGAGTTATATTTCAAAAGAAGAGAGGTAAAGTAAAAGTGTTAGATGAAGGCCACTATTCTTCTTTATGATCTTGCACTTCAGTAGAAATTGAATACTGAGAGTTAACATTAATATTGCATTTCAGCATCTCTAGGAGACATTAAAAATATGTGATCCTCACTATAACTTTGTATTTATCATTCCTATTTTCACAGATGTGGAAACGGAGGTACAGAAAGATGATTTCCCAGAATCATGAATTTTGTAAGTTTTCAAGTTTTCTGAGACAAGTCCTCTTGACCCTAAGTTGAGAAACCTGTCCTCATTCCCACTGCCTTTCATATTCCAAGTTTTGGGCAAAGGGGCAGTTATATGTTACTTCTTACCTGCTCTTGTGGAGGAGATCGGAACTCCCTGGTCTTCTTGGCAGTCAGGGCTGCTGACATGTTCAGGGCCTGCATAAGTTCATTGTAGCGGAATTTCTGGTTTGCCTGTAGCTTAGACACATAAATGTCACCAAATGCAACAATGGCTTCTACTCGGTGCTGAAGTTCACAGTCACAGAAATAGTTGAGAAGCTTGCACATCTGGGGAAAAAAACATATATTAGTGAAAAAATAAGGATCATTTTTTAAACTTTTAAAATCTATATAACCTACTCCCAAATTATATTCCAGTCTCATTGGACATGACTTTCCCTCTTCCACTCTTCAATCCAGTCAACTAGCCTTTTCTCTTTTTCTTATATATAATACTCCATCTCCCATTTCCATGCCTTTGCACTTGTCTCACATTCCTAATATATAGTCCTTTTTTTTAACCTGTGCCTTTACTTTACCTCTCTTTCTTTAAAATATGACTCATATACTATCTTCTACATGAGCTCTTTTCTGAAGGCTTTCCTCTCCCAGTACCCTGCTTCTCAACTACTTCTCAATTATTTTGTATATATTTGTATGTATTCACATTAATTATTTTATTTATATACTTTATGCCAAATATAAATATATATGTGTTTATATAATATATATATATACACACACATGTGTTTTCTCTTCCATTAGAATGGAATGGAATGTCTTTGTAAGTAAGCACTGCTTTGTCTGTAGACTTGAATCTTCAGGGCCTAGCACAGAGCCTAGCACAGTGGCTACACTAAAAAGCTATCTCATTATTAGTTGAGAAATAACTGGCAGTGGAATTTGCTGGCATCAAAGAAAACCCACCAAAGAGAGGAAACTAGCCCTTGGAAAACTTCTACCTGAGCTGTAGGCTTCCTATAATAGCCATAATAAAATTGTTTTCCCAATAGGTTCCAGTTCTACAGAAAGTATATTGTTCTCTCCTCTTCTAATTTCCTCAGTTCACTGGTGCCCTTATTATGAGTTGTGTGCTTTATTCATTTTAAATCATATCTCCTGAGTGCCCAAAGAGCCCAAGAATCTAGTTTGCGTACTATGTAAACAATCAGTACATATATGGTCACCACAATCAGCATACATTTGGGATGTACACGCTATATGAAAAAAATTGGAATTACTGAAAATGAGATCCATGTAGTATATTGTAAAAAAGATTCTATTTTTAAAAACTTAACTTAAGCTCTGGAGCCATGTATGTGAGAATACACATACACAAATATATATATATATATATATATATATATATATATATATATATATATAAACATGTCTCTCTCTCTGTGTGTATATATACATATATATATATATATATATATATATATATATATATATATATATATACATAGTTATATAATTATAGACATATAAAATACCCTGGGTTTCTCATTGGATCTTTATAACAGTGATGACAGAACTGAGGTCTAGAGAGAAAGGATAAGTCAATCTCAACTAATTAGCTACTGTAATCCTAGCCAAAGCTGCAGACAACTACTTAGTGTTTTCTCTCATTCTCCCTCTCTCCCTCCCCCCTTTCTATTTCTTGGTCTATCTCCTTTCTCTGTGTCTTTCTCCTTCTCTCTCTGTCTCTCCCTCCCTCCCTGTTCCTCTTTCTTTCCCTCCTTCTCTCTCTCTCCCTCCCTCCTTCCCTCTTCCTCCTCCCTTTCTTTTTCTCTTCCCCTTACTTCCTCCCTACTCTCCCATCCTCTGTCTCTCTCTGTCTCTGTGTGTGTGTGTGTGTGTGTGTGTGTGTGTGTCTCTCTCTCTCTCTCCCTCCCTCTTCATTCCTACTCCTTTCCCCTTCCATACCCATAGTATCAAACCTTCCTTTCTTACTTGGCCTTTACCTGCAGCTTTACAGATTCTGGCAGTCGAGTCTGAAGCAGACCTCGAACAGGGGCCTGGTTGTTCTTGCAGGCCTTTTCTCCAGCCTCCACGGCCTTCTCCTCCATCTGTGTCACCTCCTTTTTCATATTTTCCTGTGTTTCTTCTATATGTTCCCCAAACACAGTGGGATCAATAAGGAGTAGGATTTGCCGAACATCATCATTGTCAAATACACCCATGATCAACAAGGTCCCAATGAGTTTCAAAACTGGTACAAATTGGAACTCCACAGATCCTCCAACAGGATCCCGGATGTGCGCCCCACTGCACTGCACTGCCTCTGTCAGCATACTCAGGGCCTTGGTCTTGAGAATCTCCAAAGGAATCTCAGGGCTTACTTTTTGGCGATCTTCACTGGTTACAATGAAGCAAGGGGTGGAGAAATTGAATCCTGGTTTAAGGCATGTGCTCAAGCCCACCCCAGGCAGCCCATGCCGCTTGGATTCGTCTGGGTATAGCCTAATTTTCCGGGTGGTATTGGTAATGGGGATGATGAACTCATTTTTCATCATTACTTTTCCCTCCTTTGCATGTGCCAGATGGATACTTATAAGTAGGTCATAGAAGCCACAGCGCAGAAGACCAGGGAGGTATTGGTTGTCGATTGTGTAGAACAGCTGAGACAGGTCTACATGGCTACAGAGGGCATAGGCCACCCGGTTGTTTCCTAAGGCACAGACTGCACTATAAAGTTTTAGTGTGTGGTAGTGGAATCGCATCAAATCCTCCTGTTCACAGAGTTCCAAGATATCCACACACCTGGAAACATAACAAATAATCAATTTATGGGCTAAAAGAAAACACTGTTCTTTGATTCCAAAAGATATTTACCTAACAAAGGGAAGGAATGTGATGAAGTAAGGTTCTTCCCTATTCATTTAATTTCAAGGTACTCCTTTCTCTAAAAAGGGAGATTTTCCTTCTACTTCCTCCCATCCCACTCGCAGCTTTATCATTTCACATGTTTAGAACATTATTGGCAAATGTGTGACTAAAAAGGTAGATAGGAACAATTACTATTTATAAAGTGCATTAAGGTTATCAAAGTACTTTGCTCAAAATAGATCTTTTTTTTTTAAATTAGCATAAGTATTACTCTTATTTTAAATCTGGGGAAACTAATGTTCAGACAATGATAAACTTATCTAAAAGTTACACAATTAGTAAGTATGAGTGAGGATTTGAACACAGATCTGTCTTAATTTAAAGTCTAATATTCTTTTTACTGGACCATGTGACCAAGTGTTAGACTCTATCAAATCAAAAACATTCTGAAAGAATGAAATATGGAATAAAGGTTACATAACTCTGAACTACTCCTTGCATTTTAAAAATTAGACAAATACTGATATTTTATCTTCACTCATATATGAACTACTTGGGAAGACCTAGCACTTTGCTTCTCCCAGAATAAGGACCTACTCATGTTTTCAAGGCTCTGTCTCTTCAAAGATGTGAATGTATTTACGAGCCCCCACCTATCATGTACCACAGGGAGCATACAGATCATAGAGCAGTCTTTGATCAAAGGTTACTACCCTATTCACTAGAATTGCTTCTGATAATTTAATCGTTCCTCTTTGCTTTCTATTGTACTTGTCCGACTTTGGTCTCTGCTTGCCTATCTGTACTCAGAATATGCACTTGCTAGGGGTTCTCTGTCTTTATACAACCTGTAGAATTCCAATCTGTCTGCATCTTCAACACTTACTTTTACCTTCATATTAACCACCGATCTGACTTCAATTCATAGGAACATAGATCTAGAACTGGAAAGGACCTTAGAAGCCATTAAGTTCAACCCCTACATTTTACAAATGAAGAAAATGCTTGGCTAGCTCTCATATTATCTGTCAACTTGCTCCTACCTAACCAAATTCAGTCCTGAGGTCTTCTGGCCTGGCCTGTCCCAATGCTGACCACATCCAGGTATGAAACCTAGAGGAAGAGATATGAAAGTGTCCTAGAGTTTCCTCACTTTAGCTTCTTAGGCCTGCCCCTCTTCTCTTTTACTCAGTACCTGTTCTCCTCAGGGATGTGAAGGGCCATCATCTGCAATGGCTCCAGGCACTGCACCATCCAGCCATGGCGTTCGCTCACCCTTTCCATTTCTATCTTCAGGAAGCTGTTAGGCATACGGCTCCAGAGTACAGGCTGTATAGTCTGGACGTCCAGGCGAGGGGGACACTGGGGAACAAGATTCTTCTCTTCACTCTTAAATATAGCTGCTGAAAGGGGCATTGCATTCTGGAGCAAGATAGAGGAAAAAGAAGAAAAGAACACATGTTCAATTACTGGAGCCTAGTCTAGTGGTAGTCAATATGACTTTTATGAAATAAATGGGAAATTGAGTCATACTGAAAAGATTTCTGAAAAATTTCCCAATTATACTTAAGACCTTTCAAAAGGGTTTCAAGAACATTAATTAACCCTCAGAACACCTTATGGAACAAAGAGAGGAGACAATCATAAGAAAAGTTTCATAACTGTTTTGTAAGGGCCATTGTGAAGTCAAAAGAGAGAATAAAGGGAGTGGTGGTGCTAGTGGCCAAAATCATAATTTAGATCTCTGAGTCCCCAGGGTACAACATCTGACTTCTCACTGTAAGACCAATATTCCTTCCTCTTATCCAAAGCTTCACTTTCAATTTCCAAGAAGGAAGAGATAAATAAATAAATACCTTTAACTTGCCAAGTTCAAACTGAACCAAAGAAGTGCTTGTGGGTTGCAAGAATACAGCTGGAAACATTTTGGTGTTGGGCTCAACCTGTGGAGAAAAATGTCAAAAAATGTAATAGCATTTAGAGAATAATAGCAGACTAAAAGTTGGAAGAGTTCTTGAGATATCACTTTAACTCTTGAAGATAGACCATACTTAACAATTGCTTGCTAAGTCTTATCAACTATCCCTTCACACTATTCTCACAACCATCCTCCTTTTCTCTATTCTCAGAGACACTACTCAACAGTAGACTTCATCATCTCTCTCTCTCTCAGACAACTGTAACAGCCTTTTCATGGGTCTCCTTGCTTCCAGACTGTTCCCCCCTTTATCCAAAAAACAGCTGTGAAAATTTTCAGTGGCTTCCTATTACTTTTAGGTTTTAGAATAAAAGGATGCCAGATCAGTTTGTATTTAAAGCTTTTTACATTCTGACTCCAGCTTGCCTTTTTAGACTTTTAACTCCCATTATTCTTTCTTATCATCTAGATTGTAGCCTTATTTATTTACTCAGTATTCCATCTCTCACCTCTGAGTCACTGGAAGACTTTCAAATAATGAACCTCCTTATAAGCCCTTTCTCTCTCCTCAAATATCTGTGTAAATATCGTACCCCCAACATCTGTGTCAGGACAATGAAGTTCCTTTAAATCAAAGACTATTTTTCTTTTTTTCTCTTTTTGGACAGTGCCTAATACAGGGATAGAAGATTAAGTGTCCAGTTTGAGGAATAAATAGGCCAGTGAGCTAAAGATGTCTAACTTCTCTAAGTTCCTTTATTCATCTGCAAAATAAGGGAGTGTGGGTAATTGCTAAGGTTCACAAACTAGTTCTATCCACCTAAGTAAAATATAGGTTAAATAACTTCTCTGTAGTTATTTGGATAGTCAGTGGTATCAGAGCTGGGACTAGAACCCAGGCCATTTATTTTTTTTTGACATTTCTCATTTGATTTACAAAAATATCATTTGTACCCAACTTTCCAGGCATGTATCTACCATAAAACATGAGGAAACTATTTTTAAAAATAGAACATTTATGGTAGTTAAGTTATTCTAACTACACCTGAAATCATTTGGAGAAGACAGAATGGGTAGAAAAAATGATTTCTGGTGTCTGTTATATAAAGTATATGACTCTTTGCTGTTCTAGTTCTCCTACTGGCAATATCTGTTTTGCTAGATTTCAACATCTCTTATAATCTGAAATCTGGTTTGGGAAAATGACCATTTTAACAAGCAGGAACAAATCAAACTTTAAGGATTTTTAATAAACTGATGTCAGTTCGAAGAAAAGTCTTTAGGGAAGACACCAGGAAGCTGTGCTGAGAACCATTAAACACATTTATCAATAATTGAATAAAGGCATAGATGATAATTATTAGACTTTTAGATAGCATGAAGTTGGTCAAGTTAGCTATTATAGTAGATGACATATTGGAATTTGAAAAGATTCTAACAGGTTATAATAATGGGTCAAATTCAAAAGATGATATTTAATAGGATAACTACAAAATTTTAAATTTTTAAAAATGTATTTTTATTTTCTCCAGTTATATTTAAAACAATTTTTTTACATTTGTTTTTAAAATGTTGAATTCTAGATTCTCCCTCTTCTTCCCCACACCCTCCATTGAGAGAACCCATGTGAAGTTGTGCAAAACAGTTCTATAAAAGTCACATTGCAAAGGAAAACAGATCTTCTCCCCCCCCAAAAAAACCCCTCAAAAAAGTATGTATTCAGACACAATCTGTTCTTTCTCTGGGTACAGATAGCATTTTTCATTATAAATCCTTCAGAGTAGTCTTGGATACTGTATTGCTGAAAATATCAAATTCCTTCACAGCTGGTCATCTCATAACTTTGCTATTATTATGCATACACAGTACAACTTTGCTTGAGCTCATGGAGAACTTTTCAGGTTTTTCTGATAGCATCCTGTTCATCATTTTTTATAGAATAATAATATTCCTTCATTATCCTATACCACAATTTTATTCAGGCACTCTTTAATTGATGGGCCTTACTTCAATTTCTAATTCTTTGCTCTTAGAAAAGACTTGTTGTAGATATTTTTATACATATAGGTTCTTATAAAACATTTCTTTGGGATTCATGACTAATAGTGGTATAATGTGATATGTGATACAGTGATATGAATGAATTTATAACCTTTGAGCATAGATAATATCTTTTGATTATTTACCAATTGGGGGACAGCACTATTTTTATATATAAATTTGACTAAGTTCCACATAAATTTGAAAAATGGGGCATTCATCAGAGAAATTTGCTTCAAAATTCTTTTTATTATTATTATTGCTAACTGATTTGATACCATTTGTTTTATTATCTCTTTCCTTTTACTCTCTTCTCCTGCTTCTGACCAGCCCCTCTCCCAATGTTCCTCTTTTATTGCCTTCCCTCCTTCTCTTGCCCTCTTCTCCTCCTAATTTCCTACAAGAGAAGATAGATTTCTATACTCATAATGTGTATGTTATTTTCTCTTTGAACCAATTCTGATGAGAATAAGGTTCACTTACTCTACCTCCCCCACTTTTCCTCCACTGTAAAAGATTTTTCTTGCCTCTTTCATGGGAAGTAATTTATACCATTCTACTTCTCCCCTTCCCTTTCTCACAGTACATTCCTTCTTCACATTTTTATTTTATTTTTTAGATATTATCCCTTCATATTGAACTCACACCTGTGCCCCCCCCCTCTCTCTATTTTTTTTCTAATCGCCATAATAAAAAGGAAGTTTTGTGAGTTACAAATATCATCTTCCCATATAGGATTTGTTAAGTCCCTTATGAAAATCTTACATTTAGGCTAAAATTTGAATGTTTATTATAAGATATGATTAGACAATAATTTATGTGAAAAAGATCTTTGGTTTTTAGTTGACTGCAAGTTCAATATGAATCAAAAGTATGATGAGGCAGTCTCCCCCCCCCCCCAATTTAAAAAATCCTAATATTATCTCAGGTTTCATTAAAAGAAATAGTGTCCAGAGTGATGGTGGCACAAGTCTTCTGAAACTTATCCAGTCATATCACATCTGGAATACTTTATTCAATTTTGTTTACTATTTTTGAAGAATGACACTAACAAGATAGAGCATTGAAAAGAGCTCCCCAAGATTTTGAGGTAACTAAAAATCATGCAATAAGAGGAGTTATTGAAGAAAAGTATTAGAGATTCTCATCCAGGCAAGAGGAAAATTTGAGGGACATGAAAATTGTCTTTGAGTAGGATGCAAGCTCTTTGAGAACCAGTACTACTTTCATTTTTGCTTTAGTATCCTGAATACCTAGCACATTATTTAATACACAGTTAAGTATTTAATTGAATGGAATTGAAAATAATTGTTTGAAAAGGTTTAATTGAATGGAATTGAAAACAATTATTTGAAAAGGTTCAAACTATCCAAGTGTAATTAAAAATATTTTGTATTATCAGGAACAATATATAAAAATTACAAGGAGGCAGATTTTACCTTGCTATAAGGAAAAACTTGCAGAGAATAAGAATTGTTGAAAGTGGGATGAATTGCCTTGGAATATCTTTAAGCAGAGACTACATGACCTTTTATCTGGGGTGTTGCAGAGGTAATTCCTGTTGAACTAGATGCTTTTCAGGTTTCTTCCAATTCTGAGATTTTTTAAAATGTGAGCTTCTGTTTAGCTTGGGGCTTAAGAAGAATGAACTTTATAACTACCAAAATTAACAACAGGGATAGCAGATTCTAGTGCCAATCTAAAAGGGAAGCAAGGATGAATACATCCAATTGCTAGATTTATGCATATTTAAAATTAAACTTTTTTTTCAATGAATAAGCTTCTATTTTCCTTCTCTCTTACCTCTTCCTAACTTACTGAAGGAAAAAAAGAAAAATAAAACCTTTGTAAAAATCTAGTCAGGCAAAACAGATTCCTATACTAACCATGTTAAAAACTATACCATTCTTCATTCTGAGTTGACTACTTCTTTTACAGAAGGTGGATAATAATTTTTATCTCAGGTTCTACAAATTTGTGATTGGCTATTATATTGATCAGAATTCTCAAGACTTTCAAAAGTGTTCATTTTAAATAATGTTGATATTGTATAAATCTATTTTTCTTTTTGCTCACTATACTTTGCATCAGTTCATATAAGTCTTCCCAAGTTCCTCTGAATTCATCCATTTCATCATTTAAGGCACAACAACATTCCAATGCATTCATATGGAATAATTTTTCAACTGTATAGTATCCCTCTTCGTCTCCTGTTCTTTGCTATCACAAAAACTGATATTAAAATATTATGTATATGTGTGGGTCTGTGGATGGGTGAGAATGTATATATATATATATATATATATATATATATATATATATATATATATATATATGTTTGTGTGTGTGTGTGTATGTTTGTTTGTAAATGAATGTGTGTGTATATTTATTAAATAATTGCTTAACTATACCCAGTTTGGGAGAGTTATAAGGGGAGGCTAAATGGAGAAAAAAACAACAAAGTAAAAAAAAAAGAAAAAAGTACACATCAGAGAACAAAAGAATAATCAACAAGAAAGTAAAGAAAAAATGGATACTCATAAATATAATTTCTTTTACTATTGTATATCCTTTCTTGAACTGAAAATTAATCGTTATATTTTGAATCTTCCCTGACATTCTGCTGTGCACAAAACAAAGTTCTCCTTTGTTTTGTTTTATTTTTATTTTCTTTCTCTTTTCTATTAAATTAAAAAACAATAAAAAAACTAAGATATGACTTTATGATTCAAATATGTTTCTTATAACATATTGCTGCCTTTCGACTTTTAATTCATTCTGCTCTTCTCTTATAGAAAAGTTTTGCTCATTCATATTCATGCTATTTCCTGCTTCTTCTTCTCTATCCTATATTTCTTGCCTTTCCCCTTTACAAAAAAAAAGAAAAAGGGAATTTGTGTAAGACTTGTAATAATCTAGATATCACACAATGTGTTTCCATTCCATTGTCTCATTCTGATCAAAGGTTATTATTTATTCTTTCTTTTTAATCTTTACTTCATGCTTTTCCCACCTGTACTTCCTTAAGCCTCCTTCTTCCTCCTACCCTCTCCCCCACATCCCATTCCAGACTCTGCAGTCTATTTTCTTTATGACTATGATAAGGTCTAGATTTAGGAAACCAAAATAAGATTAGGGTTTCTGGTGGTCAGGGAGTTAAATGATTAAGATCTAGTGGCAGGTTTGGGGTTCAGGGAACCAAATAGAGAAGTTTGGCTCCCCTATACTGCCTTGGGATTTGGCACAAGTGTAGGGAGTTTTGGGGACTCCCTTCTGAGGGTGCAGAGATTCTCTGTAAAGGAATTTACAGACCCAAAAACCTAGATTAATAAAAAAAGTTTAATTATAGGGATTGGGAAGTAAGGTTAGAAATCCTGACAGAGAGGCATAAAGTCTTATTAGGGAAATAAGTGAGGATAAAAAGAGGATAACACTGGATAAGAACATTATTCCAATGGGCAGATCTATGGAAAATGGAGTTTTGCACCGAGAATGCAGTTTTCAGTGGACAGAAAGTTCTAGCAGCAAAGGGAGCTGCCAAGATCCATCTGCAAAGGACTTTAGTTGATGGAAGCTATTATATTGAGTGTCTTGGTGGGGTTGGGACAGCACAAGCTGACTCAGCTCAAGCTAGGTTTCAGCTTGAGCTGGAATTCAATGAGTTTCTTCAATTCTATAGGATCAGAATTCCTTTGCTAGATAACACAATGAAACTGTCTTGTTTGCTTTCCTTTGGGCAGGGTTCCTCATTGAGGTAGAGTTAAAGGAAATTTTCTCCTTCAAGGATTTTTAGAGTTTTGGGGTCCCCTCTTCAACTACACCCCTCACGTGTAATGAATATCTCTTTAACTCCTTTTTACTTCTACCTTGCCTTACCTATTTTTCATTGGGTTTAATGCATTTCTACATTATGATGAGCAGGTAGCATTATACTGGATAGTGTAATCAGGAAGCCCTGAATTCAAATCCAGAGTTAGACACTTACTATTTATGTTACTAGCTCTGTGATCATGGGCAAAATACTTAAATTATTTACTTCAGTTTCCTTAATGGTAAATAGCAACTAATCTACAATTTATTGTATCAATTGAGGTAATATTTCTAAAAGTGCTTTGCAAAGTACCTGCAAAGTACACACCGCTATGTATCCATCTATCTATCTATCTATCTATCTATCTATCTATCTATATCTTCAGTGTAAGAGAGTTATACAAAAAGAGTCAACAGCCTGGTAAAGGAGACAAAAAATACTGACGAAAATAACACCTTAAAAAAGAATAGGCCAAAAGGTACAAGAGATACAAAAAATAAATAAAGAGAAGAGATGCCTTGTAAAGCTTAATTAGTCAAATGGAAAAAAAAGAGGCACAAAAATTCAATAAAGGGAAGAAAACCTTAAAAAGTACTAAATGGAAAAGGATGTGCAAAAGTTCACTGAGGACAATCATTCCTTAAAATTTTGAATTGAGAAAATGAGAGCTAATGAATTTTTTTTTCCCCTGACACAATGGGGTTAAGTGACTTGCCCAGGGTCACACAGCTAGGAAGTGTTAAGTTTCTGAGGCCACATTTGAACTCTGGTCTTCCTGACTTCAGGGCTGGTACTTTACCTACTGCGCCACCTAGCTGCCCCAAAAGCTAATGAATTTTTAAGAAATCAAGAAAATAATAAAACAAAATCAAAAGAATGAAAAAATAGAAGACATGAAATATCTCAATGGAAAAACAACTAATCTGACAAATATATCTATGACACATAACTTAAAATTATTGGACTATCTGAAAGCCTGGATCAAAAAACCCCCCAACATTCTAGATATTGTCTTTTAAGTGCTGGGGGAAATGAAGGAGGTGGGAGGAATTAGTGAATTTTTACTCATCAGAATTGGCTCAAAGAGGGAATAACACATATACTTAATTGTGTATAGAAATCTAGCTTACTCTGCAAAAAAGAATAAGGGAAAGGGATAAGAAAAGGGAGGATTGTGATAAGAGGGCAAAGAATATGGTAGTAAGAAGGAAAATATTTTTGAAGAGAGATATAGTGAAAGGAAAGAGAGAGAGAATAGAATATATGGGAGGATAGAAGGGAGGGAAATAAATTTAACAATCATAACAGTGAAAAAAATTTTGAAGCAAGTTTCTCAGATAAAAACTTCATTTATCAAATATATCAAGAATTGAATCAAATTTATAAAAACAAAAACCATTCCCCAACAGATGAATGATGAAGAAATAGGGACAGTTCAGATGAAGTAATCAAAACTCTCTATAGCCATATGAGAAGGTGCTAAATCACTACTGATTGGAGGAATGAAAATTGAAACAACTCTGAGGTTCTACATTATAGCTATTAAATTGACTAACATGACAGAAAAGAAGAATGACAAATGTTGGAAGGGATATGGGAAAAAATGACATTGATGCTGTTGCTGGAGTTGTGAACTAATTCAAACACTGTTTAGAGCAATTTGGAGGTATGCTAGGGAACCATACATACCCTTTGACCTAGTAGTACCACTATTAGGCCTATATCCAAAAAGAGATAAAATAAAGAGAAAAAGAACTCTCTCTCTCTCTCTCTCTATCTCTCTCTCTCTCTCTCTCTCTCTCTCACACACACACACACACACACACACACACACACATCTTTTCTGCTATCTTTTCTGATAGCAGAGTGTTTGTAATTGGGGGAATTCCATCTATTAAGAATGGCTGAACAAACTTTGTATATTATTATGATGGAATATTATTGTGCTATAAGGAATGATGAGCAGAATGCTTTCAGAAAAACTTGGACTTAAATAAGATGATGCAAAGTGAAATATACTGTGTATAAAGTAACATCAATATTTTAAGAGGAGTAACTATGAATGACTTAGCTATTCTCAGCAATACAATGATTCAAGACAACTCTGAAGGACTTATGATGAAAAAATTCTATCCATGCTCAGACAAAGAACTGATGATGTCTGAATGTAGATTAAAGCATACTTTTAAAAATTACTTATGTTTTTTATATAACATGTTTTCTTATAATTAATATGGATAATATGTATTGTATAACACGACTAACATGTATAACATATATTGAATTGCTTATCTTCCACTGAATGGGGTAAAGGCAGAGAAAGGGAGAGAATTTATAATACAATTTTTTTTTGGTTGTTGTTGATTTACATCCTTTGTTGTTTTTTTTTTATTATTATAGCTTTTTATTTACAAGTTATATGCATGGGTAATTTTTCAGCATTGACAATTGCCAAACCTTTTGTTCCAATATTCCCCTCTTTCTCCCCACCCCCTTCCCCAGATGGCAGGTTGACCAATACATGTTAAATATGTTAAAGTATAAATTAAATACAATATAAGTATACATGTCCAAACAGTTATTTTACTGTACAAAAAAGAATCCGATTTTGAAATAGTATACAATTAGCCTGTGAAGGAAATCAAAAATGCAGGCGGACAAAAATATAGGGTTTGGGAATTCTATATAGTGATTCATAGTCATCTCCCAGAGTTCTTTCGTTGGGTGTAGCTGGTTCAATTCATTACTACTCTATTGGAACTGATTTGGTTCATCTCATTGCTGAAGATGGCCACATCCATCAGAATTGATCATCATATAGTATTGTTGTTGACATATAATACAAACTTTTAAAACAAATGTTAAAAAACTATTTTTATATGTAATTGGGGAAAAATAAAATACTAAGAATTTTTTAAAAATTATTTTCATACAGTCCACTCCTATTGATCAAACATGAATACCTATGTTTCTATTGATTCCTAGATGTCCATTTGAAAGTATTTACTCAATTCTGGTGTTTCCATCAAGACTCCTTGGAAATATTTATTTCATTAAAGCCTGCACACTCACTTTTGTCAAATAGGTTATTCTTGGTTGTAAGAATTTCTCTTTTGCCTTTTAGAATATAATTTACTCAAATCTTCCTTTCCTTTATAATTACAGTTATTAATTCTTGTGTGATTTTGAGTATTATTCCTTAATTTTTTTTGCCTGCTATAAGTATTTTTTTTTCTGATTTTGAAATTCTAATCTTGTGTGAAGGTCAGAATACAGAGAACTGACTAGATTGAAACTAACCTCATCGATCTCTATTTTGAATTGTTGCTATCTTCTCTTTATAGTTGTACTGGGACAGCAATTAATAACTATTGAAAATATATTTTACTTTTCATTGTTTAGATGATTACATTATTAACTGTGAGAAGAAATATTTTACAAATGGTATGGTAGTGTTTAATGGGAAGGTCTAGAGTGATAGTAAGAAAGAATATTTTCATTATTTTGGACGCTAACTCTTTCAGAATAAAAATGTGTATAAATATTGATCCCCATATTCTCCTTAGATAATTGAAAAATGAAATGGTTACAGAATTGGAATAACAATCATCCTACTGCCAGGAATCTACTCATGTGGTTTGATCTATTAGGTATCCACTACATAAACAAGTTGAAAGAGCTCTTATCTTTATTTCAAAGTAGCATAGAGGCCTGGAATTTTCCTTCATTAGAATATTATTCTTCAGAAGTAATATCACAAATGGGACAAATGAAAAGAAATAATAAGACTTAGTTTTAGAAATGTATGTAAATCACCTTGGAAGACTGGTAACAACAAGCCACATTAAAAAAAAAAATAAGGAAACATATAGAGAAGACAAATTACCAGTCATATGTCACATAGGAAGTATTGCCAAAGACTGAAAGAAAAGGAAGTTAAAATTTTTCCATTCTGACATTCATAACCATTCCTTGAAGCAGCTATAATCTTTTTTTCCTAAGTAATATACCTTTTAATTTTCAAAATATATGCAAGGACAGTTTTCAACATTCACCCTTGCAAAACCATGTACTCCAAATTTCTCTCCTTTCCTTTCCTCCATCCTCTTCCCCTACACAGCAAGTAATCCAATATAGGTTAAACATGTGCAATTCTTCTAAACATATTTCCACATTTATCATGTTGTATAAGAAAAATTAGATCAAAAAGGAAAAAAAAATCCTTTTCTCCATCACAAGGAATTGGAATTGGCCTGAGTCACTTCATTGTTGAAAAGGGTCAAGTTCATCACAGTTAATCATCACATAATCTTGCTGGGAAGCAGCTATAACTTGAGAAACATAAAGACCTTTTTATTTGAGTCATTTGGCTCAGTTGCTTCTATATACAACCTGTTAGACCAGTTTATTAGAAATCTCTGAATCTCTGGGACATAATTTTGGTTAAACTCATAGGATCACAGAATTTTAGATTTGGAATTGCTTTTAGACAACATCTAGCTCAACTTTCTCACTTTTTAAATGAGGAATGTGAGGTTCAAGTAGGTGAGATTATTTTCCCAAAGGCACTAAGTAAGAGAGGCCAAGTCTTTTGATTCCAATTCCAATGCTCTTTATATCACTGTTTCTCAAAGGTCAGGATTTCTGAAATACATAATATCAATCAATCAATAAACAATATGCTAGACACTGTGCTTGGCACTAGGAATACAAAGACAAAACACAGACATCTCTGACTTATAAGATATAAACTATACACAAAATAGACACAAGGTAAATATAAGATGAGTGGAGGATGAAGTATAATCTGAAGAAAATGGTAAAAGCCTCTTGTAGGTGGAGGTGATTGAGCTGAGATTTAAAGGTGACTTCTAGGAGACAAAGATGAAGGAGCACATTTGAGGCAAGGCACAATTGTGTTAATTGAGAAGGCACAAAGATAGTAGATGAACTATTGTGTCAGACAAGTGTTTATGAAAAGAAGTGATATTAAAATAGTCTGTAAATGTAGGATATAGATAAAATTATGTAGGGCTTTAATTACCAGAGGAGAAATTTAGAGCTTAATGTGTAGGGGGGGTCTGTGTTTTAGGAATATCAGTTTGACAAATACATAGAGAATAAATTGTTAAGGACAGAAATTTGAGACAGAGAAATCAGTTAGGAAGTTATTCCAATACAGATTAAGAGCAAGGTTAAGAGATCCTGAAAGAGGGTGGGGCTACTGAGTGGAAAGAAGATAGACAAGAGATGTTGCAAAGTTAGTATCATCATTATTTGATGAATTTCTGAGAAACCAGCCTTGAGGGAGATTAAGGAAGCAAGTATGATTCCAAGGTTTCAAATATGGGAGACTGGAAGGATTGTGTTAGTTTTGAAGAAATAAAGAAAAGTAGAAAAAGGGTGGGTTTTGAGGGAAAGCTAATATCTTCTTTTTATTATTATCATTAAAACTTTTTATTTTCAAAACATATTTTCAACATTCATCTTT
Organism: Sarcophilus harrisii; assembly: GCF_902635505.1. Taxonomy (NCBI): domain Eukaryota; kingdom Metazoa; phylum Chordata; class Mammalia; order Dasyuromorphia; family Dasyuridae; genus Sarcophilus; species Sarcophilus harrisii. The sequence continues at coordinate 252,981,296 of NC_045427.1, forward strand.
GCAAAATCTTGTGTTCTAAATTTTTTCACTCCCTTTTCCCCACCCCCTCCTTAAGACAGCAAGTAATACGTTAAACATGTGAGTTCTTTTATACATATTCCCACAAGTATGCTGCACAAAAAAAATAAGATCAAAAAGGGGAAAAAAAAACAAGAAAGAATGAAATGCAAGAAAACAACAACAACAAAAAGTTAAAATACTATGTTGTGGTCCACACTCAATCCTTACAGTCCTCTCTTTGAGTGCAAATGGCTCTCTCCACCACAAGACCATTCATTGGAAATGGCCTGAATCATCTCATTGTTGAAAAGAGCCACATCTATCAGAATTGATCATCTTATAATATTGCTGTTGGCGTGTACAAAGATCTCCTGGTTCTGCTCACTTCACTCAGCTGTAAGTCTCTCTAGCCCCCTCTGAAATCATCCTCCTGATCGTTTTTTACAGAACAATAATATTCTATAACATTCATTTATCATAGCTTATTCAGTCATTCCCCAACTGATGGGCATCTACTCATTTTGCAGTTCCTTATAAAACTACAGAAAGGGCTGCTACAAACAATTTTGCACATGTGGCTCATTTTCCCCTTTTTATAATCCCTTTGGGATTTCAGGCCCAGTAGAGATAGTGCTGGATGAAAGGGTATGCACAGTTTGATAGCCCTTTAGGCATAGTTCCAAATTGCTCTCCAGAATGGTTAAATCAATTCACAACTCCACTGACAATGTATTAGTATCCCAGTTTTTCCACATCCCCTGCAAGGGCTAATAACTTCTTTGGGGGTCATGGTGCATCTGATGTATGAACATATCTTCTAATTCAAAATGTCCAATAAATAGCTGATGAGAAGAGAGGCTTCAGATGGATATATATACTGCAGGAACATCTATTGGAGCTGATGAGATCACCAAGAAAGGGAATATCAAAGAAGATAACTCAGGAAAGAGCTTTGTAAAATATCCATAGGGAACAGGAATAGGGATTGTACCTATGATTTCATTGGTATAGTAATTCTCAAATAAGGAAATTCTCTTTACCAATGTAAATTGCTATATTTTCTGAAAACTTGTTAGTTTAGGGGATATCCAGAACATTGAGAGGTAACTTGTTTAAAGAACTTATTTAAAGTTGTCTAGGGTTCAAAGTAGTATTTGTCAGAAGTTAGACTTTAACCAATTTTCTTGTGGTTCCAGAGACAGCCCTACAAATACTATGCAATGGTACATTCACAGATATTTTTTTAATGGAAAAAAGTTAGGAAAGTGCTCCCTTCTGTGACTGTACTTTTAAATTAAAACCATATTCCTTGTTTTATAATGATTAGAAGGGCTTCTGTCCAATCAGATTGGAAAGTTCCTATTTTCCTGGAGAAAGGTACATAGGAAACATAGGTAAATAGGAGTATTGAAGAAATCTAACTGAGATGCTGGATCTGCCTTGACACTATTGAAAAATTTTTGCTTATAATAATTATTTTTTAAACTTATAGACACATTAGTGGTAAGGAAAGGAAACTGAGGAGGAAACTTGTGATAGACTTTTTCTATTACCACTGTTTTTCAGTTCTTAACTATCAAACAGTTCTGTCATTGTCCCTCAGTTCAAACACCAAGAAACTGATGTTTTTTTTTTTTTCAGAGAACAGAAATATTAGTTAGAAATGCTAGTAATATGTGACTCTTTCAATTCATATAACTCTTGGATGCCATTAAAATTGTTAAGTTGGCAAAGTAAAAAGCCTATATGTCAACTTCTTTTAAGTCTGCCTGTTTTATTTTGGCACTCTGATTCTCAAAAACTTTTAATGTTTCTTCACTGGCATTAAAGGTCCTATAAACTTTAATCTCACATATTGTTCCAACTTAGTCCCCTGCTTTTTCAGTGTGAAATCTCCACTCTAGCCAAATAGATCAAACTCAAGGTTTACCAAAATACCTTATATTTTTCCAGGAATGCCAATTATTAATTTGATGAATACATATTAGATTCTAACTACATCCAAGATATTTGGGAGAATACAAGCTAAACAAAATATGATCCTAGACCTGAAGAAGCATAATGTGATTTATGAGATGTATAAACAACATAAAAAGACTTAAGTTCTTTAGGGAGGCTGTGAAATATACAAAAAGAAGAAATAATATAGGCAGGAGGTACTGAGGATTTCAGCTAGATGATAGAAGTAGGAATAGAAAAGGGAAAATAATTAGAGAAATATTGTAGTTACAACATGAACTGAATTTAGCAAATGACTAGATGAGGGGAATAAGGAAGAAACATAATTCAAAAAATGCTATTGATTGGGATGGAGCCAAGATACTAGGATGAAAACTAGCATTTCTGCCTAGTTCTCCCAAAAGGCCCACACTCCCAAAGTTAACATTGAAAATGTGCCAAATGAAATTCTAATGGGGAAATGGCAAGAATAAATCACAATTAATCATTTTCAAGTAATAATAGCTTAAAAAATCAAAAGGAAAGGCTTATGGACACCAGGGTAGGGTACAGTTATCCAGGAATACAGTACAGCAGCAGTAGCAGCCACTTGGCAGATGGAAGCAACAAGGGGTTGTGGCAGCAACAACAATGGTGGGAAGTTCAGTGTTATAGGACAGTAAAATGACTGAACACCCTTAGCAAAAAGTTGAAGGGGACTCCATTACTAGTATTGGAAATAGGAATGGATGCTATATGACAACTCTTTCACTTATTACCCAGTTCTATATCCTATAGTCCATATTAGAGATGAGCGGGACTAAGGATTCTATTTGTATAAGGAGAAAGAAACAAGTATCATAAACATAGCTGAGTGGCTCTAAGCTAAAGAATAGAGTAGAGACTCTGTTCTCACCTGTAGCCCCACATGTAAGTTTATAATGGAGTAAACTAGCGCAGGAAACCACAACCAAAGGGGAAGCTAGCATTTCAGTAGCTCTGAATTTGTAGAACTTCCCACCAAGCTGTCTGTGGAAACTCAATCATGTATAAGACAACAGTCTAAAATCAGATCAAGGATTTGCAGAGTACAAACCAGGAGAGCAGTGAGCATATCTCTCCCTGGACCACATTACTTTGAAAGCACTAAAATCTTACAGGGACCACAAATGAGCTGTAAAAGTAGCAGAAAGCCATTAAAGATAGAAGATAAGGACATTTCCCCTCCATTCCTTACCAATCTCCACTCCCGAGGTGAGCAGAACTTAATAAGGTATTAAGTCCAAAGTCAGTAAGTTGGCTGGAAAAAACTAACAAACAACAAATAGGAACCTGAACATAAAAAATTACTATGAGGATGCTTAAAAATATCTACAAGTGGGGTATGGAACCAAGATGGACGAGTGAAGCCAGGAGGCTGCTCAAACTTTTCTAGTTTGCCTTAAAAACCATATGAAAGCAAGCCTCTGAGCAGAATCTGATGGAATGAAACCATTCTCGAGCTCAAGATAAATTGGAAAAACTTTAATGAAGGTCATTCTCACTGGTGTAAAAGGGGTGTTCATCCCAGCTCAGACAGACTCTGGGAAAGGCAGTGAGAGGATCTTAATGATAGCAGATCAGCAACTGACACTTAGTCCTGGCTCAATAGTAAAGCAAACCATTAGGGCAGTCCCCAGGCCCAGGTCAAAAGAAAAATTCTGAGAAACCAGGCTATTTATTAGAAAGAGCAGATAAAGCTGCCCTCTGCAAACACAAGGGGCCCCTGTGCTTAAAGCCAAGGCTCAGAGCTGCACAGAAAGCTTGGGTCGGTATTCCCTTTACCCCAGGAGCAGAGCTTGACCTTGAAAGTAAAAAAAAAGAGGAAATACCAAAAAAAGGGAAAGAAAATGAGCAAGAAACAGAAAGGAATCTTGATCACAGAAAATTACTATGGTGACAAAGCCAAAACATCAACTCAGATGAGTACAAAATGTCCACAGATGAAATATCAAAAAGTGATATGAATTGGTCTCAAGTCCAAAGAGATGTATTGGAAGCACTCATAAAATACTTTAAAAGGCAAATAAGAGAGGTAGAAGAAAAATTGAGAAAATAAATGAGGTATACAAGAGAGAGTCAATAGTTTAGAAAAGGAAGGCAATTCTTTAAAAAATAGAATTGGCCAAATGAAAAAAAAAAATCCACTGCAAAAAACAACACCTTTAAACATAGAATTAATCATCTGGAAAAAGAGATACAAAAGCTAACTGAAGGAAATCACACATTAAAAACTAGAATGGGGCAAATGAAAGTTAATGTCTCTATGAGACATAAAGAATCAGTCAAACAAACTTAAAAGAATAAAAAAATGGAAGAAAATGTAAAATACTTCATTGGAAAAACAATTGACTTGAAAAATAGATCCAGAAGAGACAATTTATAAATTATTAGTCTACTTGAAGGCCATGACTAAAAATAGAGTATGGATAACATTCTTCAAGCGATCAAGGAAAACTGCCCTGATACTCTTAAAAAAACAGAGGGGAAATAGTCATTAAAAAAATCAATTGATTACCTTTGAAAAAAGGTATTTCACAAAGAAAACCCCAAGGAACATTGTTGCAAAATTCCAGAATCACAATTGGAAGGAAAAAATACTTCAAGTTGTCAGACAAAAACAATTCAAATATTAAGGAATAACAGTCAGGATTATCCAGTATCTGGCAGCTTCTACAATAAAGTATTGGAGGGCCTGGAATACCATATTCTGGAAGGCAAAGGATCGGGGTTCAAGCAAAACTTAACTACCCAGGGAGACCAAGCATTATCTTTCAGGTGAAGCAATAGATCTTCAATGACATAAAAGACTTTCAATCATTTCTACTGAAAAAAACAGAACTAAACAGAAAATATAATCTTCAAACACAGTATCCAAGAGAAGCATAGAAAGGCAAATAGGGGGAAAATATGTACCATTTAAAGATTAAACTGTTTACATCCCTAGATAGGAAAATGATATCTATACTTCTAGAGAACTGCATCTGTCATTGCAGTAGTTAGAGGCGGGCATCACATGGATGGAGGATGTGGTTGTTAATGGACTCTGATGTGGTGATATCAGAGAAAAAGACATTAAGGGTAGGGAAAGGATTGTACTGGGAGAAGAGTAAAGGGAAGATATAATGGGACAAATTAGATCACATGAAGAGGTACAAAGGAAAGAGGGAAGGAAGATAAATATTATCTAAAGCTTGATCTCAGTTTTGGCTCAAAGAGAGAATAACTTAATCATTCAGTTGAGTATAGAAATTTATTTAACTCTATAAAGAAGTAGGAGAAGAAAGGAAAAGAAAAGGGAGGGACTGGATAGAGCACATATAAGAAAAAAGTAAGAGGGGGTAATAGAAGATAAGATAATGGGTGTGGTGGGTTAAAAAAAAACAAATCACTACTAAGGACAGAGTGGATAGAAAGAACAAAAGTATCTACAGCAGAGAAAATAAGATGGAGGGGTACAAAGTTGGTATTCATAACTGTGAATATGATTGAAATGAACTCAGCCATAAAACTGAAGTGAATAGCAAAGTGTATTAAAAAACAAAATCCTACAATATGTTATTTACAAGAGACACATATGACACAGAGAGAAATATACATAGTAAAGGTAAAAGATTGCAACAAAATTTATTATGTTTCAGTTGAAGTAAAAAAAAAAAAGCAGGAGTAGCAATTCTGATCTCAGATAAAGCAAAAATAAAAAATATCTAATTAAAAGAGATAAGTATGGAAAATGCATCTCGATAAAGGGTACCATAAACATGAAATAGTATGCACCAAGTGGTAGAGCATTCAAATTCTTAGACAAGTTATTAAGCCAATTACAGGAAGAAATAGACAACAAAACTATATTAGTGGGGAACCTCTACTATCCTCTCTCAGAATCAGATAAATCTACAAAATAAACAAGAAAGAATCTAGGGAGGGTAATAGGATCCTAGAAAATCTAGATAAGATAGATCTCTAGAAGAAACTGAATAGAGATAGAAAGGAATACACTTTTTCTGTCAGCAGTACATGGCACCTACACAAAAATGATCATATATTAGGCCATAAAAACCTCACAATCAAATGTAGAAAGTCAGAAATAGTAAATGCTTCCTTTTTAGGTCATGATGCAATAAAAATTATATTCAATAAAGGGGCAGGGAAATGTAAACTAAAAAGCAATTGAAAACTAAATAATCTAATTGTAAAGAATGAGTGGGTAAAACAACAAATCACAGAAATTCTATAATTTCATCCAAGAGAATGACAATAATGAGGCAATATACTTAAACCCTATGGGATGCAGCCAAAGCAATTCTTAGGGGAAATCTTATATCTCTAAATAGCTACATGAATAAAACAGAGAAAGAGGAGATCAATGAATTGGGCACGCAACTAAAAAAAGCCAGAAAAGGAACAAATTAAAAACCTTCAATTAAATACCATATTAGAAATTCTGAAACTCAAAGGAGAGATTAATAAAACTGCAATTAAGAAAACTATTGAACTAATTAATAAATTAAGAGTTGATTTTATGAAAAAGCAACAAAATAGATAAACCTTTCATTAATATGATCAGAAAAAGGAAAAAAAAATCACCAGCAACAAAAATGAAAAGGAAGAATTTAACCACCAATGAAAAAGAAATTAAATCAATAATTAGGAACTATTTTGTCCAACTGTATAGCAGCAAGTCTGACATCTGACTGAAATAGATGAACATCTACAAAAATATTAACTGTACCGATTAGCAGAAAAGAAAATACTTCAGTAGTTCCATTTTAGAAAAATAAATTGAACAAGACATTAATGAACTCCCTAAGAAAATCCAGGGTCAGATGGATTTACAAGTGAATTCCATCAAATGTTTAAAAAACAATTAATTCCAATACTATGTAAACTATTTGAAAAAAATAGGTAAAGAAGGTATACTGCCAAATTCCTTCTATGACACAAATATGGCACTGATATCTAAACCAGGAAGAGCCATAACAGAGAAAGGAAATTACAGACCAATCTCCCTAATGAATATTGATGTAAATATTTTAAATAAAATATTAGCAAAGAGATTACACTAACTTATCAGCAAGAAAATACACTATGATCAAGTGGGATTTATACCAGGAATGCAAGGCTGGTTCTCTATCAGGAAAACTATTACCATAATCGACTTATCAATAACAAAACCAACAGAAATCATATGAGAATCTCAATAGGTGCAGAAAAAGGTTTTGACAAAATACAGCATACATTCCTATTAAAACACTGAAGAACATAGGGATTAAAGAACTTTTCCTTAAAATAAGGTATTTTAAGCAGTATTTATGGCAATGGCATAAGCCATTATGGCAAGCATTATTTGTAATGTAGAGAAACTAGATGCATTCCCAATAAGATCAGGGGTAAAATAAGGATGTCCATTATCACTTCTATTATTCAACATTGTACTAGAAATGTTGGGGCATTAGCAATAAGAAAAGAAAAAGAAATTAAGTGAATAAAATAAGCAATGAGGAACTAAAACTATCACTCTTTGAATTTTAGGATTCTTACAAAGTGATAAGTTGGTTATCTAATTTAGCATGGTACTTAGCAAATTCTTTAGCTCACTAATGTATTTAAATACTTATTGGAGTTCTACAAAATTCACAAGTCCAGGAGATTCACAAATTCAGTGGAGGAAATTCACAAGTCACAGCTCCCACAATCCCACTCTTGGAGGAAGAGTCAACCTTTGAGTTCACACCTCTAAAAGAGTATATAAAAGGACAGGCCTCAGCCAGGAGTTAATTGGGGAGATTGAGAAGCCAGGATTCAGTTGGGCAGAATGAAGGATTTAGGAGAAGAGAGGCTGAAGCTGGAAGAGGCAAAAGACTAGCAACAAGATTTCTTGGAATGAAGGAGAGAGACAGGCCTCTAAGAAAACTAACCAGGCTATTTTGAAGGAGACAATAAAGGACTGGCTGCATTTGAAGTGATTATTGATCTGAACCGAAACGAAGGCTGCCTCCAGAAGCCCCCCAAGAAACCTGCTCCCAGAGAATGATTATATTTTAGAGAAGAGAACACTACATTTGAAGATACGATATTTTTAGAGAATCCCAGAAAATCATCTAAAAATCTGTCCAAAATAATTAACAGCTTTAGCAAAGCTACTGGATATAAAATAAATGTTAATGGACTACCAGAATTTCTATATATAACTGACAAAGCCCAGCAGAGACAGAAAGAGAGATTGCATTTAAAATAATTGTAGATAATATAAAATATTTGGGTATCTACCTACCAAGACAAACCCAGGAACTATATGAACACAATTACAAAATTCTTCTCACACAAATAAAGTCAGATCTAAACACTTGGAAAAATATCAACTGCTCATGGGTAGGACAAGCAAATATAATAAAATTAACAATTCTGCCTAGATTGTTGTACTTGTTTATTGCCATACCATTCACTAATAACACTTAGAAATAGTCAGCAGGCCCTAATGGGATTTGTCACCTATCAATCCCAAAATCAAGTTCTTAAAAGATGTAAAGGTGATTTTGATTCAAGACTTCATAGTGTGGCTCAGTCCCAGTCTGCTTTCTTCTTTTTAACTGGTCTGTAGGCCACCTAATTGTTTACTTGCTTTTAAAAATTGTACTTATTTAAAACTGAAAAGAATCATGTCAGCATGGAAATCAGATGACATAAGAAAAATAAGAACAAATGAGATTTAAGAAGAAATAGAAAATGACTATACTATATCATTTCAATTTCTACATCCTCCCCAAATATAACTGCATTTGACAAAACATTATTATTAAGAGTCTCTAAGATTTAAGATACAGACACTGGTGATGATAGTTTAGAAGCTTTTTTTTCCAGTGCTATAAAAAAGCTACTGCAGCTAAAACTATTTTCGATCTTATAAGAGAGATATGAAACTAGAATATTGATGCTTTACAAAGCATACATGCACTGCTACTACTCCCTTCCACTTTGTTCAGCTGCTTCCAATACCTGGTAACAGGCTTCCAGTTCTTTTCCATTGGCTGAGAAGGATATCATGCCTGTAGCTAAGTCAATGAGGCAGCCAATTTCCAAGTCCACATTACTTCGACTCGATCTCTGGGAACTGGTGATTACATCTCCACCCCAAACCATGTAGCAGTTGCTACGCTTTACACTAGGAATCAAAATTGAAAAAAAAAGAGGATTAAAAGGTACTAAGGCTAGCCTCTAGGATCTAATAATAATCAAAGCTGAGTAATGATAATCCCTTGGGTAATATTATTTTACATGTGTATCCAAAATTGATCAACTTGAATAAATTTTCCTAAAAAACCCTATCCTTTACCACAGTTCAGCAAACATAAATCATTACTCTCTATAGACAAGTCAAAATTTGAAATTAATCTACCAACTATTACCTGAAGAAATTATTTGTAGATATTTGATTTATCATCATAAGAAGGCCGTGAAATAAGGTAGAAATAGTGGCATTTACACTTTATAAATGAAAAAAAAATGAAGCACCAAAATTATGGAAGCATGCTTAGGGAATGATATAAAGACAATTATATAAAGAATGCTATATCTAGTATTTAGGTCAATAATGCAGGGGGAAATGTAGTAATCTTGTCCATATTTTTCTAAGATTTATCCTTATTAAACAAAGCTACAGCACATAGAATTTGTCCTTGGAGATTCTTCTAATTCTTTTGTTGGTATTCTCTTTCTCCATGATGCTCTGGATTAGAATCAAATTACAAACTATATATAGTATAATGAGACTTGTTTCAGGGATATTTAGATTTTAATGAGAAGCTCTTGAAGACCAAAAGTCCTTAAGTATTCAAAGAATTCAATCTCTAATGAGATAATTTCAAGGCCTAAAGATTGTTGTGAAGGTTATGCCAATGAAGTTGAAAGCACAATAAAAGCTTCAAGCATTGTTCTGGTAACAAATTACATCTACTATTTGAGGACTAATCTCATTTTGTGTGGGGAGGATAGATAAGAAAGTTTTTTGAATTTTGAAGCAGCATAGAGCATCTTATAGCTGAGGATATTTTATATATAGATTAACAGCAGACCAGTCCATGTTTCTTTACTCTAGCCCACCCTCCAAAAGTGAACTTTTAGACTAAGCTATTTTATTCTAATTGTTAAGGGTCAATTATAGCTAGTCTGCCTCAGACTCAACTATGTATCCGTAATGTACCTCTTCCTGTCCTATTGCACCCATAACTCTACTGCCCCGGTCTAATTTCCATGTCTTGTTTGGGGAGTTATAATCATATCTACAAATTGCTTCTGAAAGGAGAATGTCAATTGATTTTCCTATTCTTCCATTCAAAGGGCTCTGTCAGTGGAACACATCAGTTGTGATGGGAGATTTTGGGAGACAGAACACCAGAAGAAGAGATATCTTGGATTCATGGGAGACACTATCTGCACAGACACTTATAGTAATATCTATGCTAATTAAAACTTGGAGGTGTCCAGTGGGTTAATCTAAGGGTTAGTAACTGGGCTTAATCTAAGCTTCCCTGTTAATACCCAACAATACTGAGGCTTGGAAAGTATGAAAATTATTTCTTCCATAATGATGTAGTTGACAGAGATTGAAAAGCTTTGCCACTATCACCCCTTACAACAATCCTATGTGGAAGAATAAGAAAGGTGAGTAGCACCTGGAAATTTTCAATGGGTTTTCACTCAAATGTTATGGCTGCTATTGATCTCATCAATGTTGGAGATAACCTTCATTAATGTAGCCTAGGTGTTTTGTGAGTGGTAATGGCCTTGGCAAATCTCAATTTTTTTTTCTACCTGTAACTGCAATTAACTAGGAATAATTTGTCTACACCTAGAATAAGTCTAGTATATCTTTATCATCCTTCCCTATTGCTATCTGAATTCTCCCTTATGCTGCTACTCTTTTGTGCACAGAGACTTAAAAAAGGTTCATTTCCAGAGGCCACTGATGTCTACCACTTCATTGATATCTACCATTTTATAGATGATATAGCATTGACTAGATCAGATGAGGTACGGATGATAGTATGAGGTAAATCTTGGTGTCAATGTAGGCCCTAGAATACACTGTATATAAGAGGCTTAAAACTTCTTAATTATTTTGGTACAGAAAACCCCATCTATGATAAGGATCATAAGTGATAACACTGTACATATAGACTGGATGATCTTAGCCCTATTCTCATTTCTACTACTTTCCATCAGGAGATCCATTATGAATTTTGTTTGATATCACTGATGACAAGGATCAAAAATAACATTTTTTCCAGGGTCCATTACATTCTTTCTTTCTTTTTTTTCCTCCTTCCTTTCTTCTTTTCTTCCTTTTTGGTTCAGTTGTTTATTTTCAACACACACTAAATTCCTATTCTATTGCTTAGTTCGCTCATCTCTGGTATCAAGTCTATCAAACAAAAGACAAATGGGCCATCTAAGAGGAAGGAGGCCCCCTCAAAGAATTTTAGTACTTTGCTACAAAGGGTAGAACTGTTGGAGCCTGATCACATAGACTAGGTAATTTTCTTTTCTCAAGAAAGGCAGTGAAGCTGTTGTAGAGACTTAACTATTTCAAGTGTCTAAGATTTGAACTATTGATAGATTCCTGGCTAGCTAAGGCTCAAAAAGCATTTAACATAAGGAATTGGGCCTCCTTAGACTTTATATACATTCTCTGCTGGAGTACTAATCAATCGATCAAGTGTGCCACTGTGGCATAAGTGCAGGTTATAAGAACTGCCATAACCTGAACATAAGCTGTATCACTGTTTTTACTGTAAAATATCTTTTTATAATATATTAAGTAAACTTTTAGTTCTTTCCAATTTTGAGCTTCAACCAACAGAACTTAAGTAAGGTGTGCTAAAGAACACCAGACTGTTAAAGTTATACTTAAAACAATGTATCCAGAGCTGAACACAATATTCCAAATGTAGTATACTAGGTTTGGTACTTGAGTTGACTTATATAGAATATGGATTTTACTACAACTTCATGATCTCTTTTTTATAAATTGCTGTATAGTTACTTCTACTTATGAAGTTAATTTATTTATGGAGCAAAGGTATAAGACATTACATATGTGCTCATTTAATTTAATCTTTTAAATTTGATAAAATATTCTGATCTTTGATGCTTTTGGTAAGTTGCTGGTAAGTTGCTTATCTGAGTGAGCTTTGTCAGGTACAAACTATATGCAAGCATGCCATGATATCCATATTCTTGATAAAAACTCAAACAGAAAGGGACTAAGAATATCAATCCCCCTCCCATTTCCATCAAAAGAATTCCTACTATGTTGACAATGATTCATTAATGACTATGCTTTGAGTGTGACTATTTATCAATTCCCAATTCCACTTAATTACACTTTCATCTAGTTCATATCTCTCCAGCTTGCCTATGGAAACAGCATAAGAAAATCAAAAGTTTTCCTAAAACCTTGGTTGAGCTTTATCTATAAAATCTCCTTGATTGACCCATCTATTTAGTCTGTCAGAAAAGAAAATAATATTTCTTTTTTTTTTTTTATACAGTTCAGGTTCAAGTGCTTGAATTGAAGCTAAAGGTGCTTTCTACAATTCACATATGCCCCTCTGGACAAAAAAATGACCAGCAACAAGAGTTACATCCTTGACTGCTGCTTGAATAGTATAAATCAGCTATCAAAGTGAAATCTGTCTATTCAGTGGTTCCACACGTTTCCTGGGAGTCTTTATTTCCCAGCACAATGTTGTTGAAATAATATGTTAATGTTTCATGTTTTAAATATTTGTCAAAATACACTTATGACTCTTTTGTGTTCTAAGCATTTCTTCTGTTGTAGAAGAAAAAATGGCCTTTCTATATTTGAAAAATAAATAGGTAAAGAACTATAAAAATACTAAGGTGTTAAGGTAAGAAAGTATTAAGAATCACCAATTTTAAAGCATCCATAGATGTTAACTTAATTACTAGTACTCTAAATATGAGATCTTATTCAATGTCCATTGAATTGCTATCCTACTAGAAGCATGTAACCATATCGATATTTATATCCTTGTTGTAAATAAAAAAGAAGATATAAAAATATTGTTGCTAAATGAAAAGATAGTTTTTAGGTTCTCCTTAATAAGGCAGATTAAAGAGTTTGTTTCATCTTCTCCCCAAAGGCAAAAATAATATAATTTCAGGGGATATTTGGTCATTTTGATTTGCTATTTTCTTTATTTGCATAAGCAAAAAAATCATAAATATAGCATATATTATATAATAAAAGCTATTGGAGAAGACAAAGGGGTAGAAAAAGGACTTGATAAAATTTTCCAATGCCATACAATATATAATTAACTATTCAAAGACTTCAATTTAAAGGTGAGCATTAAAGGAAGACAGAAAAAAATAAGTTGGAAAATTTGGTTCAAGATTAAGAAACCCAAGAGATTAAAAATGAAAAAAACTATACCAAAGTTTTACTTTGATATAATTATTTTTAATATCACATGAGTGTGTGAAAGGGAAGAGATTTGTGGAGAAGCGTGTAATAGCCACATGATTTTTGATGAGAGCCCCATTTACCTTTCATGAACTCGGCCTCTTTCATCTCCAAGAGTCACAGTCACTGTGCAGTTTTTATTCAAGTCAAATTTCTCACTGTATAAGTGGTAGTCTGGTGTCACCCATCCAACCCAGGTATAGGAAGGGTCTTGGCCAGCAAATATGCGCACAGAATAATAGCATTGCTGTGGAGAAAATAAGAAGAGTTAATTGCAAAAGCTTTGCAGTACAAGTTCTAGAACACTGACACTGAAAACAAAAGCAATAAGATGGTAAAGTATTTGGGGCTTTTTCTGTAGACTTTTACTATGTAGTGATTAATTGTCTCGTATTGTATTAGGTGACTATATGTGTGAAATATAGGTTGGATGGAAAGTATGGCTTCCTTGTTATTGACTTCTTGTTCATTCTTCAATAGCTGTTGAAAGTACCATTATTCCCTTCCTTTTGCTATAATATAATAAAGACAAGGAACAGTCATTCAGAATGGTTTTACATACCCAGAAGAGACTAGTGACAAAGCACATCATTATAAAATGCTAAAAAGAATTTTAACATTCACAGTGGCTGAAAGGTTTAGTCAGTTTAATGACTGACATAGCTTTTATTCTGGTGTGCTAGATTAACCACAAAGTTACTGAAGAGAAAAAAGCAAAACTCTTAGTCAAACATCAATATTTCCTATGGCAAAAAGTAAGGAATTAAGAGGCATTACTTTACTTTTTCATAACACAGTTATAATATAATTTATAATAAATTAGAATATATGATAAATTATTAATTTATGCATGTTAATATACATTCATACACATGTCTATATATTTGTGTGTGTGTGTAATATTTTACATATGCTGAAGTAACCCTTATTCTTTGGATTGGCTTCTTATTGCTTCTCCCTACTTAATTACTTTCATCATCTTGATATGGCAGGAGGGTTCTGGGTAACTACATATCAAAGAACAAAGAAAAGAGTTACATGAAATCCTAATTTAGTGTGTGAGTCAATCAAACAGGTAATATTGAGATCAAACAATGTAAACCTTAACTGGGCAAATACTACTTACTGTTGTTGTATGAGCAACTATTTCTTGTAGCTGTTTCCTGTAGGAGGGAAATAATCATGTTTTAGTTATTCACCAGTTTAGAGAATCTGGTTGATTAACATTCAGTTGACCTTCCTTTAATATTATGTTAAAATTTAGAAAACTGGAACATGACTATCGATAATGTTAGCTGGTCCTTGGACTTTGCTCTAAACATGTCACTGCCCACTTTCCCTCTCTTAACTACCTATGATTTCATAATATCTAGTATATAATGAGTTTCTATAGGAAAATAAAACAAGTCAATTAGAGACTTTTTTTTTTTTTTAAAAAATATGCATGACCATTGTTAAAAATGTGCTAATTCTGAGTCGGTATTTCCAATACATCAAGCTTAGTTTAATATTGATGTTTTCTGTCCATGTGTGTCTATGCTAGGAATCGTTTCTTAGTTTAGCTAAAAAAATGTAGTCTTTATTGCCCTTTATGAGTACACAGTATCACAAAAGGGCAACAAACATGAGAAACTTACTTGATATTTTGCTCTAAACAAAAGGGAAATGATTTGGAAGAGGTCTAGGAAACAACAAAGAAAAAGTAGAAATCTCATCATAGAAATATCTCTTTGTATAGTTTTCAATTAGACCCTAAAAAAAAATCTCTCAAACTTTTTATATGTGTGTGTATGTGCGCATGTGCATATACATTTCTTTCCCTCCATTTCAACATACAATCATACATGCATACATATGCATGCACACTTTTTTCCCCCACACCTGTTAGAGTAAAGTAAAGGATACATTTTACCTTTTCTGAAAAATGTCACTTTCCAAGACAGTACTGTGGTGAAAGGAAGAATAGCATTCCACAGGCATGCTTAGGCGACAATAGATCATATCAGCACTACTATTCTGTGTGCCAAATGTCTTATGGGTGACTTTAAGGCATGGTGGAGAATCCATTGTACCATCAATCCTTGTAACCTGAAAACGCAATATTTATAATAGAGCAATTGGGGGTCTGGGACCTTATTTTTTCCTCTCCATTATTCACTATGAGTTTTTCTTTCTTTTTTCTTTTTTTAAATGAATTTTTCTTGTTTGCTTATTAAGAATTATTAAGAAGAAATAATGATTCTCCAAATATAACCACTAAAATCACTGTGACTTTTCATTGTTTTATGAATGTTTCTGATGCAAAGGTCATTTCTGCAGAGTCAAAGATATGTGAAGTTATCTCCAATCTAGAATCACTCTAAATTATTCTACCTAAAAGATTGAAAGATGTTCACTTATGAAGGAGCAAACAAATATAACAGGAAACTTTTTATTTTTCTTGACTCTTTCATTTGACTTCTTATAGAGATGAAGAAATAGATTTAGAACTCTTAGGTAAACATCTACTTATATGTGCACCTCAAATGCAATTTCATATTTATGCCATTAATGTTGAAGCTATAGATAAGCAGCTTACAAAAGATACATTAAAAGAACAGACATTTCATGGAACAACCAAGGGGAAAAAACCTAAACTGCATCCTAGAAACATAGGAAAATTAAGTTATGTTTAAGTAACACGTATTTTAAATCTTGATATTTTTACCTTCTCTATGCTTAAATAATGATCAGTGAAAGTCTCACAGAGGACAGTTCTGATGAACATGATGATATAGGATTAGAAGGTTGGGAAACAATATGAGAAACAATTAAAGAAAAAATGGTATAACTTATAATGAGAAAAAACGCTGGAACACTAATAATTAAAAATAGTACAGTAGAACTGCCTTGGTTCCCTTACCACAAAATTGTGGCAAATTTGGGCCAGATGAGTACAATTTAAGGCATAGTTAAATTGGGCAGTTGAGTTGAATTCCTTCATTTTAATTAAAATCAACAAATATTCACCAGAAAGTCTACTGTCTGAAAAGTACTATTTTAAATATTATTTGTGGGAGTTTTGCAACTTCTGGAACTTCTATATTTTTGAAATAAAAGGAATTGCAAGGACATATGTCATTTCCTAATTCATATTATCATAGAAAGACATTATCATGGTATGGTAGAAATCAAGGTAGGCCCAAAAGTTTGGATTATAAGCATATAAGGACTAAAAACCACAAAATTATAATACTCAGTCCTGGTATTCTTGTGAGTAATTGATGGTCTTGATTATTGCATACAACATCACCATGATGGAGCAGACTTAGAGGGGAAAGTTTTATGGGTATGAGTAATCTGTTCACAAGATTGTGTAGTTATAGATTAAGATACAGCTTTTCTAAGCTTTAAGATATAACTTTTATAACCCCACATATAATGCTTATAATTGTCACAAAGGGTCAAAAGGAAAAAAGTATAAGGAAAAGTTATAATAATATTATAATACTTTATGCAAGAAGCTAGCTGATGACTGAGATTATTGTCTTGGGATATCAAACTCCACTAGGGTTTCCCTTCAATATGTAATCATACCTGTATATGAGCATGATCCTTTGGAACATTGACAAATGTAGGGAGGCGTTTGCTGAACCACATAGCAACATCTCTGTTCATGTTGACAGCAAAAGGCTCAAAACCCTCCTGGAGGCCACACATGGTGTAATACTTGAAGGTACTGGCATCCATCCCAAGATTCATGCGGCCAATCTGAGACAAACCCAGTGAACATATGGGAACAAAACCTATAGAACAGAAAGAAAGTCCAATTTACCAAGCACGATCTATTCTCTTGAGGTTGGTGAGAAAATCTAATTTTTCTACATACTTAATCACAATGGAACCCAGAGAAAAGCTGATGTTTTAGCATCTTAACATTTTCTCCATAATATACAATATTAACAAAAGAACCGGTGTTTGAGTTCAAAATGATGTGAGAAAAGCATTTATCATTTAAGTTCTTAGTGATAAAAACAAAAACAAAGTAGAAAGATAAAAGCAAATATAGAAGAAAAAAATTGATTTTTCCCGCTATCTCTTGGGTGGGGGAGTTATTTAAGGGCTTACTTATGGGAAGAAATATTTTTTTAAAACCGTGAAATACTAAATTATAGAAGATGATAAAAAAGTTAAGTGAATAGGGTCTTTTCTTTCTAAAGCACAGGCAACATACATGATGGTATCATCTTAAGTTTCTTACTTTTTCTTCCTACAGCTCTCTAATTGTTTCCCCAAGAGAGCTTATGAATCCTTACTCACAATCAAAATCGCTATTTATATACAACCAATAAAATTCTGTCTGTTTAGCTCTTACTTGTGTTAATAATTGTGGCCAAATAAATAGGATGTGGAGGGAAAGCAATAAATATCTGGACACTAGAACAAATTGGATGAAACATTATGGAGCAGGGAAGAAGAAAATGAAAGGAGTTTTCTTTTCTTTTTTTGGGGGGAGGTTTAATTCTAAAGGAAAATTTATCTTGGGAATATTTAAAGGTAACTTTAAAAAAGCTTCTAGTTCATAAAGAAGACTATCATTGAAATTAAAAATTAAAATATAGCCTTTTCTGGAATAATTTACACAGTATATTGTACCCAAGGTGTGCAACCTAGAATTTAAAATTAAGTCAAATAGAGCCAGATAAACAAATCACTGAAGAGGGTAGGGTGGATATTTTTAGAGATGGAATTATTCCTTCTAGGCAACAGGTTCATTTAGAAATAGGTAATGGCAATAGATTGAGTAGGTAAGGTAAAGCATTATCATAATTTCTCTAAGTGTACTACATTGTCAGGAAGGCCTGAATTCTGTCTCTGACTTATATTAGTTGTATATTCTAGCTACTTCACCACTCCAGTGATACCTGTCTACATTGTAAAGTTACAAACTACAAGTGAATTGCAAATCTGCATTAACAGAAGGAAATTTCCATTTCCTACCTAGATGAAATTATTGGCTATACTCAAAACAAAACTCCATCCATATATAATTACAGATTAGTGAGTTAGAAAAGTTATTATTGGCTAGGGCACAAACAGATGTTCTAATAGAAACTGTTACCACAAGCAAATTAAAAGTAAGTTTCTGCTAACAGTAGGCAATCCAACTCAAAAAAAAAAAAAAAAAAATGCAAACCCAGTGGCTTCTTTCCTTTCTTGTCCATTGATATGACTATGGAATAAAAGCAGCAGGGGGCAGAAGTAAAAGATTTTTTTTTTAAAGAAATAGCAAGTACAATTAAAAGTATAGTAATTTGCTGGGTGAACTGATAACGCTAAAGAAAGAAGAGAATGATCCTACATGTAATTTCTTTTTTCTAGGGAAATTGGAATGTTTCTCAGTTTATCTCAGCATTACTGAAAATTAAGTGAAGGGTTATGGTTTATTAAAGAGAAAATTAACGTGAAAAGGGGCAAAAGGATTTAAGCAAGGTCATTATATGGATTACTGCCAAAGAAGTAAGTAAGAAATATTAGATTTTCTGACAGAAACCTTGTAACAATAAGTTTTCAAGTCATTTGAATTCTATATTCATTCATTCATCCATGCATTATTCTATAACAAAATGACCTTTTCCCAAATTGAACAGCATTTATATCTCTAAAACTAAAGAAAAGGAATATTACAAAGCAAAATAGTATCATTCTCAATGAGACAGTAGAGAGGCAAAACATTAAAAAAAAGTTATGGAAGAGAGTAAATAGAAAGAAAATAGCTTATGGAACATTTCCGTGAATGGGGGAATAATTGAAAATATTATTAGATGAGCCAAACCAAGTACCTGATTTAGAGCAGAGAGAAAGTAGAATGGGTTCTAGGAAAAAAGACAAACCTAGATGAGTACACTAGAAGCATAGATTCTTATAGATAGGATCTAGAATCCTATCCTATGTAGGAGGCCAAGGCCATGTAGTTCAATCAGTAATTGAAAAGGAATCCTTTCTTCAATATCCCTGACAAGCAGACATCCAGTTTCTTGTTGAAGAGTAATGACAGGGAATTAACTTACTGCCTAAGGAACAATCCCTTACACTTTGGGACAACTCTAATTGTTAGGAGTTTTCCTCCTTTAGTTAAGCCAAAATATGCTTCTCTGTAATTTCTTTCCATTGTTCCACAAGCTGCTTCCTAAGACAAGTAGAACAATACTAATCTCTTTTCCACAACATGTCAGTCTTTCAGATATTTGAAGACAGCTATCATGTCTCCCTTAAGCTACCCTGACTTGTCCACATTAAACTAAGTGATTCTTTGACTTCTTGTGCAACGGAGCTTGCCTCTAATGGCAACATGTCTTCTCAGTCACATTCATTAATTGGGCTCTTTCCACTGAGAAAAGTAGTTGTTTATGATTCTATTTCCATAATTTTGCTTATTCAAGCCATCAAAATGCTACGTATGGTTTTTAGAACATTGCTCTCATCTGGGTAATTTCATAAATGAAAGTCAACAAGCATTTATTATGCATCTATGAAGTATCAGGGTCTGTGCTAATTATCAGTACCCAGCTAAATGCTGAGAATACAAAGACTGGGAAAACCAAAACAAAACAAGTCCATGCTCTCAAAGAATGTGAGGAGGAAAAGGAAATGAAGGCATAGAGAATAAAAGGGAGAGAGAATGGAGAAGCAAGGTAGTGCTTGAATTGAAAACCTAAAGCTAGAAAGTATGCTTTCTAATTCTTGATCACTAATCACTGCATATATCAATTATACTTCCCGCATGTAATTTCCTCAACTGTTGAATACATTATATTGCTTATAGTTGTGGTAAATAGAAGAGCAGGACAACAAGGCATTTTGACTTCTTAAAAGAAGAAAATCCTAATGCAGGCATGTTAGATTAAGGAAAAAAAAAAAACAAACCTTAGGGTAAGCCACAATATTCAGGGTAGTTAGATGGTTCAGTGGATAGAGCACTGGGCCTGGAGTCAGGAAAACCTGGGATCAAATCCGGCCTCAGAAACTTATTAGCTATGTGACCCAGGGCAAGAGACTTAACCCTGTTTGCCTCAGTTTCCTCATCTGTAAAATGAGCTGGAGAAGAAAACGGCAAACCATTTCAGTATCTTTGCCAAGAAAACCCCAGAAAGGGTTGTGAAGAGTCAGACATGACTGAAATGACTGAACAATAATAATAAGCCACCATATATTATTAGGGCAAAAAATGATCCTTCTGAACATCAATGATCATTTTTTTTCTTTCAGTAATTCCTGAAGAGTACTCTCTGTGATTTAAATGTAGGGGAACAGTAAAATAAAATAAAAAATCAAAAAAAGTGAAACTATTTTCTTCTCTTCCTCCTCCTTCTCTATCTCTGTCTCTCTTCATTACCTTCCTGAAATGACACTAAGAAGTGCTATACTCCAGGCAGCTAAGAATGGGAGAAATAATAAATTCTATTGAAAGAGATGAAAGGAAATCATCTAGGATAATGATAAAAATGATGATTTATGAATAACAAGGAAAAGTCAAATCAGAATTTTAAATGTTCTTGCTTCTTCCTATAAAATACCAATTTCCTTTCATTTACATGAAGTTTTCAAGTTGAACAGCTCTTTCTCCAAAATTTAAGTGTGGAAGTTTGATAACAAGAAGCAAAAAAAGTGGAGAGACTTACATTTTTATTAAAATATTTACACCATGATTTATTTTAAAATAATGTTGGCTTTAAAAGGTCATGGTTAAACTTATTACTTGGTGGAATGTTTTTTTTCCACTTAAATGAAGAGAGCACAGAGATTCTGAAAAATTAATATGGCTACCTGGTCTACTAAATGCCAGAAAACATTATGATTACTTCTCTCTTTCTTTTGTACTTCTATTTATATCTTATAATCTAAAAATAAGGAAGAAATTAAGCTTGACTAATATTTAATATATAGTAGAAAACTGACATCCTCACTCACTCTTTATTTAAGATAATTACATGTCATAGATAATAAACAAGGATTTCCAGAGAGGGAAATGGAAGTTATTATATTCTGAAAGGTTAATTAGAATACTCTTTTTTAAAAAAATAATTCATTAACTTAAAAATCATTCAGAATTAAAGAAATACCAAATAAAGTGGTGATCATTTCTCTCTCTCTCTCATATATATATATATATATATATATATATATATATATCAGAACAAATATGAGCATTATTACTTAATGGCTTGCTTGTCTCTTTAAGTATAAATTCAACTTGCTTTTTTCTTGTTTTTCTTTCTTATTTCTTTTAACAATACTATTTTCAAATAACTTCTATTAAAAACAAAAAAAATTCTGTGTAACATATATAGTCAATTTTTTAAAAAGTTTGTATTCCTCTAGTAAAAAAAAATGTCTCATTCTGCATTTTGAGATCACCACATTTTCTTTAGTAAGTGGGAAGCATTGTTCACCATGGATCCTCTGGATACCTCCATGGAATTTCCTTAGCATTTCAGAGTTGTTTTTCTTTACAATGTTATTGTTGCTAGATAACAATTTTTTTTTTTTGGTTTTTATTACTTCACTCCGCATGTTTATATACATTTTCCTCAAAAGTATCTTTCTTATATCATAATAATATTCTACTATATTCATATATCATAATTTATTCTCTTAGTTGATGAGTTTTCCTTCTAGTTCATTGCTGCAGGAAATAGAGCTCTTATAAATATTTTTATGTGTATATGTTTTTTTCCTCTTCTTTTTATCTCTTTGGAATATATAAATAATAGAGTTTTTGCTGGGCCAAAAGGTAAGTCCAGCTTAAAGATTTTTTGAGGGAGAATTTCTATTTCCAAGCCCTCATTTTCTTTTATATAACTGCACATATGAGCATTAAAGACATTAAGGTTTTGAGAGGACACTACTTTTTTTCCCTTTTAGAATGCAAACATTTTCTCTTCTTTATAACCTCTTCCAATTGCCTCAATACATTTACTGCTCTAGGCTTTTTTCAAATATTGTGTTTTTCTTTCAAAGAATTCACTTAGCTCTGATATTTTTACCAAAAAATGTTGGGAGTTTTCTGTTAGAGGAATCAAACTAAGGGCCCGCAAAATTCCAGAATATAGTCTCAAACTGGTGAAAATGAAATTGTGTAATAACAAAATAAACATCATGAGTTTCTAAGTCAATATAAGGCCTGCAGGAATCTTTTTTTCTTTTAGTTTGACACTACTATTCCAGTGGATTAGAAGTCTATTTTTCCCCTGTAGGGTGATATTCAACTTTCCTGGTTATATTTGGATGTATGCCTTTTTATTTATTCATTTTTGTGTTTTGGAATATCATATTTCAACCTTTTTTGTCCTAGACAGGTGTTAGCTGGTAAGTCTTTTGACTATAGTTTCATGGTATTTTAATTCTTATTAATAGCATTTTTTTTTTTGGCTGAGGCATTTGGGGCTAAGTGACTTGCCCAGGGTTACATAACTAGGAAGTGTGAAGTGTTAAGTGTCTGAGGTCAACTTTGAATTCAGGTCCTCCTGACTTCAGGGCTGGTGCTCTATTCATTGTGCCATCTAGCTGCCTCAAATAACAGAATTTTTTTAATCACTCTAGAAGCTCTAGATTTTGTCTGTGATGATTTTGGAAGTTTTCATTTTGGAGTTTCTTTTAGGATGTGACTAGTAGATTCTATTTTTATTTTGATTTCTGATTTTAAGAGTTTTAGTTTTCATTCAGAATTTCTTAAAATATAATACCCCTGAAATTTTGGAAGTGTCAGGCAGGAGTCATGGTCTTCTTCAATCTTTGATGCTTCTTAGATTATTTCTCCTTCATCTGCTTTCTAAGTTAATTCTTTATGAGAGATATCAACTTATTATGCTATTTGTTTGCTTAAATATATCTTCTTGTTTCATGAAGTCATTGATTTGTACTTGGTACATTTTAATTTTCAGAAGATCTATAATTCATGTGAGATTTTTTGTTTCTATTATGCAAAAAATTGTAATAGGTTCAGAACCACCTTTATCTCCTGCTTATAGAGTACTGAATTCTTCAAAGTCATTTGGTGTGCAGAGGACAGAGCACTGGGCTTAGATTAGGAAGACTCACCTTCATGAGTTCAAATCTGGACTCAGAAACTTACTAGTTGTGTGATCCTGGGCAAGTCACTTAATCCTGTTTACCTCAATTCCTCATCTGTAAAATGATCTGGAGAAGGAAATGGCAAACCACTCCAGTCCTTGCCAAGAAAACCTCAAATAGGGTCATGAAAAGTCAGACAGAACTGAAACAACATGGGAAAATTCCTTGGGTATGTGGACTGATTGCTATCCTCTCTGTATGAGCTTTGCACATTTACTAGTTCTTGTTTATTTGTCTGGATCTAGTTCCCAGAACCAGATCTTTCTATATCTCCCTGGGGTATCCTAGATGGTATACCCTGAAGTTATGGGGTCCTCTACACTTTGCTTTTATTAATTGAAGTTTCTCTGCTCTACTTCCTTTTTAGTGCCTACGTCAATATAGGCTGGATGAAGGTTTTCACTATGGGTTTCTTTATTTCTAAATCATTTGATCTGATATTCTTTTGTTTTATCATTTCTGGAGTAAATGTGTGGAAACTGGGCTGTCCTATTCCTATTTACTCTGCCATCTTGCATGGAAGTGAAGATTACTTTTATTCAACTTCCTCTCTCCCATACCAAACTTGTAAGTCATTACATGATATTATTGTCTATAATAAGGAAAGTCTATTTACATGTTTAATATATCTGAAAGTAGATATTAAATCTCTCTTCATTTCATGAAGACTAATGCCCCAACTCCTTAATCTTTCATTTAATATCCTTCATAAATTGGTCATATTTACCTTTTTACTCTCATCTTCAAGAATTCCCATGATATGAATCTACTTGTTCTAATTAATTTGCTCCTTCATTGTTCTTCAATTATCTTGTGTTTTCCTTCCTAATTAGAACTAGAATTTGTTCCTTTTTCTTATAATATTGCCCCTTGCCTTTTCTACTTACTGAAATAAATCTTTCTTGTCATTCAAAGTGCAGCTCAAATGCTACTCAAATTAAGCCTTCCCTGACCAAATAAATCCTTAATAATTTCTTTATACTTAGTAATCCTATAGCATCATCTTGATTGTTCTCCTTTAGGTTCTCCAGTATATCAATATCTTTATTAAATTATGGCACCCAAAATTGAATACAAATCATTCAGATATAGTCTGACCAACAGAATAGAATACAGAAAGACATTTTGTTTATCTTCAACTGTTCCTGAAAATTATGCATGTCAATGTGATTCAATATTCTTTGTTGTTGTCTTCATGGCTTCTGCTCATTTACAAGAGTTTAGTTTATACAAAAACCTTGAGATATTTTTCAGATAGGCATCATTTAACCCTGTCTCTCCTATCCTATACATGTGAAACTATCTATTGAGTTTAAATGCATGAATATACATTTCTTTCTACTGAGTTTAATCTTATGAATTCAGTTCAATAATCTAGCTCAGTGATGTCAAACTCAAATACAATCATAGCCACTAATCTGTATATATACAACCTTGGGGCTGCATGTTGACAGATTAAAACATATTATTTCTCTTTTATTTTTATCTTCTATTTATTTTGTAAAATATATTCTAATTATATTTTAATCTGGTTCTGGCCACACCTGGTAGTGTTGTGAACCCTGTAGTTCCATGTTTGATACCTTTGCTGGATCATATTAAGATATTTTGGTATTCTGACATTGTCATCTATTATATTAGCTATCCCTCTCAATTTTGTATCATTTGAGTATTAAAAGAGCATGCTATCAAAATACTTGATAAAAATCTTAAATAGAACAAAGCCACGCCTCAATTCCTGGAGCATTCAAAACCATTTATCATGTTGTTATTGATACACCAATGGTGATTTCAGTGCTGAATCCATTTATATACATTATTATCTAACTTAAATCTGTGTACCTCTTTCCATAAGAATAATATGAAATACTTTATTCATTATTTTGCTAAAATTTAGGCAAGTTGTATTTTTAGCATTTCTCTGACTGGCTAAATTAATAATTTTGTAAAATAAAATAAGTTTTTTTGCAACATTTTCTTGATTAAGCCATGATGGCTCTTTGTAGTCACTAATTCTTTGAAAAGACTTACCTTCTTTAACCATCTCCTTTAAGATTCATTCTATAATTTCCCAAGAATCAAAGTAAAATTCATTGCCTCACTTTCTCTTCCATTTTAAATGAGAACATTTACTCTTCTCTAAGCAGATATCCCTACTATTCTTCATGATTTCTCAGATAGTAAGTTAGGCTGTAGACAGTGACTCAGCATTCAGACCTGCTAGTTCTTTTAAGTATTTGGAGATGTAATTCTTCTGGGCCTAATGTACTTGAATTCATCAAAGGAAAAGAGATGTGAAAATATTTGACTTCACCTAAGTCATATGATTTAACTTCTTTTTTTCTTAATTATCTCATTTGAAAAACAGAGATATAATTAAAGCACCTACATTTCAGAATATTATTGTGAAGATCCAATGAGAAAATATATGTAAACTTTAAAATGCTATATTGGCTATTATCTCCTTACTTTATCCTTTCTAATCTAAAAGTCAACTTCCTTAGAGGGGAGGGGAGAAAATAAAGTAAAAGTTGAGCAATTTAGCTTTCTCTGTTGTCACTTATCAGTATCCTAAGCATTCCAAGTCATGGTCTCATTCATTCCTTCTTGGATCCTCTTTTTTCCCCCCACCAAATAGAGCTTTAAAAATATTCTATTATCCTTTGTTTCTCTTACCCGTCTCATCTCACTCTGAGATTGAACAATGCTTACATTGTTCTAAAGGACTGTTCTGTGCTTTTACTTTCATCAATCATGTCACTAGTTTTTCCTTTCGTCTTCTATAACTTCATAAAATGCAAATTTCTTGTGGAGTTCTCTATTCATGCATATAAGCTTCATTAGTTCAAATTGTTCTTTCTCATTGTAACTTCTCCTTAATCACACATGTTAAAAAGAAATAGTCACTTCCCACAAAGTTTCCATCACTTAAATTTTTTTGTTTAGCTTTTAAAGTCCTTTGCAATCTGACATCAATCTATTTTTTGAGCTTCACTGAAGCTCTCTTCCAACCACGTCTGTGCTCAAGACAAACTGTTCTTCACCCCCAGGCACCCCATTGCCTATCTTCTCTCTGTTTTCACTCATGGCACTCTTTTCCAGTCTTGCTGTCTCTATGCTTGTGCAATGGTTGTTCCCCACTGTGAAATGACTCCTTTTTACTTTAATCCTAAAGACTCCCTATCTTCTTCAAGACACCTCTAAAACATCACCTATTACAAGAAAGCTTTCTTGAGTCTTTTATTAGCATTCATCCTCCCAACCTACCTTTTATGTAACTATTTTGTATTTGTTTGTATTTATTTTGTCTTATTCTATATATCTTCTATAATATATATGAGATATATTCTATATATCTTATGAGCTTCCTCATTAGAATATAAACTCCTTATTAGCAGGCTTCCCCCACTTCATTTTCTGTACTTTTATCTACAATGCCCAGAACATAGATGCTTGTTTTTGCTTGACTGATGGATTACAAACCAGCAACTAGTTCTTTCCTATTAAGGAGATTCAGTTTTGTAGTTTCTTCACATTTTGAAGGATGAAATTATCATTAATATAAATCTATAAATTATTATCTGTTCTATTTTTCCCACATAAAGAGATACAGCAAATATCAAAACAAATGAAGTTTCTCATCATTACCATATTATGTCTCAGTGTCAGATTTGTGATTTCTTTCTTATACTTTCCATATATTACTATTTTCTGCCCAAGTGGTCTAAAGTATACACATTTCCTTTATTGATATTCCTCTGAGTATTCTGCCAGAATTCAAACCAATAGCTTGCAAACTATATTATCTTTCTCTGTTTTTCCAAAATCAGTACATTTGCTTTGCTCCTTTATTTTTGCTGTTTTACAAACATTTCATGATGATTTTCTGTTTGTGAAGAAAATCTGGAGTCTGGAAATTTCTGACCTCCTTCTCCATCTTCCTGGAATGTATTCACTTCTTCCTTTCATACTTGAGAAAATGGAGGGTCAAAGAACTTAAGTTACTTATATAACATTTCACAGGTATTAAGAATCAGAAATAAAACTTAAACTTAGTTCCTCTGTCTGTGCTCTTTCCACTGTACAAAGCTACCTTGCTTATATTCATGATCCTTTATACTTTCCTTCAGTACTAGATATAGAATTATATATCTTGGACATTCAGTTAGCTTTTATTGAATTACACAAATGTAGAGCTGGAAAGGTAATGACAAATCTTCCAATTTACTCATTCTTTTTTAAATCAATAAAGCCCAGAAAGATTAAGTATATTGCCAAAAGTCACACAACTAAAAAGCAGAAATAGGATTAAAATTAAGGTCTCTTGGTCATTAGAGCAGTACTGACTTCTATGATTAATGAGATGTACCCAATTAACATAAGCTATTTTTTCTTTGTTTATTTAAGAATTCCATAAAGCATATTCAAATCAAAGGTAGTGAGTAAAATAGTGTCTGCTCTCACAAGTATGAAAATGAATTATATTTCTTGTCAGGAAACCAAGTTTAGTCATATATATTATTATTTTTCATATATTATTACTTTGATCAGCTTATGATCAAAGTATAGAAACTGTCAAAAGTAATGAGCTTTTAAAACTAAATAGAAAACAGAAGAAAATTATAATTGACAGTTTTTCCCTCTATTACATCATTATCTGAATTTGATTAACATATATAGATACAGCTCTCGGCAAAACACCTTCTGAAGTGCTGGTAAACCTAAGGAAGAGTGAAAGACAGTGACCTAGGGCAGGGTCTTTCTCCAAAATTCATAATTTAGAATATTTATGTTAATGAACACATCACATATTACTATTAATATAAATTATAATTTTTACAAATAGCAAAATAACTACCTACTGAGTGTTCTTGGCCCATAAAATCTAGTCTCTTCCCTTAGAATATATTTCCCCCCAAAAAGGAATACTCTAACCATTAAGAAGAAAGGCCAGAAGAAATCTTAAAGGCAGATGGCAAAGAGAATTAGAGAACCAGAAGAACAGTCCTAAGAGCTCCAAAATTTTGATTTCCAGAAGGTAAATAGTTTTTTGGAATTATAGCATCCTTGGGGGAAGAGTAGGTTAAGAGGCTCTTGAAAATCAGAAAGCAAATTCTCAGACCAACTCTAAATAATATTTCATCCTTATTTCATTTCATCTAGGAATATGTAAGAATAAGGTGAAGCAACATACCATTCTGAATCTCATAGTCAGCAAAGGCAAGTTCTGAACCTTTATTGGTGATCAATAGTTCCCCATTCAGAGTGAAGATCATTGATGCATCATCTAAGTTAATCATACAACCAACCACATCCCCAGGTTGCCAGTTGCGCCCAAAATATCCACTCCCCTGATGCCAGCGTTGGCCCTGCAGAAAAAATTAAGTGAATTAGATATGAGAAAAATAGATTTCTCAGCACTTCTCCTGTAGTGGTATAGTAGTGAGATATCCAAACTAATAATATTTATTCTGGATTAGTAGTGGTACTTGCTTTTTATTGGGCACTCAAGTTTCTACAAAGGAAAACTCTCTCTCTCTCTCTCTCTCTCTCTCTCTCTCTCTCTCTCTGTATATATAGATATATCTACTATCTATCTATCTATATCTACTATCTATCTATCTATCTATCTATTTATAGATAGATAGATATGCTTTCTTGAACTGGTATTTCTTGTAATATATTTTAAATCCTTTCTTATGGTCTTCTGGGCACATGACAATGTTCTCCTTTGTTTTCATTTTGTATTAATTCCTTTTCTGTTTTTCTTTTTTTTTTTCATACTGTTTCTTTAAATAAAATAAATTAGAAAAAAAATATCCTATAGTCAATGTGGGGTTCTGTCACAGCTAATTCCAACAAAGGAATCATATTCTCTTTGATCTCTAGTGTAAGTATGTAACAAAGTACCAGGAAGCCAATAAAGTGACTCACCTTGCTGCCTTCAAATACAAAAGCTTGATCATCTGCACCTAGTTCAATATCAGGTCGACAGCCTGGCCTGGCCCAGCCAACACGCATATCTCCTCCTGTCACCACCTCAAATTCAAAATACCATTTTCCAGATTTTACTGCATAAGACTGTTCCACTCGGAAAAACCGTATCTTGTCCACACTGACTTTTTCCATAGTTTGGTCAGCTAGTGAAAATCAAGGAAAGAAACAGGGCAAGGCACAAAGACTCTTCATCATTAGGTGGTACTCCCTCAAGCAACATAAACTGTCAGTGACACAACCACAGAATCCTGTTCTTTCACCTCCCAAAACAATTTGAAATTATCTATAATACTTCCTGGAGTTATGGGAATGACTATAGCATAGTGGTATTAATCAACTTTGTTATAGATTTTAAAATATTCCTAGAATTTGTGGATTAGAGTACCTAGTCATCAAATAAGCTAAAGTGCAAATGAATGAGGCCTAAGGAAAATAAAATTAGTCTGGACTTATTAATAAGGCATCTTCACCAATTTTTCCCAAAACTTAATAAATGCTTTTTTATTCATTTCAATTCCCTAAAAGGATCTATTAATAAGAGGTTGTATTGTGACATTGAAGTACTTATCTAAGAATAATATATTTCATAGTAAGTGTTCTTTCCAATCCTGTTTTGGTATAACAAAATTTTTCACTTTACCAGGCACTGTGCTGGATATTGGGCATATAAAGAAAAATGAAATTGCCTCTGATTTGAAAGAGGTTATATTTTATTGTGTGTGTGTGTGTGTGTGTGTGCGCATACACATATAACACACACATATGGCACTCTAAAGAGAACATTAATCACGTTATCCTATATATTAGGCCTATGGTTTAGTGTTTGTTTCTTTTAAAAAAAGAACTTCCTCATAGTGGGACTAGGATGAATATCTGCTCTCAATACCTAATTCTTGGTCTGAAGGCTCAACATTATATCCATAACCAATAAATGTACGAACTGCTTCACGAAGACTGTCTCTGTTTGACTTCTTTGTACGTTCATCTAGTAATGCATATGGCACCAAGCGAGGATTCCTTTTATTCTTCAGATCCTTAGAGAAGCCATAAGGAAAAAAATGCAGAAAATCCACAGTTAACTTTTATATATAGGAAGTGACATGCACACATTCACATACACACACACGCACACATACACATACATACATGCACACATCATATACATCCTTGTAGTCACAACTCTGACCTCTCAGAAAGCTCAAGTAAAGCTGTCAATTTGCAACACCACCCCATTGCCTCAGACTCACAGACTCTGTGTTAGACTTGACTCCTTACAATATTGCTCCCACCTCCATCTCCCTTCCATATTTAATCTGCTGTCAAGGGCTGCTGATTTCAACATCTTTTCATCATCTTTGCAACATCTCTTCAATATGCCCCTGTGTCTCCTCTGATACTGCCATCACTGGTTCAGGCCCACAACAGTTTACATCTGGACTATCACAAAAGCTTACTAATAGGCTTGCCTACTTGAAGGTTCTCCCCACTCTTACTATCTTCCATTCAGCCAAATGATTTTCCAAAACCACAGGTGTGAGTTTGTCACCATCACTCCTCTGCAGGCTACCTTCCTCCACAACTATGCTATGAACTCTAGTAGCTCCTTATCACCTTCAGGATCAAATGCAAAATTCTCTTGTTGGCATTTAAAGCCCTTCCTAACTTAATTCCCATTAATTCTGGGCATTTTCTCTGGATGTCCCCCATGCCTGGAATGCTCTTCTTTTTTTTATCTCCACCTACTGATTTCCTTGGCTTGTACCATGTCCCAATTAAAATTCTTATCTACTATAGAAAGGCTTTCTTAACCCTTTTAATTCTTTAATTCTTTCTTTTTTTTTTTAAAGATTATTTTTCTATTCATCCTATATATAGTTTGTTTGTTTATGCTTATTTGCTTGTTAGCTTCCTCACTGGATTGTGCTCCTTGAGGTCAGGAACTAGCTTTTACCTTTTTTTTTTAATCCTCAACATTTAGCAACAATGATTGGCACATAGTAGGTGCTTTAAGTTTACTAACTAAACCCACCTGTTGGATGCCATAGGTCCATCCTTGCTTTATTCTGTCTTTTGCCCAAACATTGTGTGCATTCTCTGCAAGTTTATCAACTATAATTTCTTGAGGAGGCAATAGCTTCACATCAGACAGATCCAAAGGGGCAGGCTTATAACCATTTGACATCATGTAACTACAAGTCAAGGTAAATGTAAAAAAAATGTAAAAACAAAAGCAGTAGAATTATGAATATTTGAAATAGACTTTTATGGCTCTCCAAATCTAATCTGTGACTACTTAGCTCGTGGTTAGGGAACTGTGCTAATATGGCTAAAATCACAAGCTTCATTTTGGCATAGGATCTGTTACATATATACTGAAGGCACATATTAATCACCAAATGCTGACCAGTTGTATGATAAATTTGTGACAAAGAGAAGGGAAGAGAAGGAATATGAATGAATCAGACTAAACACATTGCTATTACTGGAAAAACAACAACTATTCAAAAGTACAAACTTTAATTATGGTAAACCAAAGATATTATCTGTACATATCATGAGTGGTGTCAGTAAAAACATTTTATCCAATGCTGAAAAATAACAAATTTCAGAAAAACTGTCAAGGGAGGATTGGGTTCTTATATAAGAATAATATAGTTATATGATGATATAATTGGGTTTTTATAAGTCAGTATTAATGAGCATAGACTATTTATGTGATTTCAGACTACTACCTCCTTTTAAAATTATTTATTTATTTAAATGTTTGATTTATTATTTCAGTAATTAAAACTGGTAAACTCAAAGAATTTTAGGACTGACGGGAATTAAAGATCATTTAATTTAATATTTTAATTTCATAGATGAAGAAACTAAGGTGAAGTTCAAATGAATTTTTAAAAAATTAAGTGCTCCTATATGCAAGGTATGGTAGTACTAGTAGCTACTGGGAGTACAAAGATGGACAAAAAAAGCTAATTCATGACAGAGCCTTGGAGGGGTAAAAATTCTAATCTTCTCACATGGTGTCTAATACTCTATTTACAGAACAACTTTGGATGAGAAGCCATGAAGAGCCTGCTGGAGATAGGAATTGTGATTTGAGGTCAATTCTGAGTCATAAGTATAATAGAACTGGTATGCTTTGGGGTACTAAAAATTAGGCCTTGAATGAAAGTTCAATTCAATTCCTCACTTCCAATCCCAATTCTAAAATACAGAGGTAAAGGGATCAGGAAGGTCTGAAAGCTTTGAAGTTTTTATGGTAAAAGAGAATATAAGAAGAAATTCATAGAATTTGGCACATGAATGGAGCTGTTTATGCTCTCAATCTATAATTAAAGATGATGCCCATGTATATGCTTTTTGTGTGTCTAAGTGTTTAGGAATATGAATTTCTGTGAGTCTAAGTGAACAGTGAGTACAGAAATTCAGTGGGCCAAGCTGAATGTTGTCAGGCTTAACCACATCCAGAAAGTATTTGTGAAGCTGCTCTAGTATCCAAATAAGTGATTATTTAGTATGGCTATCAACCAATCTCAAGGCACTGCTAGATGTAATTCTTTCCGGTGATTTTTGTTTGCCCCTTGATGTAATTCTTAAAAGCCAAACTAAATATCCAGAACAATGGTTGTTCATCCTTGCTAATAGTCAAGGACAATAGAAAACATACTAATGTGAGAGAAGAATGGGAAGGAAGCAAAGTCATAGCATGCTTCTTAGAAAATAACTCATTTAGGATTATAACAATTCTAAATTCATTGAAGTCAACTCAATAAGCTTCTGGACCTACTACTGTAGCTGATATCTAGCTGCATCATCAGCATCACTACTGTATTCTTCCCATGTCACTGGTTTTAAAATTTAAGTTACAACCAAAGTATTGAGGTATTTAAAAATCACCTACTTTTTGGGAAGTTTTATTTTCTTGAGATCTTCCTCAGCAGCCACATTAACATGAGCAATGTGACATCCCAGGGCTAGAAGAGTTCTGTGACATTTAAAAACACATACAATCAATAGAAGTAAATAAAGGAAAAAAGATTATAATATCTTGATTTTACTCCTAACTATACAACAGGTATATAAATTACCTGTCTGCTATATGCTACTATAATTTTACTGGGCATTTTATTCTTTTATCTTTATATTTTCTCTCTTAGTGATCTCACCAGCTACTATGAGTTCAAATATCATTTACAGGCAGATAATTTCCCAACACACACATACACACACACACACAAACTTATCAATGGTTATGTTATAAATGTTCACATATGTGTATCATGTATGCATTTAAGAACAGCTCACATATATATGAGCACATGTTCATTGCATACATGTATATATTCATTTACATACACATTACCACACACACACACACACACACACACACAGACAAATAATATCTTCCCATTCCTCCCATATCTCTCTAGTCTCTAGTTCTATATCAATTAATATTTCCACCATCAGGATGTCCTGTAGGCATCTCAAACTCAACCTGTCCAAAATTAAACATTATTTATTTACCTCTCTACAAAAGCCGAGAAACCAGGATACTCCTATATATATTTTTTTTTATTTCTGTCAAGGATAGTGACATTCTTCTAGTTTACCTAGGATTGTATTTTCAGAGTCATCCTCAATCTTCATTTTCTGTCATCCCAATTGGCAAGTCTACTTCAAAATCTTCTCTTACATTTGCCCTATTCTCTCTTCTTACATGTTCAATATATGAGTTTCAGGTACTCATTATTTTTTTTCTGTTGTTAAAAACCTTCTTAATTGATTTCTTTTTCTCCAATATCTCCATTCTCTAATATAAACTCCAAACTTCAAATTGGTAATTCTAAAGAATAGATTTGAGCATGTCAGCAAGAAGCTTCACTAGCTTTCTATTGCCTACAGGTTAAAATCCAACACTTTTCTGGGACAAGCTGTTCATGATGTGGATCCCACTTATCTTTAGAATGTTTTCAAATTACTTTTTGGAATATAGTAAATAGTAAAAGCATGTTGACTCTTAATGCACTCTATATTCTAGACAAACTAGCCTACTTTCTATTCTCTGTACAAGACATTCTATCTCTTTCTTCTGGGTCTTTGTACAGGCTATCCCCTATGTCAGGAACATTTTCCCTTTTCACTTACAATATTTAAAGCTTCTAGATTCCTTTCTAATCTCATCTTAAATGCCACTTCTTTTATCATTCATTTCCTGATATCCAAATTTAGTAGTAATTTCTTTTACATCTCCCCCCCCCAAATTATTGTTTCATTTTACATATTTTTGTATTTACTTATCTGTATGATGTTGTAAAGGGCTGAAACTCTTAAAAGGTGTGCTTGAATCAGGCAACTGAGTACTTAAGGCTAATTACCTATTGGACAATCATTGGCAAAACTCCTGGCAGTTTTGTCCATTTCCTTCACTTCTCCCTCTAAAAACCAAGGACTTTTGCTTATCCTGACTCTGGCTCATCCTGAGACCTCCAGGGAGTTAGCTTGGACTTTACATTTTGGTGTCCAACGTTTGAACCAAGGACCCTAATTTCACTGAAGAAGTCTCTGTGACCAGGAAATAGGGTAAGTATTTTAATAGACAAACAGGGAACTTACTTTGTTAAGATTTAAACTAGTAACTCTCATTTTCTAGCTGAAATGGGGCAGATATTAGGAAAAGATTCTTCCCTATCCCCACCCCCACCCCAACCCCAACTTGAAGGAGATCTACAAGAAGCATACTCAGACTAATAAAGAGACAGGGTTTGATTGTAACTTGGGGACAGATTGATGGACTTGTGGATACATTAGAATGGACCTCCCTTTGGGTCTTCACAGAAGAAGAAATAAAAGTGGATAATTAGAAACTAGTAGAAGATTAACTATGTGAATATCATAATGATAATGGTCCTGATTCAGTTTTCAAGGAATCTTCCTATATGTATGACTTAATACAATTGGCCTTAAAGAATCCTGCAAGTTACAGAAAAAAGAAAAGTTTTAAGAACAGAAAGATGAGCAACTGTGAAGAAAAAAAGGAAGACAAAGGACAGATTAATGGCAATATCGCCAGAGGGCATGAGGACTTGACTTATGTGAACTTGAAGGGTGTGGTGATTCTCACTCTCACAGCCCAACTTCAACTCTACCTATACCAGAGCAAGTCCTTGACCCTCCCCCATCAACTTCACCTTCCAGGGTGGAGGAAGGAGGAGCAGTGGGAAGGGCAGTGGGAGGGGCACCTTCCCCCCAGCAATCACTCTCTCCTATCACTAGATTGCAAAAGGCACCACATAAAGCCACAGAAGAAGGACAGAACACAGCTGATTTGAGAATAGAAATGTATCCTGTGATTCAACAGTTTAACTCTTCAGGTCAAGAAAGTAGAAGATACATTCCTTTTGAACTAAAGGCTTGCACTCTTTATGGGGCTACATCAGTTATGTTAAGATGTCATTACAGAATTTGGTTTATGAAGTCTTGACCCCTAATGACTGGAAATCTATAGCAAGAACATGCTTAGAACCTGACAAAACTTGTAGCTTTCTGAATCTACTGCGCTCTATAGGATACAAGCACAATAAAATAGTCAAAGTGGAGTTCATACTCCAATCACCTGTGACCAACTAACAAGTTTAGATTCTTATGCAGACACTTCAGCACAGATTAATTAACCCATAGCAGCATATGAACAATTGCTTCTGCTGCTATCAAAGCATGGGGTGTTATCCCAAATAAATAGGACAGAGGAGAGGCCTTCACAAAAATAGCACAAGGGCCAAATGAACCTTTTGCTGATTTTGTGGGACATCTGAAGATAGCTGTCATACGAACTTTGGTGAAAATACAGCAATAGAAATTATGATAAGGCAACTTGCTAAAGAAAATGCTAATGAGGTTTTGTAAAGGGCTGAAACTCTTGAATTAATGCACTGAGGTCGGACAACGAAGCACTTAAGGCTAATTGCCAACTGGACAATACTCTATAAGTATATGCTTGGAAAATGGCCCTTCCCACTATCCTGTGCTAGCTCGATAATTGATGGCATACAGAGAATTGTAGGAGGGACTAGGGAGTAGAGTAATACTAACCAGGGTCACTTCTGGGTGGGAGATGAAGAGGAGAGGTCGTAGATATTCTGTGTTCATCCAATTCATTCCTACCTCTAAAGACCAAGAATAAAGACCAAGGACTTTTGCTTATCCTGATTCTGGCTGATTCTAAGGTATCTAGGAAGCTAATACATTCATGACAAGGTTTGTAGAAGAATGATCATAAGGAGGAGATCATAAGACTCTGTGCCACAGTGGGCACAAATACCTCTTATAGCCAGGCTATGATGCAGACTTCCCAAGATCTGAACATGCGAAGACAGGGTTCCTTTTGGCAAGGGACTTCCAGAGAGACTTGTCAATGCTTTCAATATGGTAAAGTAGAGCATCTGAAAGCTCAGTGTTGGCATAGAGGCAGAGTGAGAAAACAGGGTGAGAGAACAAAACCCAAAACCCCATGTCTAAAATGCAACAGAGGCTTCCATTGGGCATCAGAATGTAGATTGATTCATGGAAACAGGATGAGGGGCCCAGCTCCAGGGCCCAAGGCAAAAATACTTGGGGCATGATGGCAGCCAATGCTACACCCAGAGAGCCTTTAGATGTTCAATAACCAGATATGACCAATCAGCCAAGATGCAATCTGATGGGAGAAAGGGATTACAATTGGGAAGAATAGAGTTTTATGTAGCTGGGACAACTGAGATAACCCCTGGAGAGGTGAAATTTGTTCCTCTCCAGCCTATGGATCCTTTGCCTCCAGGCACAGTAAGCTTAACCATGTAAGTACTCCTGAGAGTACTTACAAAACAGTGTTCATCCATACACTGATGTGGGAAACTGGGGAACGTGTAAATAATATCCTAGTCACTAATACAGGTAGACAATGTGTGACTTATCAACCACGAGAAGTAGTAGCATCAGGTTTACTGATACAGACTCCTAATAAGCAATCTGGTGATAGTCGCCCAGATTCTGACTCCAAGCAACAAAATCCAGGAATGTACTGGACAGCAGCTGTTACAGCTGATTGACCTATGCTCACTATCTATATAAATGGCATACCATTGGTAAACACAGGTACAGAACGTACAGTCATTAGAGATGCCAACTGGCCCAGTCACTGACCAAAGATTAAGGCAGCATCTGTATGCCTGGCATAGAAGGATCAATAGCAGATGAAGTTAGTGCTACCTCTTTGAGATGGACTTTTGAAGGTGAAACAAGAGTTTTTACTCCTTTTATAGTTGGAAAAATCCCCCTCAATCTGTGGGGAAGAGACATTTCACAACAATTAGGATAATAAATGAGTACTTCGGTTTTTTAGGCAGGGTTGCTGTTGAAGGCCTGCCAACACTTTCACCTGTTCCTATCCAATGGAAAACTGATACACTAGTGTGGATAGAACAGTGCCCTTATCCAGCAATAAAATTCAGGCCTTATTAGATATAGAATAGAAGTAACTTGACCAAGGACACTTACAATCTTTTCTAAGTCCTTGGAATTCTTCAGTATTTGTTGTAAGAAAGAAAGCTGGAAAATGTAGGATGTTGACTGATTTAAGAAAAGTAAATGAATAGATGGAAACTATGGGAATTCTTCAGCCTGAACTTTCATCTCCTACTCAATTGCCTAGAGAATGGCCTCTTTGGGTTATAGACATCATTGTTTTTATTCTATCCCTCTAGATAAGGAGAATATGAAAATATTTGTCTTTTCAGTGTCCAGCATTAACTTAGCTGAGCCTTATAAAAGATATGAATGGACAGTTTTGCTACAGAGAATAAAAAACATTCCTACTATGTGTCAAATGTATGTTGCTGCTGCTCTTACTCCAGTAAGAAAAGCATTTCCAAAAGTAATGTTATTACATTACATGGATGATATATTAGGATGTGCACCCGAGGAGCAAATGTTAGAAGCATGTCTACAAAAGATTATAAAAACACTAAGGAACTACAAATTGCATATAGCTCCAGAAAAAATTCAAAGACATGCTCCTTTTCAATATTTAGGATATGAAGTACACTCTAAGGTGCTTATAGTACCAAAACTTTCCTTAAGAACAGAGAAGCTAAACACCTTAAATGACTTTCAGAAATTGATAGGAGATATCCAATGGATGCATCCAGTGTTAGGCTTGACTACCTATCAATTGCAACCATTATTTCACATTTTAAGGGGAGACAGTGCTTTAAACTCACCACACCAGCTTACAAAAGAATATCAAGAGGCTTTGAGAGAAGTTGAACTGATTTTATACAATGTGGTTGAAAGAGTCACTCAGAGATAGAACTCTGGGTGATGACTAAAAACCATTACATTGAATTCCCAATCCCTATATTTATGCCCACCTGCATTTTTGATTTCCTTCACAGGCTAATTGTACAATATTTCAGAGTCTGATTCTTTTTGTACAGCAAAATAACAGTTTGGTCATATATACTTATTGTGTATCTAATTTATATTTTAATATATTTAACATTTACTGGTCATCCTGCCATCTGGGGGGGGGGTAAGAGGTGAAAAATTGGAACAAGAGGTTTGGCAATTGTTAATGCTGTAAAGTTACTCATACATATAACCTGTAAATAAAAGGCTATTAAATTAAAAAAAAAAAAAAACAAACAAACAAAAAAAAATGGGCACCCACTCAATTGAGAAAACATTAGTTGGGAAATGGATGAATAAGTTACGTTATATGAATATGGTGGAATATTATTGTTCTTAAGAAATGATCAGCAGGTTGAGTTCAGAAAGGCCCTGGAAAAACATATACAAACTGATGCTAAGTGAGGTGAGTAAAACCAAGAAAACATTGTACACAGCATCAAAAAGATTATGTGATGCTCAACTGTTGATGACTTAGCATAACCACTATTGATGGACTTAGCTCTTTTCAATAATAAAGTGATTCAGACCAGTAAAAAAAAAAAAAAGTCACTCAGAAACCCTTGGAAATTTTTTTTAGTAGTTTTTGCTACAAAAGAGGCACCCACAGCAGCCCTTCATCAAGGAGACAGTGTGATAGAGTGGATGAACTTCCCGATACAACCAGAACAAAACCTTACTCTGCCATTAAGCGAGCAGTACAATTATCTAGGATAAGACCTGACAAGATATACACTTTTTATACTAATGCACAAATGCCAGAGTGGCAAATTTTAAAGGCCACAGCTCCAAATTTTACACACGGATCTCCATTAAAGATAACCCAGCTATTACCATAATTGGCGATGGATTCTTGAAGAAAAGATTTCTAAGAGTCCTCTTAAAGGACTAACTATCTTTACAGATGCATCCAAACATAATATTTGTGCTGTATGCTCTCATGACAACTATAAAGAGAGTAGTCATAACTCCTTTTCAGTCATTCTAGCTCTTACTTATTATCCAGGAGATATAAATATAATATCTGATTTAGCCTTTTCAGTAGGTGTGGTACAAAAAATTGCCACAGCACAAATAAAATTTGTAGCTTCCAAAATATATCAGTTCTTTAAGGAACTTCAAGAGCAAGTGAGAAAGCATACAGGTAAGAGTTATATCTTGCATGTCCACTCTCATAGTGGACTTCCAGGTCCTATTTTTGATGGTAATTCAAAGACAGATAGCCTTCTAACCATGTTGGCCAATACTCTTTTATTTCAAGAAGCCCAAGAATCTCATTCTAAATATCATCAGGCTGCTCGAGCTTTACATTTGCAATTTGGAATAATAAGAGAGGAAGCTAGGAGCATAGTAAAAGCCTGTACAGTTTGCATTCCTTTTCATGCTCCTACACTACCTCCAGGGAAGAACCCTTGTGGTTTGAGACCCAGTGAAATTTGGCAAATGAATGTGACCCATTATAAATCTTTTGTTCGTCTGTCTTTTATTCATGTTGTGGTAGACACTTTTTCAAGATTCACTTTTGCAATACCAGCAGCAAAAGAAACATCCTGAAACAGTCACTGAATTTCTTATACAAGCATTTGCAATTATGGATGTGCTACAAGCAATAAAAACAGATAATTGACCTGCATATACTTCTAAATATTTTGCATACTTTTGTGCACAGTATAAGATTTTACATACCACTGGCACACCTTTTAATCCTCAAGGACAGGCAATAGTTGAGAGGAGAAATAGACATTAAGATGCTCCTCCAAAAACAAAAGAAAGGGGGAGCCACAGGTAACCCTGGAGAACTTCTAAATTTAGCTTTTTATACTATTAACGTCTTGATTTTTGACAAAGATGCACTGGCTCCAGCTGACAGGTTTTATAACTCACCAGAAGGGCAATGTCCAGTGTGAGGAGCTCCACTATCTTTAGATAATTGCCAGGTAATGTGGACAGATCCAGAAAGTGGTGAATGGAAGGGACCAGATAGGTTTATCACTTGGGGGAGAGGGTTTGCTTGTATCTCTACAGATGGAGAAGGAATCAGATGGGTGCCAACGAGCTGCATTTGCCTTGTCCACTGGAGAGAGACAGAGCAGACCCTTGAAACAAAGGAGAAGACCCAAGAAACATTGGGTGATTCCATCACTGATTGTGCCCACCACTGAAAGAGCATGGCAATTACAGCAATTGACTCATGAACATCAAAAATTTTTGGACTTCAAAACCCTCAGGAATCATTGGAATCCCTGAGAAATGAGAAGATTGCTGTAAGACTTGAAAACCCTCAGGAATCAGTGGATTCTCAGAGAAATGATAAGACTTTTGTAGGACTTGAAAATCCTCAGGAATCATTGGATCTTTTGAGAAATGATAAGACTGTTGTAGGATTTCAAAATCTGCAGGAATCATTGGATTCCCTAACACATAAAAAGACTGTTGCAGGACTTCAAAAACTTGTGGGGATCATTGAATTCTCTGACACGTGAAGTAATGGACAATAGATTGATTTTGAACTATCTCTTGGTTGCTGAAGGAGGCATTATGTGTAACTGTTATTTACATACCCTCCTTCTAGGACTTCTGGAAATATTTAAAATACCATGTTGATTCAAATTGTTTGTTATATCACTATTTGCATGTACAATTCATGTTTGTTACACCACATCAAGCCTGCACTGACTGTGAGGAGAGTCATCACTAATAGCCTGTGTGATATTGCTATGTGCTTGTGTAATACCTCCCATGCTGATGGGTTTGTGCATATCTGTTTCTAGTAAGCCCTTCAGCCCCCAAACCCACTAGCAATATCTGGCTTGACTCCCCACTTCCCTTTGATGTTTTTCATCTCTCTTCCTGAGAAATCAGGGAGGATGTGATCATTTCCTTTTTAGTGCTTTCACCTTCTTTCCTGAGAAGTCAGGGATGGTGTGATCACCTCCTTTTTGGGGATTCTCACCTCCCTGAGAAGTCAGGGAAGGCGTGATCACCTGTGTTCTAAAACAAAAGAAAGCAGGAGATGTAAAGGGCTGAAACTCTTAAAAGGTGTCCTTGAATCAAACAACCGAGCACTTAAGGCTAATTACCTATTGGCCAATGATTCTATTAGCATATGTTTGAAAAAATGGCCCTTGGTACTGTTCGTGCTGGCTCAATGTTTGATGTACAGATAATTGTAGGAAGGATCAGGGGGGTGGAGTGAGAGAGGCGAGAGAACTTTAGGACAAGGAGGAAAAAACTCTAGAACTCTAGACTCTAGAATCAAGGAGGGATCCTTGGCAAAACTCCTGGCAGTTTTGTCCATATCCTTCACTTCTCCCCCTAAAGACCAAGGCTGATCCTGAGGTCTCCAGGGAACTAGCTTAGATGTTACAATTCTCCCCTCCCCAAAAGAATGAAACCTCTTTGAGAGTGGGAACTATTTCATTTTTGTCACTGATTACCCAGCATCTACCATATTATTATGGAAATATAGACATTTAACTAACACTTGTTGAATTGAGAATATGAGTACATTCAACATTAAAGAAAACTTTGTTGAGTTCTTAATAATAATATCAGTAGTCATAGGTACTAATGCTCTTCTAAGAAAATGCTTTCAAAGTTTCAACACATCTTCCTCTTTTCTGGAATGAGAGTTAAAATGGATGCATTTACTCCTTTCTTTATTGCCAACCTTTTAGGTGTTAATCAAAGATCTATCCTTGTCCCTCTTCTCTTTTTTCACTATACTCTTTTGGAAATTGCCTTGATCACAACTGCCAGTTCTACAAAGATGACTTTCCTGTCTTTGGCTCTAGTTCTGATCTTTGTCCTGACCACCATACTGGTCTCTCAACTGCATGTCACATTGGTGCTTCAGCATGTCACAAGCAAAGTTGTCTAATTTTTCCATTAAACCTGCTTCTTCTGATTTTTCTCTAGTACCATCACTAACTCATGTTCCTATAACATTACCATTGTCTTCAACGCTTCTCTTTTCTTTGCCTTTAATTAAGTCATTCAATCAGCTGCTAGATCCTGTCAATTGTATTTATACAGTCTCTTACATGTAGTCCAGTTCAGAATCATATAACCAACTCCCTAGTCTTCTACAGTGGTTTTACTACTACTACTGTATTGCAATTTAATAGTTTTCCTACCTCTACTTTTTCTCTTCTCCAAACCATGCTTCATATTGTTGCCAGAACAATGTTTTGTTTTTTGTGTTTTTTTTTTGTTGTTGTTGTTGTTTTTTTTTTTTTTTTGCATAGAATTGATTATTTCTCTTCCCAAATATTTTCAGGGATTCCCTACTGCCACAACGAGGAGCCTGATATATAGCAGGAATATTATGAACACAAGGAGTTTTAGAAGAGACAGCCAAGACTAAGCTGGAATCCAGAAGAATTAGGACTTGAGTGGTACTGTGAAAGGAGAAATTTAAATTATAAATTCAGATTACTTTGTATGCCATTCCAGGCATTTTATAATCTGACATTACACCACCTTTCTCTTTTCTATATGATCTATATATTAGCCATGTGGGTCAACTCTATGGTTCCTAAACCAACAATGAACTTTCATACCTTTCTGCCTTTGTGTGTGCTAATATACCTGAAACTCCCTAGCAGGAGAAGAGTGAATGAATATTAATCATTTATACTCTGGCCAGAAACTCTGAGGGTTTTCCTCTCCCAAATTTATTTATTCATTTATTTAGATTTTTTTTAGACTAGGTAAAAGAGGAGATCCTTTACCTCAATTGCTACTTAGCTTTAATCATTGAATCAAAGTGAGACCTGTTGAATACTTTAAAAAAGTATTTAAAAAAGTATTTGGCTTAAAAAAAGGCCAAAGTTTCCTATTTCATCTAGGGCCAGCTTCAGTCCTCTGGATCTATATCTAGCCACTGGATTCAGATAGTTCTAGAGGTGAAAGTGAGGTAGATGACCCTGCATAGTCCTCCCTCATTTAAATCCACTTGCATGTCATGGTATCATCTCCCTCATGTCATGATCCTCTTTGAGAATAATGGACAAACCACAACCACAACCTGGAACTGACTCCCACTCTTAACTTTTATTTGTCAAATAACTATTTATATTTTAAAGTCCAACTAAAATGCCATATCCTTGGGGAATTGTTTTTTAATCTTCAACTAGCTACAATCTTTCCCCTCATAACTCATATAGCAGTTTAAAATTTTTCTTGAATGTACTAGTTACATAATGTTGTGTATTATTTATTTTGGTGTCATAGGAACTACTAAAACTGTTCATTCCAGCTCAAGGAATTTGTCTTGTCAAGATTTCGTATCTCATACATTGTTTTTAAACACAATAGGTACTTAACATATGATGGTTGATTAGCTGAAAGTAACAGTCACCATCAAAATATAGGTCTGGAGAGACTTACATGAACTAATGCTAAGTGATGTGAGTAGAACCAAGAGATCATTGTAAACAGCAACAACAAGATTTATATGATAATCAATTCTGATGGATGTGGCTCTTTTCAACAATGAGGTGATTTAAGCCAATTCCAACAGACTTGTGATGGAAAGAGCCATCTGCATCCAGAAAGAGAACTGTGGGGAATGAATATGGATCACGACATAGTATTTCCACCTTTTTTGTTGTTTGCTTGCTTTTCTTTTTCTTATTTTTTTATCCAATTTTTCTTGTGCAGCACAATAAATGTGAAAATATGTATAAAAGAATTGCATATGTTTAACATATTTGATTACTTGCTATCTAGAGGAGGGAAATGGAAGAAGGGAAGGAAAAAATTTGCAACACAAGGTTTTGCAAGAGGGAATGTTGAAAATTATGTTTGCATGTATTTTGAAAATAAAAAGCTGCTG
Source organism: Sarcophilus harrisii (assembly GCF_902635505.1). Classification (NCBI taxonomy): domain Eukaryota; kingdom Metazoa; phylum Chordata; class Mammalia; order Dasyuromorphia; family Dasyuridae; genus Sarcophilus; species Sarcophilus harrisii. The sequence continues at coordinate 253,026,154 of NC_045427.1, forward strand.
TGCAGCAGACAACAAAAGAACAATTTATAAAGAAGTAAAGAAAAAATGGTCATTCATGAATATAATTTCTTCTACTAATATATATATATATATATATATTTTTTTTTTCCCCCCTTGATCTTTATTCTAATAAAGTTTGATTCCTCCCTGATGTTCTGCTGGGCATCTGACAATGTTCTCTTTTGTTTTGTTTTAACTTGTTTAATACTACTTTGCTGCTTTTCTTATTCTGTTTGTTTTTTTAAATAAAATTTTTAAGAATGGCAAAAAAGCTATTGTCAAAAAATCATTCATTAAGCATTATTATGTCCTGGATATACAAAGATGAGACAGTGGTATCCCCTTTATCAAAGAGTTTACCTTTTAGTAAGGGGATAAGAGTCAATAAGTCAATAAGCCAATAAGCATTTGTTTTGTACCTACCAAGTGTCAAGCACATGACTAAAGTACTGGGGGATACAGAGAAAAGGAAAAAAAGGAAAAAAAACTTTAAAAATGAACCATACAAACTAACAATGAACAAACAATTCCACCATTGTCTGCTCTTGATGAAATTACTCTCCCTTACCAAAAAGAAGGAAAAATACAAACAGGTGGAGGATTAAGAAATATAATGTCTGAAGGTCAAGAATTTCAAGGGAATTAATGAAAAAAAAAATCAAATGAAGGTGGCCTAGCTGTACCAGATCTAAAATTATATTATAAAGTAACAGTTACCCATTTGGTATTGGCTAAGAAATAGACTAGTTGATCAATGGAATAAGTTAGGTTCAAAGGACGAAACAGCCAATAAATTTAATAATCCAGTGTTTGACAAACCCAAAGACTCCAGTTTTGGGGATAAGAACTCACTGTTTGACAAAAATTGTTGGGAAAATTGGAAATTAGTATGGCAGAAACTAGGCATTGACCCACACTTAACACCATACACCAAGATAAGGTCAAAATGGGTTCATGACCTAGGCATAAAGAATGAGATTATAAATAAATTGGAAGACCATAGGATAGTTTACCTCTCAGATCTGTGGAAGAGGAAGGAATTTATGACCAAAGAAGAACTAGAGATCATTATTGATTCCAAAATAGAAAATTTTGATTATATCAAATTGAAAAGTTTTTGTACAAATAAAACTAATGCAGACAAGATTAGTAGGGAAGCAATAAACTGGGAAAACATATTTACAGTTAAAGGTTCTGATAAAGGCCTCATTTCCAAACTATATAGAGAACTGACTCTAATTTATAAGACATCAAGCCATTCTCCAATTGATAAATGGCCAAAGGATATGAACAGACAATTCTCAGATGAAGAAATTGAAACTATTTCTAGCCATATGAAAAGATGGTCCAAGTCATTATTAATCAGAGAAATGCAAATTAAGACAACTCTGAGATACCACTACATACCTGTCAGATTGGCTAGAATGATAGGGAAAGATAACGCAGAATGTTGGAAGGGATGTGGGAAAACAGGGACACTGATACACTGTTGGTGGAATTGTGAATACATACAGCCATTCTGGAGAACAATTTGGAATTATGCTCAAAAAGTTATCAAACTGTGCATATCCTTTGATCCACCAGTGCTACTACTGGGCTTATACCCCAAAGAGATACTAAAGAAGGGAAAGGGACCTATATGTGCCAAAATGTTTGTGGCAGCCCTGTTTGTAGTGGCTAGAAACTGGAAAATGAATGGATGCTCATCAATGGGAGAATGGTTGGGTAAATTGTGGTATATGAATGTTGCAGTATATTATTGTTCTGTAAGAAATGATCAGCAGGATGAATACAGAGAGACTTGCAGAGATTTACATGAACTATGCTAAGTGAAATGAGCAGATCCAGGAAATCATTATATGATATGAACAATGATACTGTATAAGGATGTATTCTGATGGAAGTGGATTTCCTCGACAAAGAGAAGATCTAACTCAGTTTCAACTGATCAATAATGGATAGAAGCAGCTACACCCAAAGAAAGAACACTGGGAAATGAATGTACTGTTTGCATTTTTGTTTTTCTTCCTGTTATTTTTACCTTCTGAATCCAATTCTTCCTGTGCAACAAGAGAATTATTTGGTTCTGCACACATATATTGTATCTAGGATATACTGTGCCATATTTAACATGTATAGGACTGCTTGCCATCTGGGGAAGGGGTAGATGGAAGGAGGGGAAAACTTGGAACAGAAGTGAGTGCAAGGGATAATGTTGTAAAAAATTACCCAGGCATGGGTTCTGTCAATAAAAAGTTATAATTATGAAAAAAAAATATAATGTCTGTTTTTGTGAGATTTCTGTAAAGTACATCATATTTTCTAAAGACTTTTACATTTGAAAATGTCCTATTTCCCTTTTTGATTGCTCTCCAGAAACAAGAGGATGGTTCCTGGTACTTTTCCTCCTACCTTCTAACTTTCCCCATAAACAATTTAAGAATTATTGATAAAATATTGCTGGTTGGGAATGACTTAATATTATTGATATATAAGAAATAATGAGCAGGTTGATTTCAGAAAAGCATGGAAAGACTTACATGAGTCTTCCATGATGCTGAGTGAAGTGAGCAGAACCAAGATACATAGTAACTCAAGATTATGTGATGATAAACTCTGATGGTCGTGGCTCCCCAAAAAACTTTTGATGGAGAAAGCCATCTGCATCTAGAAAGAGGGCTGTGGGAAGTGATTGTGGATCACAACATAGTGTTTTCTTCTGCTTTTTTTCATTTTTGATCTGATTTTTGTGTTGTGTGCAGCATGACAAATATGGAAATATATCTAGAAGAATTGCACATGTGTAACCTATATTGGATTCTTTGCTGTCTTGAGGAAGTGAAAGGAGGGAAAGAGAAGAAAAATTTAGAACACAAGGTTTTGCAAAAGTGAATGTTGGAAACTATCTTTGCATGTATTTGGAAAAATAAAATGCTATCAAAATAAGTAAGTAAATAAATAAATAAATAAAGGAGATGGAGTTCATGGGTGTTTGGAAAGAGGAAGAGAAATTTCAGATATAGGCAATGGAAAATATATATTAGTGGGAGTGATTGGGCTGAATAAGTCAAGGGAGCACAATTTCTCTGGAATAGAATGAAAGGCAGCAGTGTGAAATTAGCCTGAAAAACTAAGTGGAAATTTGATTGTCAGTTACCTTAATCGCTAATATAAGGATTTAAAAATTTTATTCTATAGTTGATGAGGAACCATGGAAAGTCTTTGAGAAGGAAGATAATCTTATTAGACACATTTGGCAGTGGTTTGAAAGGCTATTAGAAAGGATTGGACTAAAGTAGGAAGATCAACTACTTAAAAAGCTGTAGTTCATAATGAAAGATAATCAAAATCTAAATTAGAATACTCTTAGTAGGTAAGGAAAGGAGAGGATGAATGTATCAGATATACTCATAAGGACTTTGTTCTCTGAAACTGGAGAAACTTAGTTAAAAAGGTCTAAAATGTTTTATATTATAAATTATCATCTTTATCTTTCCCCACCCCAAATTCCTCAATATGTTTTCTTAGAATGGTATGTAATACCTATAATACTTGATTACATGTCACTAAATTATTCATGCTTGTAAAATCTTAATTCAATTTAGTTTAAAACTCACTTTAAAGTTTCTGTTGACATTTGTAGGTTATAATTCTTCTCAGTTTCAGGTAGCTTTGAGAATTCCACAAGACAAGGGTGTTGCCTTTTGTTGTCATCCCGGATCTACACCATTAAAAAAATAACAATTTCAGGTATGATAAAAATCAATTACACCTCAGCAAAAGTTTAAAAGAAGGTAAAGGATAATATACATATCATAAATGTTGAGGGAGGTATTTGATGAGATAAGAGATATTCTCTCAAGTCATCCTTGACTTTCCTATCCCTTACCACACAATCAAATCATTTATCATATTCTGTTGATTATGCCTTCACAACATCTCTTATACTTGTCCCCTTTTATCAATTCACTTTTTCAACATACTATTTCAGGCCTTTATCATCTCTTATCTACTGTAACAGTGTCACTGATTTCTGGAATTCATCCTTTACATAATTGCCAAAGTAATGTGTCTAAGACAAAGATCTGACCCTAATTAAAAAACCTTTATTTACTTTCTATTGTTTCTAGGATAAAATACTGACTCCTAAGGCTCTTCACAATCTGACCAAAATTTAACCTTCTCAGACTTATTTCATGTTCTACCTAAAGTGGAGTACCCTGAATTTTATGTGTTGGATTTTACATTGAAATATTTCCTAGTTTTCCTTCACTGTATTCCCTTCTGACAGATGATATATTCTCTATGAAATGATCACTAATTGCTACAGATGAAAGTGTTTTGTTTTGGTTAAATTTTACAATAATATTTAAGTGAAGAGGGAACCTCTCACTCCACTCTACCATATATTCCACATGCACATTTTCCCCTTATGAATATTCTCCCCAGACTTTAAGGGAAAGGACTTGTGTCATTTTGTATCTTTGAATTCACAGTATCTTTTACAAGTAGATACTTTATATCTGTGGAATTGAAGAATAAATGATCATTAACTTATCAATGAAATGTGTTCTAAATATTTATTTTCAAGTTGATTATTTGGAAAGCATAATGAATTTTATTTTCCCATAGAAAATGGCTCTTAGGTCAACTAATGAAATCTTATTTTGAAGAGGCCATATGGCACTGGTAATAGTCTAGCTGGATTTCTGGAGTTAAGTAGAACCAGGTTCAAATGCCTCCTCCAAGACTTGCTGTCCATGGGAATGTCTTCAACCTCCCTCAACCTCAGCTTTCTTATTTGTATAATGGAGAAAATAATCTTATAGGTTGATTTGGTAGTGATGAAAATTAAATGTTCATGTATATAAAGTATTTTGTAAATCTTAAAACATTATATAAATGTTTATTTTTATTATATACCTAAAATATACTCCACCAAATTCTACTTTGATGCCACATTATAACATAGTGATACCATGTTTTGCTATTGGAACATAAGCACTGAAAGGTCCTATAAAATTAATATTTTGAGTAAAGAAATAATAATAATAAACCATGTCTGTCATCCAATGACCTGCCTAGTAAAATACAGAGAAGCTCATCATTAACAAAATGTAGCCTCTGATTGATTTTTGTTTCTTTGGTTACAATAGGCATATGCCTATGGATAATGTACTGAGATGCAGGGAAAAAAGATGGAGCCAAAATCATGGAGTAAAGTCTAGGACTTGCCTGAGCTCTCTTAAATTCCCCTTCAAATAAGATTAAAATCATTTCAAAATGAATCTGAAACAACATAATCAACTAACAGATGAGATGAAACAACTTTCTAGCCCAATCAGTAACTAAGTAAAAGATGAGGATAAGTTCTCCTATAAAGAATAGGAGAATATTGTACACAGCAACAGCAAGATTGTGATGATCAACTCTGACAGACTTAGCTCTTCTCAGCAATAAAGTGATCCAGGAAAATCCCAACAGACCTGGGATGAAAACAATAGCCTTATCCAAAGAAAAAACTATAGAGACTTAATGCAGATTGAAGAATACACTATTTTTCCCCTTTTTGTTGTGATCTTTCCTATAGAGGGTCACAGACAGTTGGGGAACTCTGGGTGAAGTATAAGACCCTTCGGTCCAGAGGGAACCTACTAACAATGTCTGGTTCGGCTCCCCCATCTTCCTTCCCTAAGGGCTCTTGGCCTTCCTGAGAAGTCAGGAGCTGGTGACAACCTGTGTTATAGTTGAAGCAGAGTGATACAAAGTGGCAAAGAGACAGCTACATATAATAGCAAGTTGTTTATGTGGTACCACATGTATAGTATATAGTTAGCGCATGTACAGTATTGCTCTGGTTATATAAGGGTATTAGGGTATATAAGGAATTAGGGTATATAAGGAATTTGGAATAAACAGACTTCACATTTGACCATCCACATGAGTCCCACTTTATCACTCCTCTTCTAAGACCAAGGATTCAGTCTGCACACAACTCTTTCCCTTTTGTTTTGATTGTTCATTCACAACATGACTAATTTGAAAATATGTTACATACATAACCTATGTGTTTTGTTGGGGAGGGAGAAGAGAAGAAGGAAGGGAGAAAAAAATTAGAACTTAAAATCTTATAAAAAGTGAATGTTGAAAACTATTTTTACATGTAATTGGAAAAAATAAAATAGTATGAAGTGAAAAAAAATAGAATTTGGAAAATGGAATCTAATGATTCCATGAAACATCAAGAGATAAGATAAAATTAAAAGAATAAAAAATGAAGAAAATGTGGACTATTTCATTGGAAAAACAACTGACACAGAAAATAGATCCAGTATAATATTTTTACATGTAGAAACAAGTTGTTTTTTGTTTTCTTGTTTTTTTTTAGTTATACATGTACATTCATTTTTTTTCACGTTTTCTCATGAATCATGTTGAGAGAGAAGAATCAGAACAAATGGGAAAAACCATGAGAGGAAAAAAAAAACAGGAGAAAAAGAAAAAAGTCAACATAGCATATGTTGATTTATATTTAGTGTCCACAGTTCTTTCTCCAGATGGGGTTTTCCATTCAAAGTTTATAGGGGTTGTCTTGGATCATTGAATTGCTGAGAAGAAGCAAGTCCATAATAGTTTATCATTACACTGTTGCTGTATATATTTTCTGTGTTCTGCTTGTTTCCCTCAGCATTAATTTATGTAAATCTTTCCAGGCCTTTCTAAAAATCAGATTGTTCATTATTTTTATAGAACAATAATATTCCATTACATTCATATTGCATAACTTATTCAACCATTACAACTGACGGGTATTTACTCATTTTCCAGTTCCTTGCCACCAACAAAAAAAGAGCTGCTCCAAATGGTTTTGCACATGTGGGTCCTTTTCTCTCCTTTATGATTTCTTTGAGATACAGACCCAGTAACAGCACTACTGGATCAAAGAGTAAGCAAAGTTTTATAGCTCTTTGGACATAGTTGCAAATTTCTCTATAGAATGGTTGGATAAGTTTGGCGTTCCCGTTTTCCTACATCTTTTCCAATAGTTAGCATTATCTTCTGTCATTTTAGCCAATCTGATTGGTATGAAGTGGTATCTCAGAGTTGTTGTAATTCCTCCACTCAATGATGATTTAGAGCATTTTAAAAAATATAACTGTGAAAAAATGTTATGGTTTCATTTTCTTCATCTGAAAATTGTCTGTTCATATCATTTCATCATTTATCAGTTGAAGAATTATTAGTATTTTTATAAATTTGATTCAGTTTTTATATAGTTTAAAAATAAAGCCTTTATCAGAAACACTAATTGTAAAACTTTTCTCCAACTTTCTACTTTCCTTCTAATCTTGCCTGCATTGGTTTTGTCTGTGCAAAACCTTTTTAATTTAATGTAATCACGGTGGTCCATTTTGCTTTTCATAATGTTCTCTAGTTCTTCTTTGGCCATAAATTCCTCCCTTTCCCAAATATCTGATAGGTAAATTATTTCTTGCTCTTCCAATCTGCTTCTTGTATCACTCTTTATGCCTAAATCATGTACCCATTTTGACCTTATTTTGGTCTGGTATGTGAGATATAGGTCCCTATTGAGTTTCTGACATATTGTTTTCCAGTTTTTCTAGGAATTTTTATGAAATAATGAATTCTTATCCCAGAAGATGGAGTTTAGGGTTTTATTAAACACTAGATTACTACAGTCATTGATTATTGTGTCATGTGTATCTAATATTCCATTGATCTACCACTCTATTTCTCAGGCAGTACCATATGGTTTCGATCAGGATATATGATTTAAGAATTATTGTAGTATCTGAAAACTATGACTGAAAAAAGAGCCTGAACATTTTATTTCAAGAAGTTATCAAGGAAAATTTCCACAGATTCAAAAGATGAAACAAAAATACAAAGAAACCATCAATTACCTCCTCTAAAACAAAAACTCCTGGGAATATTATAGCTAAATTTTAGAGCTCCCAGGTCAAGGACAAAATATTGCAAGCAACTGGAAAGTAACAATTGAAATGTCTGGGAGCCATAGTCAGGATTACACAAGATTTATCAGTTTCTACATTAAAGGATCGGAAGGCCTGGAATGTGATATTCCAAGAGGCAAAGGAGTAAGGATTACAACAAGAATCACCTAATTAGAAAAATTAAGTTTAATCCTTCAGGGGAAAATGGATATTTAATGAAATAGAGAACTTTTAAGCATTCTTAAAAAAAAAAGATCACAGTGGAATAGAAAATTTGACAAGAGAAGCATAAAAAGGTAAACAGGAAAGAGAAACCAAAAGGGATTAAATAGTTAAACTGTTTACACCCCTATAAGGAAGATCTTGCTTGTAATTCTATAAAATGGAAGCAGTATGGATTGTGTGATTTAGACATAGCAATACCATTAGTAAATTGGAGGATCATGGAATAGTTTCAGCTCTATAGAGAAGGGAAGAATTTATAACCAAATAACAGGATATAAAATGGATAATTCTGATTGCATTAAATGAAAAAGGAATTGTACAAAGCCAATGCAGCCAAGATTAGAAAGGAAGAAGAAAACTGGGGAAAATTTTTATAACAAGTTTCCCTGAGAAAGGCTTCATTTCTCAAATATAAAGAGAACTAAGTCAAATATATGAGAATATGTCATTGCCCAGTTGATAAATGGTCAAAGTTTTTGGAAGAAGAAATCAAAGCTATCTATTGTTATAGAAAAATGTCCTAAATCATTATTAGAGAAAGGCAAGTTAAAATAACTCTGAGTTACTATCTTATGTCTATCTATCTGATTGGCTAATATGACAGAAAAGAAAAATGATAAATGTTGGAAGGGATTTGGGAAAATTCAGACACTAAAGCACTATTGGTGGAATTGTGAACTGATTCAACTATTCTGGATAGCAATTTGGAACTATATCCAAAGAGTTATAAAACTGTGCATACTTTTTGACATGGCAATACCAAAACTGGGTTGTTATTTCAAAGAGATTTTTAAAAAAAGACTTATAGGTACAAAAACATTTGTAGCAGCTTACTTTGTGGTGGCAAAGAATTAGAAATTGAGGATATATTCATCAATTGGGAAATGGCTAAACAAATTGTAGTATATGATTATGATGATTAAACACTACTGTGTTTAAGAAATGATGATCAGGATGCTCTCAGAAAAACCTAGGAAGACTTACATAAACTGATGCAAAGTGAATTTAGCAGAACCAGGAGAATAATGTTACACAGTAATAGCAATATTATACAATGAACAATTGTGAATGATTTAACTCTTCTAAGTAACATAAGACAATTGCCAAGGACTTATAATAATAATAATAAAAAAAACTGAGGGATTCTGAATACAGATTGAAGCATACTTTTTAAACTTTATTTTTCTAGAACTTTCCCCCTCCTTTTGGTTTCTATTTTATTTCACAACAAGACTAACATGAAAATATATTTTGCATAATTGCATGTGTATAATCTATGTGAAATTTCTTGCCTTGTCCATGAGGAGGAAGGGGAGGGAAGAAGAGAATTTGGAACCAAAAATTAAAAAGAAAAGTTAAAATTGGTATTACATGTAATTGGAAAAAATATTAAGCTGAAAAAAGAAAGAAAAATCCTGTAAAATGTAAAAGAGCCATTCCTTCTTTCTGGCCCTTTCTCTCTACAATATGACCTAATAAACTTCTCTAAAACTTAATAATGCAGAGGGAATAGCCAAACAGATGAACCATGGATCCTAAAAACACTACAATATATAATATACAATGTAAAAAACAGTACTACAGAATCAGCCACTCAATATTCAATATTTCTGCAGGAAAATGCAGTGATATATCTCAGAGATAACCGCCTTTCCAAGTTATTGGTAGTGCTTCTCTTGGCCTACATTCTTCAGGCCAAGTTGAGGTAAGGGTATAGTCCAGTCAAATTTTTCCTATCTTTCCCCTTCTTTTAATTTTTCCTTAATGTCTCTCATTTGATTTTTAAATTCTCTTTTGAGTTCTATAAATTCTCTCTGAGAAGGGAGACATTTCATGTTACTCTTTAGGGTATTTTTACTTCAGTGTTCTTCTCTGAAGATGAATACCAGTGTTCCCTGTTCTAATAAGTTTCCATGGTTGGGGTCTTCTTTGCCAGCTCATTTTTTAAAAATAAGGTATTAATATGAGCATCTCTAATCATAAGGTGGGGGAATGGTGAATCTAGATTCACTTTGGCTCTCCCCTTTCACTAGAAACATCAAAGCAAGATCTATATCCTTCAGCAAGTACCCACAGGTAGCAGCATCCTTGCTCTTCTTCTTCTTCTTCCTCTTCTTCTTCCTCCTCCTCTTCTTCTTCCTCTTCTTCTTCTTCCTCTTTTTCTTCCTCCTCATCTTCCTCTTCTTCTTCTTCTTCCTCCTCTTCCTCTTCTTCTTCCTCTTCTTCCTCCTCTTCCTCCTCCTCCTCTTCTTCTTCCTCTTCTTCTTCTTCTTTCTCTTTTTCTTCTTCTTCCTCTTCTTCTTCTTCCTCTTCCTCTTCTTCTTCTTCCTCTTCCTCTTCTTCTTTCTCTTCCTCTTCTTCTTTCTTCTTTCTTCTTCTTCTTTCTTCTTCTTCTTTCTTCTTTTTTTCTTCTTTCTTCTTTCTTTTTTCTTCTTTCTTCTTCTTTCTTTTTTCTTCTTTCTTCTTTCTTCTTCTTCTTTTAACATTTTTTTATTAAAGCTTTTTAATTTTCAAAAGATATGCATGGATAATTTTTCAATATTAACTCTTGCAAAAACCTTTATTCCAATTTTTCCCCCTTCTCCCCATCCCCTGCCCTAGATAGCAAGTAATCCAATATATGTTAAACATGGTAAAATATATATTAAATCCAATATATGCACACAAATTTATACAATTATCTTACTGCACAAGAAAATCAAATCAAAAAGGAAAAAATGAGAAAGAAAATAAAATGCAAGCAGACAACAACAAAAAGAGTGAGAATGCTATGTTGTGATACATACTCAGGTCCCACAGTCCTCTCTCTGGGTATAGATCACTTTCTTCATCACAAGGTCATTGAAACTGGTCTAAATCATCTCATTGTTGAGAACTGCTCACAGAATTGATCATGGCATAATCTTACTGTTGCTGTATATAATGATCTCCTGGTTCTGCTCATTTCACTTAGCATCAGTTCATGTAAATCTCTCCAGACCTCTCTGTAATCATCCTGCTGATAGTTTCTTACAGAACATTACTATTCCATAACATTCGTATACCATAACTTATTCAGCCATTTCCCAATTGATGGGAAGTGATTCCCATCCACTCAGTTTCCAATTTCTTGCCACTACAAAAAGAGCTGCCACAAACATTTTTGCATATGTGCTGCACTGCTTCTGTATTCAAGGTGTGCTAATTCCTTCTCATTCAGGCCCATGACACAGCACAGCTGGGCCTGTCATTCCTTATCAGTGAATACTCAGTGTTTATGAACTCAGACCAGACTCCTCAAGCTCTCCAGAAGGTGAAAGTGTAGTGGTTCTTGTAGAGATCTCTGCAAAGCCCAGCTAGTCTCAGGGCTCCCCACTTGGTATTTCTGCAGAGCTAACCCAGAGTCATTTGCACTTCACTTGGGTTAATCCTAAACCTGAAGATTTCTTGGGTTATACCAGGAGTACCCCTATTCTGTGCCTCAAGTCTTCTTGGTTTTTCACACCAGTTTATGTTTGTCCTGAGGGGCAAATTTTTTCTATTTGTGGGGGAAATCTGGAGAATTTGAAATTTACTAACCTATTCCACCATCTTTCCAGAATCTTCTCCTATCTTTCCCTTTCTTAAGATTTAAGAATTGGCATGATTTTTACTGATAACACATTCTTTTCTTATGAAGTTTTTTCTTCTTTTTCTATGCCAAAAGATATTAGGATTCAGTTTCCTGTCTTAGAAGCAAGCATAGTATCTGAGGTTTTCTAAGTATATTATCTGCTAATAATGAGGGTATAAAGTTTCCCTATGCTATCTTTGATTCAAAGCATATTTAAATAAAACTTGTCTAATTTAGGATGAAAAACCAGATTCGGGCTATGCATTTATAATACTGCCTATGCAGAATTTTGTAATGAAAAGTAGTTTACAGCTTTTAATTGATCATGAAATCTATAATCAGACATCTACAAAGATGAAGTAGAGAGGGAAGGGACCTCAGAGCCTATGTAATCCAATCAAACTTCTAATTTTATTTATGAAGAAACTGATGACCAAGAATAGATTGTGAGCTCCTTGAGGGTAGCACCTGTCATTTGCATCTTTTTGTATCTCTAGCACTTAGCACAGTGTTTGGAATATGGTAGATACATAGTAAAATGCTTACTGATTTGATTAAATGATAAGCAAATTGCCCTAGTTATAAAGTAAAAAGGATTTGAAAAGGATTTGAATCTATATTATGTGTTCTTGTCTATAGAGGATGAAGGGGCACAATACTCTGAATGCTACCAGAAAATGCAGTGCAAAAGCTGAGAGACCAAAAGAGCATGAAAGAAACAGAAGCATAGCCACTGGATTTTGTCACAGAGACTTGTTCCAATCCTGTAATGACTATGAAGAAAACTAAGAAAATAAGCAACCAGAGGTAGGGAAAAGAGTAGTGTGATCTGCAGTGGAATAGGAGCAAGAAAGGAAGGTAGAGATATAAATTTTAACCAGTAACAGCAGAGAAGTAAAGGAAAGACCACTCCCCCCCCCCCCAAGATGCCACTTAATTTCTATCTTTCTATAGTTCACAAAACAAGATAAACACTTAATTACATGAAAATCTTAATGGAGTATATTCATCAGTGGGCACTGAAATAAATTTTAGAGTTCTTGCACTAGTAATGAACTTCAGCACTTATCTAATCTTTCAGATAATGATCTACTACAAACTTTTCTCCAAACAAATCTCTTCATTAATTTTTTAATTTTGAGATTTTTTTTTAATTACAGAGAAGAGTCTATAGGGTCTGTTAATCATGTATCTTACTGGATTATCTGAAAACTATAACTAAACTTCTAAAAAGTGAAATTTCCCTCTCTGTAGTTTTTAATGATGGTAACAACTCACATACACATAGCACTTTAAGGTTTGCAAAGTGCTTTCCATATGGGACTGGTGCCATCATTTTCCACATTTTTTGAAAGTAAGGCTTAGAGAAATTAAATGGCTCACACAGCTAGGAACTTTCAGAGACAAAATTTGAAGTTAGTTCTCACTAACTCCAAGTTCAAGTCTCACTGACTCTGTTATATTTATATATAAAGATGTTAATATTTATATAGTTTTTATAGATATTCATAAAGTTAGCTATATATTTTTTAAAAATTAAGTCTCACAAAATTTGAAACAAAATCTAAGAAATACATCAACAATAACAACAAAAACCAGCCCTTCTAAAGAAGAGCAAGTCCTCAGTGATTCGCAAACTTTTTCGCTATAGTAGAGGCCTTAAATTTAAACAAAATTTGGCAGAATACTTAGAATAAAATTCTCCAAAATCAATACTTTAGTTCATATTAACAAACAACACAAGGTTCATTTAAAAATAAACAACAACAAGCTTGAGGGACAGCTTCTGGGTGCTTTGCAATACAATTTGAGAAATATTTCAAATCAGATCAAATCATGGATACCTGAAGTATGCATGTATCAAATATGAAGACATTTTGTTCAAGGAGATAGTCAAATATTGGATGAATTTATCTTTATAATTTCTAAAAGAATGAAGATGTAATTCATACTTAGTGTAGTTACAAGCATGCAAATAAAACAGAGGCTACTGTTGAATAGAATCAACACTAGTGGCCAGAAAAAAAAAAAAAAAGAATAATCAAATTTTTCTTCTTCATCCTATCATTCTTAGAATTTCTTCTTCATGCAGACAAAGCATTTCAATCATCATCTGTAGGCTAATAATAGTTTTTACATACCTTGCCAAAGGTCCAACCTAATTCTATTTTATTCATTCCCCACAATTCATGGATATTTTCAGCAAGTCTGTCTCGGATCTTTTCTAGATGTGGAGGCAAAACAATCTAAAGGGAAAGGAAAGGCATTTAAAAATAGATGAGAAACAATTACTATAAATGAATTAACTCTAAGAAATTGTAAATTCTAGCATTTACAATATCCACCATCCCACTTTCCATATTTAAAACAAATTCTCATCCCAAGAGACTTTATAAGAAGGGATATATGCCTTAACAAAAAGAAAATAGCTTATAATGACTATCAAATGAATGAATACATATAAAAGGGTTTTGAAAGAAACTAAAAGGCAGAGGAGATTAGAAAAGAATACATACCAGGAATGAGGGCTGTTAATATATAGTAGTTTAGTTTGTAATAAAGAATAAAGAAGAGTAATGTGAAAGCTCATTTCCCTTTTCAAAAGCTGTAAGTCCCTGACAATCTGTTTTGGCAAAGGAAGTTCCTTTTCCTCAGGAGCTTCCTACACTCATAAAATCACAGGTACTCCAAACAGAGTTAATTATCCAGTTCAGTACAAATAGTACCATATTTTGTTAAATAAAAATGGCAAAATTGTGAAGTGGTTCCACTGTCACTACTAGATGAATGAATGAAAGGTATTTATTAGACATTAATGTCTGTCAGCATTGTGATAAGCTTATGAAAATTGTATGAAGTTAATGCTTTAATTTGACTTTTAAATAAAAAAGCTAGAGTTTCTAAGAGTCAGAGGTAAAGAGAAAAGTACATTTTTGATGATGGTAGATTGGGGTTATTAGCTAAGAAGCTTATTGAACCAGGGAGAAAGTGGACTACGATACAACATTAAGGTATACTCATAATTAGGGAGTATAATATACATGATGTGCCGTCCAAAGAGAGTAAAAAAGAATATGTATATAGATGATAAAAGAATTTTTAAAAATAGTGTCTTGAAAAACAAGAGAGGAAAATAGAAAGTGGTCTATGGTGTCCATGAATGCATTCATTCATTTAATGCAAAATAGAGACTGAGAAGAGAAGAGGGAGAAACAGAGATTGAGGACTCATTGACTATTAGGTTTAACAATTAAAAGATAGTATCTTTAGAGAAAGTAATTTCAATTGAGTGACAAAGTTGGAAGCCAATTTGCAAAAGGCCAAGGAAGGAAATGAAATCAGTGAATATAGACAGATTTTTCAAGCATTTTGAATGAGAAAGGGTAGAAAGATATAGGAAAATAGCTTGACGAGATGAAATTGAGTGAAGTTTTCTGGTTTTGTTTTTGTTGTTTTTAGGATGAAAACGTGAATATTTCTAAAAGTAATAAGGAAGGAACTGGTAGATAGAAATTGTAGGTTTGAGATAGATGGAGTAGATAGGAAATTAGAACAATAACTATGAGTTATTTTGCCCAACTACATGTCAATAAACCTGATAATCTAAGGGAAATGAATACTTACAGAAATACAGATTGCCCAGATTAATATAAAGAAAGTACTTAAATAATCCTGTTTTAGAAAAAGAAATTGAATGAGCCATTAATGAACTTCCTAAAAAAAATCTTCAGAGCCAGATGTATTTACAAGTGAATTCTATCAAACATTTAAGGAACAATTAATTCCAATACTATATAAACTACTTGGAAAAGTAGGAGAAGAAGGAATCCTACCAAATTCCTTTTATGACAGATATGGTGCTGATACTTAAACCAAGGGCCAAAACAGAGAAAGAAAATTATAAACCAATTTCCCCAATGAACACTGGGGAAATCTTTAGATATTGGAAAAGATATTACAACACCTTATTAGCAGGATAATATACTATGACCAAGTAGGATTTATGCCAGGAATGTAGGGCTGTTTCAATATCAGGAAAACTATCAGCATAATTGATCATATCAGTAAGAAAACTAACAGCAATCATATGATTATCTCAATAGATGCAGAAAAAGCATTTGACAAAATACAACACCCATTCCTATTAAAAACACAAGAAAGCATAAGATTAAATGGAGTTTTCCTTAAAATGAGAAGTTGCATCTATCTAAAACCATTAGCAAGCATTCCCAATAAGATCAGATGTGAAACAAGGATACCCATTATCAGCACTATTCTTCAGTACTTTACTAGAAATGTTAGCTTTAGTAATAAGAGAAGAAAAAGAAAGTGAAGGAATTAGAGTAGGTAAGGAGGAAATACAACTATCATTCTTTGTGGCTGATTTGATGGCATACTTGAAGAATACTAGAGCATTAACTAAAAAATTATTAGAAACAAGGAACAACTTTAGCAAAGTTGCAGGATATAAAATAAATCCACATAAATCATTGGCAACAAAAACCAGGGAGCAAGAAACAGAAAGAAAAATCCCATCTAAAAGAAATATAGATAATATAAAATATTTGGGAATCTACCTACCATGACAAACTCAGGAATTATATGAATACAATTATAAAACACTTTTCACACAAATAAAGTTTGATCTAAATAATTGGAAGAATGTCAAGTGTTCATGGGTAGGCCGAGCTCACATAATAAAAATGCTAATTCTACCTAAATTAATCTACTTTTTCAGTGCCATAATAATCAAATTGCCAAGAAATTATTTAACAGAGCTAGAAAAAAATAACAAAATTCATTTGGAAGAACAAAAGGGCAAGAATTTCAAGGGAGTTAATGGGGGGAAAAAAGCAAAAGAGAGTGACTTAGTTGTGTCAAAGCTAAAACCATTTTATATAGCAGCAGTCATCAAAACCATTTGATACTGCTAAGAAATACAGTACAGTATCAGTGGAACAGGTTAGGTTCACAAGACACAATAGTCAATGAGAGCAAGGGATTGTCAACCTGTGAAATCTGTGCAGAAGGGAGGAATTTATGGCTAAAAAAGAACTAGAGAACATTATAAAATGCAAAATAGATAAGCTTGATTACATTACATTAAACAGGTTTTGAGCATGAGCGCATGTGCGTGCACACACACACACGCACACAGAGCAAAACCAAAATGCAGCCAAGATTAAAAAACAAGAAGAAAGCTGGGAAAAAATTTTACACTCCAGATTTCTGATAAAAGCCTCATTTCTAAAATTTATAGAGGATTAACTTAAATTTATAAAAATGCAAGCCATTCCCCAACTGATAAATGGTCAAAGTATATGAACAGAAAATTTTCAGATGATGATATTAAAGCCATTTCTAATCATATAAAAATGTTCTAAACCATAATTGATTAGAGAAATGCAAGTTAAGATAACTCTGAGGTATCACTTCACATACTTCAGATGGGCTAAGATTTCAGGAAAAGATAATGATAACTGTTGGAGGGGATGTGAGAAAACTGGGACACTAATGCATTACTGGTAGAATTGTGAACTGATCCAAATCATCCTGAAGAGCATTTTGTAACTATGCCCAAAGAGCTATAAAACTGTATACCCTTTCATCCAGCAGTGTCTCTACTGGGGTCTATATCCAAAAGAGATTATGAAAGAGGGAAAAGGAACCACATATGGAAAAATATTTGTAGCTGCCCTTTTTGTGGCAGCAAATTTATACTCCTGGGAATATAAACTCCTCTTACTCTTGCTATCAGGCTATTATCAATTTCTTTAAAGGAATTCAATAGTTTTTTGGCTATATTTCCTCCTCAAGTTGCTGGCAAAGAAAATTACCCTCCAACTATCTTCCCTTCTACTCAAATATACCTTGCTTTTTCTAACCACCTCCAGTCCATGCTATCTATTTCCATTTCCCAAAACTATAGGCAGGTATATATAGTAAAAACACAAATAACACTAATTAATGATAGCAAATCATATGTTAACAATATGAGTAGAGGAATCAAAATACCTGAGACAATTCCCCAACATAACAACGACTAGAACAAAGATCTTGCCTATATATATAGACTGCCGCCACATGATTTTAACCTACCTGACTGGTGTCTATAGGGCATGGGATGAAGGAGGCTTGAGAGAGGAACCGTGTAGTGCCCAACAAATCCCTAATTCCTTCAGAATCACGTTTATATTCTTTGACAGGCTCCAATATCATCTTCTCTTTTGGAAGTAAGGCTTCATAGCAGGGGGCATAACCAGATGGAGGCAAAAACTTAAACTCTCCATGACGTCCACCCAGAAGGAAACGCACCCTATATTATTTAAAAAGACCAGACAAAAAATAATGAAAAGCACTAAGGATATATGAAAGAAAACAGACAAAAATCTGCAAATAACTTTGACTGAAAACCACTAAAGCCATAAATTTCAAGCAATTAACATTTCACAATGTACAATAAAATACTAGAGAAATTCATTCTTATTTAGCTGAAAGATAAGAGGACAAGGAACACAGAAAAGTAGAAGGAGCAATGAATTTAGAGTCAAAGGTCAGAGATTTTGGCTAATGACCTTAGACAAATCACCTAAACTTTCTGGGTTTAGGCTTACTCATTTTTCAAATGAGAAATCTGGCTGTGAAATTACAATGATCAATTCTGAATTCAGAGAAAAACTGAGATAATTCATTACACTTTCAGTAGAGTTTAAAGAAAGAGATGGAGAATATGTAATATACACTATTAGACACATTGAGGTGTTGGACCAATTTGCTTAACTGTATTTTTTTTACCTCTTGGCTCATAAAATATGGGATTAGAGAATGAATATATATGTAGAAACAAAAGTGTCATGAAGAATTGAAACAAGGTATAAAGATCTAAAATTGGGAGTTTGTAAATATATAATTTTACAAATGATATGAATTTAAATGATATATAATTAAAATTAATTAATACAATTGACAACCTAATAGAATAAAAACAACAAAGATGCACCAGCTTTTTAAAAACCTTTGTTGTACCACAGAAATTATTTATATCATTGACAATAATTGTAATGAAGGGCTTAAACAACAACAAAGTTTTGAAACTAATATACTCTTCCTACAACTGAAAGGCATTTAAGTTTGCTGGAAATACATCTGGAGAAAATTTCAGAAATGTATTCTATTATTGTAGGCAATAACAAGTGTGTGTGTGGAAACTTGTTTAAATAAGGGTTTTTAATTAAAAATAGTTCAAACTAAGTTATCAGGAAATGATATTAAAGTCAAAATGTTAAATGCATTATTTGAATACTGCAAATAAAAGAACCTCTCTATTTCTTAAAAGCCAGAATCAAACTAATAAGCATCAATTTAACATGGCTCCAAAAATTTGAAAATCAAGGAAGTGAAGTACCTATCAAGGAAGATAAGTACCTATATCATCAGTACAGAGGGACTAAGTCTTGTTATTTCCCAGCCTATTATTTTCAGACCATCAACTCCAGCACTTCCCCTTAGGTAACCTAGATTCCACCTTAGTCCTTCAGTTCTGGTAGGGGAGTTTTTGCCTTATCTTGGAAGGGCCCAGGCCTCCTAGACACTTCTCTGTGGTTCTAAGCCATGAGTTCTTAATAGGACTATAGCTTCTACTTGTTCCCTACCTGGACTCCACTTCTGAAAGATGAGTTTTTGTCACCGCCAATACACCCCCTTCAAATTCTTTTTTTTTTGTGTTGGGTATCCATTAGAAAGTAAGTTTCTTGAATGAAGTAAGATCCTCTTGCTTGTCTATGTATCTCCATCACTTAACACGTGCATAGAACATGATATTTAATAAATTTTCATCCCTTCTTTATTTCCTTCTTCCTTCCCTATCCTTTTTTTCCCTACTCTCCCTTTTCTTCCTCCTTCTTTCCTTCCTTCCTTCCTTCCTTCCTTCCTTCCTTCCTTCCTTCCTTCCTTCCTTCCTTCCTCCTTCCTTCCTTCCTTCCTTCCTTCCTTCCTTCCTTCCTTCCTTCCTTCCTTCCTTCCTTCCTTCTTTCCTTCTTTCCAGAAATTAAGAAGCGGTTTTAGGGATATTCTAACATAAAATGTGGGATTAGAGGATGAATACATATGTAGAAACAAAAGTGTCATGAAGAACTGAAACAAGGTATAAAGATCCTCCAGTGAGGAAGGGACATTCTGTCATCTTAGACAATTTACCAGGTATGAGATGAAATCTGATTTGTTTTGTTATGTATTTTCTCTTCTTAATAGTGATTTGGAACAATCTTTCCTATATTTGTTAAAGTTTGCAACTCTTTTGAGCTTTTATTATTCATCTTTTGACAGCTTATCTAATAAAGAAGAGTTATTGGTGTGATATATTTGTTTTAATTTCCTATGTATATTGGATGCCAGGGTTAAAGCAATATTTGACACAAAGATGAGGTTTTTCTTATATTCTTCTTGTTCATAGATTATTTTCATGCAAAAGTTTTTCAAATTCAAAATGATCATTTTACATTTTAGAACCTCCTCCATCATCTATTTTTTTTGGCCAAGAATTCTTTTCTGGTATAATGTGAAGGGTATTTAACCTCATTTTCTTCTAAGTTTTCCATAACATGACCTTTAATCAGAATAATCTTTTAAATGATCTTTCTTATTGCTATACATTTTTCAACTCTCCATTTCTTTTATTAATGCCAAAAGATTCATTCTGAACCATTATTCTCTGAACACATAATTCCTGTCAAAGAACTTCAACAGTTTCACAATGCTTACTGAATAAAGTATATACACTCTGGTCCCTGACATTCAAAATCTTTTAAAATATGTTCTTAAGTGATCCATGCTTAATGACTTACATCATATGATTCTGTATGATATTATGTGTACTTTAGTGTAATTGGACTATTCTCCAACTCCCATTGAAACCTTATCTTCTTCCACTGTATTCTCATTAACATTCACTGCTGGAATAGATTTTGGATCTGTAAGCTAATTTTTCCATTTCTATCCAATGACAGGCCTTCCTTCCTTTCTTTAAGTCCAACGCTGATGTTACCTATATCATGAACTCTGACACTTTCTCAATTCACTTTCATTAGTTGAAAATAATATTTTTCTCCTCAAATTCATCATAAACTTTTATTTAGATGTTTTCTTTGTTCTAAGACTATAGTGAGCTCAGATTGGATTGGATGTTCTCAAGGATGAAGTTCCAATATGAAAACATAAATATTCAAATAAAGAAAGAAAAGTAAAAATGGTCTAGAGACACTAATAACATTTGAACTCACTGACCAATTAAAATTTAATAAGATACATAAAAAAGATTATATTAGAATACTGAGGACAAATATACAGGAATGACATGGTATCATAAAAAGAATAAAATTCTAAGCTCAGAAGCTAAAATATGTAATCAATTTTAAGGGCAGCTTTTTTTGTTTTTGTTTTTATTTTGGGGGGAAAGGAAGAAAATTGAAGCAGGGTCAAGACTTCCATTTTGAGTAAAATAGTCAATTTTAACTGAAAACAAGTCAAATCTGATATTTTCTCTTCTGAATACTTATCTTTTCTGAAGTATCTGTTGCACTTAATATTGTTGATTACCCTCTTTGGCTGGACTCTCTTCTCTGTTTTTTAATATCACTGTTCTCTCCTGGTTGCTTCCTACCTGTGTAACTCTCCTCCTTATTCTGTTTGCTTCATTTAAGCTCCCTAATATATTCATTTTCTCTTCCCTTTTCCTCTTCCTTTCTCTTTCTTCCCCCCTCCTCCTCCTCTATTCCCTTGGGTTTGTCATTTTGATGCAGATAATTCTGTGATCTATATATCCAGCCTAAAATTGTCCCCTAAAGGTCAAGTCTTCATCACTAATTGACTATTGGGAATTTAAAATTAGATGTCTTAAACTTGAATGTTCAAAATTGAATTCATTATTTTTCTATTTGAATTCTCCTTTCTTAGCCCTAGAGAGACTTACATGAACTGATGTTGGGTGAAATGAGCAGGACCAGGAGATCATTATATACTTCAACAACAATATTATATGATGATTAATTCTGATGGATGTGCCTCTCTTCAACAATAAGATGAACCAAATCACTTCCATTTGT
Source organism: Sarcophilus harrisii (assembly GCF_902635505.1). Taxonomy (NCBI): domain Eukaryota; kingdom Metazoa; phylum Chordata; class Mammalia; order Dasyuromorphia; family Dasyuridae; genus Sarcophilus; species Sarcophilus harrisii. The sequence goes on from NC_045427.1 coordinate 253,048,047, forward strand.
TCAATAATGAATAGAACCAGCTACACCCAGCAAAAGAACTCTGGGAAATAGTGTGAACAACTACATAGCATTTTCAATCCTTCTGTTTTTGTCCACTTGCATTTTTATTTCCTCACAGATTAATTGTACATTATTTCAAAGTCCGATTCTTTTTGTGCAGCAAAATAACTGTATGGATATGTGTACATATATTGTATTTAACATATACTTTAACATATTTAACATGTATTGGTCTACTTGCCATCTGGGGTAGGGGGTGGGGGGAAGGAGGGGAAAAATTGGAATGAAAGGTTTTGCAATTGTCAATGCTGAAAAATCACCCATGCATATATCTTGTAAATAAAAAGCTATAATGATAATAATTAAAAAGAATAAAAAAATAAATTCTTCTTTCTTCCAAACTGGCACAAGTTGGTACTTAATGCGTGTTGATTGATGGATTGGTGGACATAATGAGGCATTTCAGAGTAAAAGACAGTATAGTGTTGAAATGGTTAATGATAGTCATATTTGAGAAGGAAGGAAAATAAATCAGAGAGAGAGAATGCATAGAGGAGACTAAGAAAGGGAAAAAGGACCAGAGGATATATTTTTGTTGTTCAGTTATTTCAGTTGTATTCAACTCTTTATGACTTCTTTTGGGTTTACTTGGCAAAGATACTGAATGGTTTGCCATTTTCTTCTCTTGCTCATTGTACAAATGAGGAACTGAGGCAAACAGCATTAAATGACTTGTCCAGAGTAACACAGCTAGTAAATGTCTGAGGACAGGTTTGAACTCATGCTTTCAAGCCCAGTACTCTATCTACTATACCACTCAGCTGTCCAGATGTCATAAAATTTAGGATCTTCATGATTTGGATACAGAACTGACCTTTTAAATTCACAAATTTGGAGACAAAATATGATTATGTAACAGAATTTAGTCATAATTAACAGCATTTTTAGATACAAAACAAAATTTTTTTTTGATATTTAACATCCTTCAATTCTTTCTTCCTCTAAAATCCTACTTTGATCATTTCATCATGTTATGGGGTCAACATGGGTTCTCAGGATTTTATCAAAAAAATACAAGTTCAACTGTAAAAATGTTGAGTAGAGCTTGATGATCTACTCTGTGCAATCCTCCAAGGCCTGGTTTGGGGAAAATTAGATTATAGGAGCATACTGTCAGATAAAGGAAATTCAAAATTCTTGATCATGGAAATGGAATATTTGTGGATAATGATAAAATCAAGAACAGAGAGAAGGAATTAGAATTAAGAGAGTCTAGGGAAGACTTTCTGTAGGTAAAACTTTAGTTGGGATTTAAAGGAAGCCACAAAGGCCAACAGTCAGAGTGCCAGAGAAAGAGAGCATTCCAAGTGTGTGTGTAGAGCCAGAGAAAATGCCCACTGCTGAGAGATGTAGGGTCTTATTCATGCAATAGCTAGAAAGCCAGAATGAAGAATATGTTTTTTGTAAATTATTAATAACTGTGTGAAAAATTACTCCAAGTCATTAATATTTAAGAGATCCTTCTATGGGGATTAGTTGTAATTTTGAATTGGATTTGGATCAAGAATATACAAGTTCATATTTCTCCTAAAAAATTGACTAATTGTCTGACTATAGTCAAGTTATTGATACTTTCTAAGACTAATTTCCTGATCTCTATAATTGGAATAATTTTATCTATTTAACAGAGTTGCTGTAAGAATCAAACTTGATTTAAAAAAGAAAAAGAACTTTAAAACACAACACAAATTTTGATTCTGAACTCCAATCTCACATCATTGATTACTGTTTATTTCCATTAGGTTATCCAAAGGCATATTAAACTCAACATATCAAAAATAGAATTCAATATAATTTCCCCAAAATATGTCTTCAAACTCCTTTGTTTCTACTGATGATACCACCATTTCCCCAGTTGCCCATATTAAAAAATTTGGAGGCATTTTTTACTTTAATTTTTACTTTACTTTAAAAAGTAAAAAATAGTTTTACTTTATTTTACTGTATTCTTCCCTTAAATTTTTACATCTTATAAATTGTCAAGTTTTATCATTCTTACCTTTCCAAAAAGTCTCACTTCTGTCTCCTCTCCATAGTCACTAATTTAGTTTGAGCCCTTATCATTTCTCATTTATGTCTGGTCTCTCTCTTTTTCAATCCATTATTCACACAGTGGTCAAATAGATATTCCTCAAACATAAATCTGACTATACAACTCCTCTACTCAAAAATCTTCAACAACTTGTTCCTCATGTTACATTCCATCTCCAACCTCCCTGCCAAGACTGCCCTGGAAAAGGCTCTCTTCTTACCTGTGGAATTCTTTCAACATTTTATGCCATTTTCTACCCTAATTCACCCCTCCCCACATTTAGTCATTTGCATTTAAAATTGCTTTATGAATATTTTGTATTTACTTACTGAGCAATTTTAGATGTGAACTATCTTAGGAGCTATGACTTTTTTATTTGTCTTAATATTCCTATGCCTTAATAATTTACATTACACAAAGTAAGGATCTAATAAATGTTTGCTGAATTGAACTATCTGACAAGTGCTAATTTTGGAATTATTCTTTGAGATACATCCTGATTAAGTAGAAAGAACATTGGATATAGGAATTAGAAATATGTTCCAATATTGGCTCTGACATTTGTTATTTGAGTGACCTGGAACAAGTGACCTTACAAACTTCTCTGAATTTCAAGTTCCCCATCCACAAAATGGATAACAAATGTAACTTTATAACATAAAAATTAAGGAAAATGTTTTATAAGTTATTTTGTTGTCCATAATTTAATCATTGATTCTTCTCAATATTTCTATCATCTCTAAAGAAAATTCACTTTTCTCTTTGAAATTGTTTACAATAAATAATATCATATGTAAGATTTCTACTCCCTGACCACTTTTCACCCACAGTGATAGCACTAGAACTAGTAGATTTTTTACTGTTATAGAATAAAATCCTCTTGATTTATTCAATTTTGAAATCCTCTTAATATTTTTAATCTTATCTTTAAACCAAATGAGACTTCTCATTTATTTATAATGAGAGGCAGTGTGGTGTAATGGAAAAGATTATTATTATTTTTTTTAGGAGCTGGCCTAAATCCTTCTACTTTTAATTAGCTTTGTGACTTAGGACAAGTAATTTTATACTTTTGTGCCTCTTATCTAATTTTAAAGGTGAGAAGAGTAGACTAAATGATCTCTAAAGTATCTTTTCAGCTTTAAATATTATCTTAATGCTTGCTAACAAAGAGAGAAGAGAATGTTCCACAGGAGGACTCTTTAAAAATCTAAATAAACTCTTTGACTTCACAATCTCATTTCCCAAGGAGACTAACAATAAAGTTCTCTATTCCATAAGATTTGCTTTTATGGAATATGGAATTTATTTTATTTGAAAACAAAGTGGGTGCTTAGTATGTGGAGAAAGGCTAAAATTATTTGTAGTATATGATTGTGGTGGTATATTATTGTGCCAAAAAAAAAAAATTCAAAAAAACCCAAACCCCAAACTGATGAATTCAGAGAATGGTGTGATGATTTGTGTAAATTACTGTAAAACAAAAAAAGCAGAGTCAAAATAATGAATCTAAAACAATCTAAATGAAAACAATTAATAAAAGGCATCTGAATTTTAAATAATTATAATGACCTAACTTAGTTCAATGAGGAGACATATTTTCCTCCTAGTGAGATGGAAGATTACACAATCAAATGAAGTCTCTTGTCTGTTGCTTTTGCTTAGGTTTTTGTTGTTGTTATCAGAGAGGGTTCAATGTGGGTAATTGAAGAAGATCAAGGGAAAGATCTGTATTGTAAACAGAAAAATTATCAACAAAACTTAAATTAAAACCAAAATCATACTATAATATGACTTCAATAAAATGTTCTATTTTTCCCTGAAATGTAGTATTGTTCACAGTACATTAGCATGTGAAATCGCTTTTGTTCTTTTTCCTATGAAGAGTTATAATTCTTATATGCCATCAGAACGTCCCTTGGGGTAAAGACAGATAGAAGGAAATGCACATAATCTTTGGTTCAATGACTAAAGAATTAAAAAGCTTTCTTTATTCCTGAATTCAGCTTTTATTTTAAATGCCTGATCCAAAATTTTATCTTTGGTACAAAGTCACCTGAATTATATCTATTACCAAAGTTATATTTCTTTTTGGTCAAGATTTGTTGAAAGCCTGATATAATCCAGCCAACATGATTCACATTTTCTATAGAAGTTTGTTTATCTGAACAGTAATTTAATAACTAAGAATTTGATTACTTGGATTCTAGTCAAGTTTGGTGGATAAGAATGAATACTAATAACCACCACAAATATCAGTCACTGGAAAGATGTGGTTATTCTTACTAATGAAAAAAAAATAGAAAATTGTTTTTCTAACATGATCAACTAGATATATAGGAAAGCTAAATATAAATGAGAGTTAGGGACCAAATCATCACTTTCATAAAAATACACAAAAGTAGCACCAGAATTTTATAATATCCTGGAGCCTTTTCTATGATGTAAGACCAACTTATGGGCAAGATCATCTGGTAATAAGTTGTCCTTAAACAACTAAATCTTTACAGATAAATTCCTAAATAGATTGCATAGATATTATAATAGTAGTCTCTGCCTCCAACTTCTCCTTTCTTTTATCTTCACATCTCTCCTGATATAATATATTTTTAAAAATATGTCCCTCCTGTAGCTCACTGAACCTTCCCTTGCAATCAAGAAAAATAAGTGAGTAGAATGGACCAATAAATCAATCAAATATGACAGTATCTTCAACATAGTGGTACAATGGATTGAGTGCTGGGTCTGAAGTCAGAAAGACCCAAGTTCAAATCCCTCTTTGGATATAAACTAGTTGGATGAACCTGAGCAAGTCACTTAATTTATTTTTGCCTCCATTGTTTTCTTATCCATAAAAAGCAGATAATAATAGCAACTTACCTCATTTGGTTGATGAATAAATTAAATGAGATAATATTTATAAAAAGCCTTTAGCACAGTGCCTGACACATAACAGTCATTATATAAATGAATATTCCCTTTCCCCCATGAACAGAAAGTTCTCTTTCCATACTTTTCATTCCCTACCACTCTATTGTTGTATGTTGTTTTATAAGACCAAGATTAGTCATTATATTCTTATTGTAGCCTTTTAATGTTGTTTAAATTTAATTATTGCAATTTTTTTTTAGTTGACTCACTTTATTCTTTATCAGTTTATATGTGTTTCTCATGTTTCTCTGAATTTTTATATTCATCTTTTTTATGGCATAATAATGTTCCATATATTGATATACCACAGGTTTTTTTTTTTCAAGCATCACTCCTGAATCTATGGGCACTCATGTTTGCTATTTTGGTTACTACAAAAAGAGTATTTGTTACTTGTATAATTTTTCTAATAGTTTCTTCATCTAATGTAATGATCTCTTTAGTTTGGTTTTTTGGGGGTCTCTGTGAACAGCTTTCCTTTCAGTTCAGTAATCACCACAAGTACAGTCAGGTGTTAAAGTCTAAATCCTTTATTGTCTCTTTTAAAGTCTTTTCTCCTTTCCTAGGCCCCGGTTAGCTTTCTTATAGTCCAGATTCTTTATTATCTCCTTCCTGGGGCTGGGCAGCTTTCTGAAGAACCTTTCAGACCTGCCTTGGTCTCAGTGGGGAAACTGCAGGGGGCCAGACCAGCCACCAGGAAGTAGAAGATCCAATTGAATTTCTCCCCTTGGTTCTGAGAGCTTAAGCTCCTGTGTCCAGTCCTTTGTCTTCACTGCTTCTGCCTCTCTGAATGAATCCTCGCTGAGGATCCTAGTTTATGTGCTCTACACTGAGTATAAACCAATCATTATATCACTAGGAAGCCATTATTTGTTTTAAGATTAAATCAATCATACTGAACCATGCGAAACTAGATAGCCATTGTCTCTGTCAATTCCAATGACTTAGCATCTTGTAAGAATCCTTTGTTTTAGAGTTCTGACCCATAACAATGTAGAAAATGACAACATGCCAGTGTGTCTATCTAGGTTTGTTGGTCTATTCAAATGAGATACTGTGTGTAAAATAATGTTGTTTTTGTTCTATTCAAATGAGATACTGTGTGTAAAATAATAAATTGATTATTTTTTTGAAAATCTTAAGCAACTATGTAAAATAATCAATTTATTATTATCAATATATTATTTATTAAATTAATGGCAATTACTAAATGCCTACATATATCTATATCTGTTATTGTTCACTCATTTCAGTTGTATTCAACTCCTTGTAATCCCATTTGGGATCTTCTTGGCAAAGGTACTTGAGAGGTTAGTCATTTCCTTCTCCAGTTCATTTTCTTTATAAGGAAACTATGGCAAATAAGGTAAAATGACTTTCCCAAGGTTACACAGTAGTAAATGTCTAAGGCCAACTTTGAACTGAGGAAGATAAGTCTTTCTGACCCTAGGCCCAGGATTTTATCCACTGCCCCATGTAGCTGCTCCAATATGTCTATTTCTATACTCCTATGTAAACACAAAGTAATTTTTTTGGAGGGGAGGTTTTCTTCAATCTTTTATGTTAAAACTGACTGTGGGTCTCTAATTCCTACCAATATTCAGTCTAGCATTCAAATCCCTGTATAAACTGACTTAAGTTTACTTTTCCAATCAATAGTCCACAAAGTGGACCTTTCACAAAGTCTGTCTTCCAACTACAGACATTCATCTTCTTCTATTCTTTGTCTTATCATTCCTCAACTTTAGAATGACCTCTTTTACCCCCTTCTTATCTATAATGGTTAAAATCCCAGTTTTTTTTTTTCCTAGACTCGAATCAAATCAAATCAAATCACTTCCTTCATTAAGTCTATCTAGATTTCCTGCAGCTAGAAAAGATCTGTAAATCCTCTAACATACCAGTGCTTTGGAAGTTTTATTTGTTTTTATTCCAGTATAATTCATATAACAGTTATCTGGATACACATCTCATTCCACCTACTACAATGCAAGCTTCCTGAGAGTAAGCACTATTGTGTAATAACAAAAGCACCAGACCTGAATTAGAACACATAAATTTGAATCCAGACCCAGCTATTGGATAACAGCCACATAACTGCGAGTATCTTGTGCAACCTTTTAGGAACCTCATTTTCCTCAGCTGTAAAATAGTAATAATAATATTCCATATTTAAATCACCATATGATTCTCAAAAAGGAATAATATATTTAAGTAATACACGAATATAAATGATTGTATTAGTACTGAATTCCTAGTACTTTGCAAACACTAGTTATCTAGGTTAGCGCATTGTCATAATAGGCATGTAACATTAATTAATTTGAAACATGCGAAATTATCTTCAAAACTATTATTAGGGCTGTGTATAAATGGTGCAGATGTGTGATTTTGCAGTAAAAATCCTTAGAGTGAGTTCACTCATCTAAAATATGATGCAACCTAGAAACAAGTCTTATTTAGAACAAGAAGAAGGAACTTTCAGGTTACTTGTAAAGGTATTGATTTATAGATTTTAATGCTTAATCATTCTCTGACTTCACTATGAGTAATTTTAATTGACAAACATGCTTTGCCCTCAATTTCTGCTCCAAGAACTGTCTTTTTTCCCCACTCTATTCTACCTTTCTGGGATACTATTCTTTACCATACATTAGATGGTTCATTCATACTGTACTCACATAATATTCCATATCCCATTCCATGCCTTTGCAGGGAATATGTCAATTCCTGGAATATAATCTTTTCTTAGCTCTTCCTTTTAGAATCCCTAGCTTCCTTCAAGGTTTAGTTCAAGTACCAAGTTCTATAAGAAGTCTTTCTTGATCTTTTAGGCACTAATGTCTTTTCCTCAAAATGATCTTATATCCATTTTACTTATCACCATGCAAGTTTTTTCCTTAAAAATCAAGGAAAATTTTTTGTCTTTTTCTATCTTTGCTACCTAACATAATATCTAAAAATAGCAGATATTTAATAAATGTTTTTGATCAAAGTTTATATCATCAAAGTCTTTGTGAAAATGAATTCAAGATCATAAACTGAGCTATGAAACTTTGCAGAAAGATCACTAAAAAGGAGTTATGAGACCAAAACCTTATTTGGAAGCATGTAAGAACTATATATAGTTCTTTAAATATAATTTTAAAAAAAATTTTAAATATAAAGAGAAGGAACTGAAAATCTTTCTTGAGGAGCTAATATTTCTTAATTATATTCTCCTCCTTGCAATGATGATAACAAAACAAAACAAAACAAAAACAGGCAATTGGATGGGTCATTCCTATAATTTTTATAAAGTTTTTTGATGTTACTTAAATTTTTAAGATACCTTTTAGAAAAATATATTTTTCTGATTAACTTTTTAAATTTGGTCTATTGTTGCTTTTGTTTTGTCTAAGATCATGACTGCAATCCCTGCTTTTTTTTTTTTTTAACCTCAGCTACAGTATAATAGATTCTGTTCCTGCCTGAAAAAAGGAATTATTGATTCAGTGAAGAAAGCTCTCATGATGGAAGAAAGAGATTTGATAGTGGAAAAAGGGAATGTTATAGTGGGTATAATATGCAATGGTCTTAGATAGACCACTTCTGCCAAAGAATATTTCTATTCTTTCTACCTGCTGTAGGAATTGCTAGCTCTGAAAGTGAGGTACAACAGAACAAAAGGGGTGAGGCAACAATATTTCTAAAACAATAACACAAAAGCTGTTAAGAAGAAAATCCAAGTAATTACTTAATAAGTTTTAATTCCATGATTAATAAAAAGCCTAAAAAAGATACACATAAGTACATAAACAATGAACTAAAGAAAAAAATTAGAGTAGGTATAAAAGTAATAATAGAAGAAAAATATTAAAGAAAGAAGTGAATTTTATGTGATTACTTAACTGAAAAAAAGAGGGAAGATGTAAGCAAAACTCTAAAATTAGGGAAAGGGATAACAAATAGAATAAGTAGACTTGAGGTTAAGGAAATCAAACTATTTATAATATTCACTCCTTAAAGTAGGTTAAGCAAAAACCACAGAAGAAATAAAATAAGAACACCTTCTTCCTAAAAAAAAAAAACTAATAAAAATAATATTAGAGACAAGATCAAATACAGATTTTGAATAATTAAGTCTTAGAAAAAAAAAAGAAAAGGTAAAACAAACTATAAAGGTAGAATAAACTATAAAGAAACTACAAAAGGTAAGGGACAACTCCTTGCCTTGATGGATTCATAAGAAATCTCTATTAGACTTTGAAAGAACAATTAAGCACCAATTCTACAAAAATCACTCACAAATATTGAGAAAGCATTCTACCAACCTTCTTTTATCAGACAACTATAGTACTAATGTCTAAACCAGGGAAAGAGAAAGCAATATAATTCAACAATATTTATGAATAATGATACAAAAAATTTTAAACAAAATATTGACAAAGACTATAGCAATTCCTTAAAGAGATTATTCATAATCAAACTGTATTTATACACAGATGCATATAATCTGTGTATATAATGCATATAATATGTATATAATGGTGCAACATTTGTATTGGACAACAGTGAATATAACTGATCATTTTTTTAAAAATGAAAATTCAAAACCACATGATTATCTCAATAGATGCAGAAAAATCCTTTGACAAAGTATAACATTTATTTATCCTATTAAAAAAAAACTACTTGATAAAATCATAAAGGGATCTTTTTAAAACACAAAAAATATCACCTACTGTCAAAAGCATCATATGAAATGAGAATATATTGAATTTTCCAATATAAAGTAGGAAAACAAAAATATTCATTTTCCCCACCATCCTATGAATAGTTCTGAGAATTCTAGAAATAATAATTTTAATAACGGCAATGCTAATGAGATAAGAGAAATAAATTAAAGTTTAAAGAGTAAATAAAGTAAAGAACAAATAAAACTGTTTCTATTGCTGATGTTATGATAGTTGGATACTTGGAAAATCCTGAAATGGTGAAAATACTATAGCAATTAATAGCTTTAGAAAAATTTCAGGCTAACTTTCCCTCCCAATTTTGCCCACGTGTTAAAGCATTACAATAAAGCTTTGTCCTTTGACTTGGAGATGGCTTGAACCTGTGGATTCTGGACAACACCCTACCTTCATGACTTATTATATCTCATCATGACTTCTTGTTGGACTTCATCAAAAGCATAGAGACAAATAGTTGTCATAGAATGGTAAATAGTAAATAATCATTAAAAAAGTACATTCCAAATCACTAATAATAAGAGAAATGACAAAATAATCTTGACATTTCAGTTGTTAGCTTGTAAATTGGTAAATATATTTTAAAATGGCAAGTCACTGGAGGACTTGTGGGAAGATAGGCATACCAGTACATTGTGAGTAGAGCTTTGAATCAACACAATTATTTTGAAAAATGATTCAGAATTATGGAAATAATTTCACTGAGTTTACATTGGTAAACTAACACCTTAAGGAAATTAATGATAAGAGAAAGCCACCAAAATGTATATAGTATTTTATGATAGTAAGACCCATTTTTTTGGTCCTTCCTTCTTGAAAAGAACCATGACATCAGGAAGGTGATGCCATGTCTAGTAAATAAATTGGATTTAAATGAGGGAGAGTTGTGCAAAGTCACCATCTTCACTTTCTCTTCTAGAGCCATCTAGTTCTGGTAGCAAGACACAGATCAAGATGACTGAAGATGATGAATAATGCTACATTCCCCCCCCCCCCCAACCCTAACTTTTCCAAGTATATCAAAATAAATGCACCAGACCAAATCTAATAGAGAAATCCAAGGAAAAAAGTCACAATGAATCATTTTTGAGTCTAGACCAGCAAAGAAGAAAGATTTGAATACTGGGATCAATGTAAGTTTAGGAGAATGTCAATGACATTCTCCTAAATATAGGGAAAATATGCACCAGGGCAAGGGGTAGTTCTTGATCCAATACAGAAGAGCTTAAACTTGTGTAGAGTACAGAAACAGACGCCAACTAGCTACTTTATTGATCACAACCTAATTCCAGAGCAAACAAAAGCTAACAGTTTTATCATTCTGAAATAAGAACAACTGGCTGAGTTCAGTCTAACTCTAAATAGGGAAAGTCTATTGGCCTATTTTTCAGACCGAAACCCAGATCAAGAATTTGCAGAGCCTTGATAAAGTGGGAAATAATCTGGTTACTTTGAATCAAATTACTTTAGGTCCCCTGAATTCCTAGAATAATATAACACTCAATGGCCTGGAAGAATGTAATAGCAGAACCATCCTCAGGTATCCTATCCACACATATACAGAGCCTAGCTCTAATATAAAGTCCAAAGTTTAGAAGTAGGCAAAAACAAAAAGCAGACAATACAATAATGTTACTATAGTTATTGTGATTAGGATTCTTTCAAGATACTCAGCAAGAAAAGAAAGGCTCCAACATTTTTACGCAAAATTGGATACAGAAATACATGTTACTCAATAAGGAAAAAGGAGGAACCATGATTACAGTAGATTCCCTTCTGATAGGGAAATGAAAGATTCAGAACATAGAATAAGACTTCTTTTCAGGGGATGGGAGAGGGAAGAGAATATGCCCAATGCAAACATTTCTTATGTTTGACTATATAAATTTGCAACATAAATTTTCATTTTCTTACTTTCTCAATTAGGGACTTTGGTATGGAGAAAAGGTTGATTTATGTTGGTTAAAATTATTTTAAAAATTAATTCAAAGTTAAGTGAACAGAATTAGGAAAACATGATTACAATAATGTAAATGTCAAGAATAGAAAACTGAAATAGAAATTTAAATTTTTGACTAGATTTGGATATAGAAAGCAGTTGAGAAAATATCTCCTTCCCTGTATTGCAAAGGGGCAGCAAGAGATTAGTACTGGCAATATATTCAACATATTGATTGACTTTTTAAAACTGCTTTTTTTCCCCCCTCTCTTTTTTTAAATCTTTGTTATAAGGGGAGGTAAGAGGGTTACATTAAAAAATTAATTCTTTGCAATAATAAAAGGTATAAATATTTTCTTAAGCCACAGAACAAAATAAGAGTAATTTAAATTCTAATGGAAGAAAAAAAAACCACATTAAATAGCACTTTTCAGAAAGAGAGGCAGAGTGAGAATTTGGATGTCCTTATTTTAAAGAATGATGTGATATAGCAATGCCCAAAGTCACTTACCTCATGTTAAATGTCTCCATTCCATGGTAAGCCTGCCTGCCTCAGTCTCATGTGCACAGGCCTAATGATATGATCTAAATTCACTTCTCCTCGTCTTGAAAAAAAATCTTTCTTTGGATTTTTAAGTCAAAGATCATACTTCCTATTGGATTATCATAACAACTAATATTTTTTACTGTCCCTCCAGGAGAGGCATATAACTCTCTACCTAGTGACTCTACTTCAGTCAATAGACTCTATAGGATCATTGGGTTTAGAACTAAAGGGAACCTTAGAAATCATCTAAAGTCATTTTGATGCTGAGCCCAGAGAGGTAAAGTAATAATCCAAATTATACAGTAAGTAAGCAGAATTCAGGAATCAAACCCAGATCCTTTTATTTCAAATACAATGTTGAACTTAGCACTCTCCTATGTCTATTATGGTGCTGTTCTGGAGAAATTTTTAGTTAATATTATAGTTTGCTGTTCCCATATTTTTCATTATTCAAAAGGATGGGATTATGCTCCATTTCCTAACTATGCTTTCTGAATAATTCATACTAGACATTGTCAAAATGCCTGAATAAATCTGATAATGTGAACAACATGGACTTTAGTTCACAGGAAAGGGGGTAAAGAAAGAAAGGTTGGCCATGGTAATCTCCAGTAACCAACAATATTAACTTACTTGATGCCTGCTGAAAAGCTCACCACAGGGAAGAAGAGCCCATCAGTGCTGAAGTTCTCAAACATTCCCTGCACAGGCTGCCCATTGATTCGGAATGAGATGCTAGGCACACCAACGTCAAGGCAACAGCTCACCACATCGTCAGACTTTAACAAATGTTGATTGATAGAGGCCACTGCTCTTGGAACTCGGCCTGGTTGGAAAAAACAGGCAAAGACAATGAGAAGTAGTGGCAGAGTCTTGAAAATCTCACCATGAGAGTCAGATTTACAAATAGGACATAGGCTCATAAGAGGATATGGAAAGGATTTGAGACCAAGACAATGATGAGTGAATGATTAGGTACTAATAGACTTATCAAATGTGAGGATTTTCTAATTCAAGTTAGTCTTTGAAGTACAAATTTATTTTCCTTTAATGATAAATGATGTGAGACATAAGTTTTCAAGCTGTAAGTGGGTAGACACAGTGTCTGAGATGAAGGAAGCTGCCATAAATAAGAACAAACAAGATTCAAGTTGTACTTAACAAATTTTGGCCTTTAGTGTGCTCAAGGAATCTGAAGTAGGGAAGAATTCTGAAGACCTATTATATGGAAACCCATATTTGCTGCAATTATTTCTGAGAAAAGTGGCCATTCTATAATTATGATCAAAGATCACTTCTTTCTAGAAAATAATCAGAATGAAAATTAGCAAGACCAACTAGCTATCAAACGATTTATTGCTAATTTTAAAAAAAGTGCTATAGTGCTACTGAAAGATGGGGAAACCTATCTCTATTTCTGTAACATTTTCATAATGTGATCTTTATAAAGAATGGAATTAATTTCCTATTATGAGTTTTACAGATGACTCTGAGGAAGAAAATCAACTTTATAATCTATACATATATTCCATTTCACTCTGAAAACTGTAGGAAATCAAAACAATTACTACTTATAATAAAAATTTTGGTGGTTACCTGGTCATGGGGATGAATTATCTTGCTTTCTACATATCAGTAATTGTAAGAGTAATATAATTATTTTATACTATCTGCACATTGGTAGAGAAAGGAGAGATATCTATTAATTAAGTGATTATATACAAATGTGGATGAAACATTAAAAACCCATGAGTAAACTCAAGGCTTTCTGACTGCCTGAGAATCGGGATTATAAACTGAAAAATAAACTATGTGCTGACTAATCAGGTAAAGTGTTCTGGGATCAAAAAATATAATACTCATTTTGGGGCCAGAGAGAAATAACACCAGAATAATAGTAGTAAAGTAGAATTCCTGAATCATATAGGCCAAGGAGACAATGAGAACATTAAGTAGAAAATAGTAAGTAGGTTGGGGAGAAGAAAGCATTCATTTTATGTACCAGGAATTATGCTAAGAGTATTGCAAATATCTCAATTGATCCTCACAAGAAGCTTGAAAGGTAAATGCAATTTTTACAGGTGAAAAAATGAAGGCATATAAAGGTGCCCAAAGTCACACAGCTAGTAAGTACCTGAGATCTGATTTTAATTCATGTCTTCCTTACTTTAAGTCTAGTGCTCAAACAACTTCACCATTTAGCTGCCTCATTGGTCCTACAATTAGGACCTGAAACCATTTAGGATTGGTACAAACTTTATATGCATTTTTTCTTACTTTCTCAATATAAGTACACACATATATTTTATATTAATTCATAATATTATTTTCTCTTTGAAATAGGCCCTAGAAATCTTATATTTATTACTTGGTAGAGATGATGACAATAGTGAAAAGAATGGAAAGAGGAAATAGATGTTAGAACCAAGCACCAAGATACAATGATGACAAACGGAAATGATTTGTGAACATAATTTTGAATGGATATGGACCCATATAATACTTTAAATCTAGGAGGGGGGAAAATCTATGTGGGTAGGGGTATGAGTGTGTATATATATGCCATGAGAGCTAAGAATAAAGAGAATATCTCTCAAAGACTCCAAAGATGAATTTTTCTCTCCTTTAAGAAGTATTTCTGGAGTATTATTATATTATATTATATTATAATTATTATATATATATATATATATATATATAATTATATTATATTGTATTATATTATAATTATATGTATCCACTAATGATAAACATTTAGTCCTATATACCTCAGAGATACATATGATATAACAACTTATTGCCAGATTGACTGGGTAGAAGAATGTTGGACCTGGAAAATAATCTTGGTCTAGAGTATCTATGGGGATTGATTCCATATTAGTAGAAAGTGTTATGGGAACCAAAATGCCATTTTCATTTGGAGGCCACACAAAAAAGCAATATGCTAGAGTGTGTGCTGGAGGCAGAAGAAAATTGTGCCAGGTTTGGCTAAGAGAACTTCATCTAGAGAAAGTACAAGCTAGTTTCACCCACGGAGGCAAAATTAGATATGCATATGTTATGGAAGCCACCTCAGTGACTGCTGGGTATCTAATTCTGACCAGCAGAATAGATCATGCCATGTGAGAGGACGAGAATGATACAAGGAGACTGAGAGGCAGCTGCAGTGAAAATCCCTTAACCTCTTACTTCTGATTTATTTCATCTCTATACAGAATATATATTTTTTAAGCATAGCAAGATTATTATTGCTTAAAGAAAAGCATACATTCTTTTGCAAACAACATCTGCATCAGTAAATCTTGTTTTATGACTTCCAGACAGATATCTTTGAATCTCTGGGTTATGTTGGTTTTTCCTTGTGCCTGTCAGCTCTACTCAAAGAATAAGATAAAGATTGTAATAACAAAACATTTCTTTAGTCTCCCGTGTGTTGGAATTTACAGCTGTGGGGGCTGGTCTTCACAATTGTGGCAGGGGACTTTGGAGAATTGAGCTGCTCTGATGGTAGTCCCCTTTAAGCTTTTCACATTCTTTCTGGGTTCCACACTTAAGTGTGGTCCTCAACAGTATGTATGTATGTATGTGTATTATATATTCATATATATATTTGTTTATATAGCTATAAATAACATCCATAGTCTTTATGTTTAAATATTCTGCTTCGATATAGTTCCTTATATAATCATAAAGTGAATGAACTCTAGTGTGGTGTTCTCTTCTTTTATATAATATATGATGGTTCTCTCTGGGAGCAAGTTTCTTGGGGAGGTTTTCTGGAGGCAGCCTTAGTTTCGGTTCAAATGCAGCCATCTGATAAAATCCAAACGTTTATTTTCTCCTTCCAAGTCTTGTCTCTTTCCTTGGGCCCAGTTAGCTCTTTTTGGTTCTGAGAACTCTTGTTGCTAGCTTCAGCCTCTCTCTGAATCTTGGTTCTGCCCAACTGCAGATTAGCTTCTCAATCTCCTGAACTGAACTCTCACTCTGTCGATCTTCCGAAGTGACTTCTGGCTCTAGCTCAACTCCAACTTGTGGCTTCTTCTGAACTGACTACTGCTCCCCTCTCAATCTTTCAAGATGTATCCTGGATTCTGGAGTCTGGACTCTCCAGCCTTTCTCCTCCTCATCCTGCAGCCAAATGACCCTGACCTCTCTCCCTCAGCCCTCCAATCCTTGCCTACAATTACCTCACTACCATACATTCAGCAAGCACCAATGGTGAGGAGAGCCATCACATCACCATATCATCTAAGTATATGCTTATAGAACCATTATCTTATGTCAAATAGGCAATTAATGTTAAGTGCTCTGCTGTCTGATTCAAGTACACCTTTTCAGAGTTTCAGCCCTCTACAGGCTGGTTACATGAGAGTGAAGGACAACAGAAAATGAAAAAAGGTAAAAAAGGTCAATGATAAATTCAGTGGAACAAAGGGCAGCTAGATAGCACAGTAGATAGAGTAGTACTCTCTGCTATTTACTCTGTCATTTACTAGTTGTTATCACCTTGGTACCATATTTTTATGTTCTTTCATATTTAAAATCAAGTGATAGGACTAGATAATTTCTAACATTCCTCCTAATTCTAATGTTAAATGATTCTATTCTTCCAAGTATGTTTAGGATATGAATGAGGTATTCCTTGAGTGTTCTGAATTTCCTAAAGAATAGTTGAATATATACAAACTCCAGTGGTTCTGTCCACTTATCAACAGCCTTCTTATCTAGTGTAACTTTTATATATGTCTTCCCATAAATTCACTATAGGAGTTCCACTGAATCTATTTATTTATTTGTGAGGCAGATGAGATTAAGTGACTTGCCAGGGTCACACAGCTAGTGTTAAGTGTCTGAGGCAGCATTTGAACTCGGGTCCTCTGGACTACAAAATAAATATCAAAGATTAGATCACTTGATTCTTAGTTCAATATTCTCTTCATTATACCATGATGCCTCCCTTTTTTATCCTGTCTTCTTTCAAAAAAGAATATCAACTAGTTTTTAGTATTATACACAATATAAAACAAGACAACTTTAAAAACAAAAAAACAAAAAATCTATGGGAACAAAATGTAAAAACTGAAGTTACCAGGTACCTGAGATAATTATTGCAGTTGGACATTGAATTTAGCATTGAATTTCCTGGCAATTAAGATAAAAAGGTAATAAAGTGGATTATATGGTTCTCATTATCTGATTATAGAAAATATACACAAGTTAACCCACATAAGACAAATTTATTCATTGAATTAACACATTTTCCCCTATGGGACTCCCTCTCTCTACTGTGGAAGCTCCTAATCTCCCAATTTCTGAGCTGGGCATTGGTCCTGAAGGTAAGTTATAAAGTAATTGCCATCCAGAAACTCAGAGCAGCTACACCGGTTCCAATGGGAAAAATTTTCCTCCTGCCTCAGTATGTAAACTTGATATCTTCCAGATGTAAACCCTTTCAGAGGATGTGTTCTGTCCTCCAAAGCAGTAATTTATGACTGAATGCTCTACTCTTTCCCCATATTGTTGTGGATAAGTGGACTGAATCACAAAAGGTAAACAAAAATGGATAGGTTAAGATCTTCAACATAGATCTACATTATCTTTCCCTCCAAATCCAGTTCTGTTCCACACATCTATAATATGTAATTAGTTGTCAAACCCTGTCATCTCCCCACAACATCTATATTATCTGTCCCTTCTCTTTACACACATCATAACCACTACCTTAGCCTTATCACTTTTTCCTTGGTCTCCTGCTTCAAACCTCTCCCTTTCCCAATTTATACTCCACAGAAATATTAAAGTAATCTTCCTAAAGGACAGGTATGATCAAATCATTCCCCAATTGAAACTCTCTATTGACTCTAGAATTAAATGTTACTTCATCTTTATTTCATTCCTTTAAAATTCAATTTTTTTACAAAAAAATTTTAACTCATAATTATTAATTCAAAAGCATTTATATGTAATTTAAAAAAATAATAAAATTAATATATGCCTATTAAGAGTACTTGCTCAAATTTTATTTAATTTCTTTAATTGATAAGGTGTATGATTTAAAAAAAAAGTTTGTAGTTAATTGCATCAAATCTCTCAAATGTCAGTTCTCTTTAAAAAGCTTTTTGCAAATCCTAAGTTATTCGTGGCTGAATTCTCAGATAAGTGCCTAACATGTTTTTTGTTGAGGTTGAAGTAGGATACATGTTTTTAATTCCAGATATAAGGGAGGTAGAACTATTATTTTTTTTAAATTATATATATATATATATATATATATATATATATATATATATATATATATATATATTTGCTGAGGCAGTTGGGGTTAAATGACTTGCCCAGGGTCACACAGTTAAGAAGGGTTAAGTGTCTGAGACCAGATTTGAACTCAGGTTTTCCTGACTTCAAGGCTGGTGCTCTATCCACTGTACCACTTAGCTGCCCCTAGAACTATTATTCTTTTAGAAAATTTAAAGTGATTGACTTATATACTTTTACCTAGGATGAAAACCTAATGTATATGAATATTGATAAAGATTACTGAAGACCTCTGGGTTGTACCACTATCACCAACAAAATGGAAGCATAAGTTTGATTCATTTTTTGAAAATATATCTGGTTC
Organism: Sarcophilus harrisii; assembly: GCF_902635505.1. NCBI lineage: Eukaryota > Metazoa > Chordata > Mammalia > Dasyuromorphia > Dasyuridae > Sarcophilus > Sarcophilus harrisii. Next base: position 253,066,908 of record NC_045427.1, read on the forward strand.
AGATGTCAAAATAGATTGCCACAAAACATAGAAAAATTATTTTGGGCCTCAAATTTTTAAACACACATTTTAACTCTTAACTGTTTTGGCCAGGTCCTTAGAGAAAGTACAGTTAAATTTCTGCATTTAGACAGAAAAAAGGTCATAAAAAATTAACTTGTCCAGTCTCATTGATTTGGTGGTAAGGCTGAAAAGGAAATATGTTTCCTGATTCCCTGTTGTCCAGTTACTTTCAAAAAGGGAGTCCTTCCCAAATTTAATGTGAGGAAAAATAACTGAATACAACTTTGAAAATGATACTTACCAGACCACAGATGAAGCCCATCAAATCCATAAGAGTATAGGTCATCACCAACACCGTTGCCTCCCCAGCCTTCTCCACCACCAGGGTAAGGAGCATAGCCTGGTGAAGAAGCCCAGCCTACCCGGAGGTGTGTGGGTTCAGCTGTTAAGAAAGGATCCACCTGATCTATTATAAGCTCAAAGTACCATTTCCTGTACTGAGCTGAGCCTTCAGCAACTCCAAGGAAAATATTTGGCCGGATGCTGAAATAGAATAAGAAAATCAGGTAACTCCCACAGAGCCTGAAAGTGCAAATAGGTGAGGGAAGGGGAAGGGGAGATATAGTAATTTTGTATCTATGTTATTATTATTATTATTACTGAAAAGTACTAGTTGTAGTTACTTGGAATTTAACAGTTAAGAAAACCTCTTCCAATTGGTAATATATAAAGATTTATGTTGACACTCTGAACCACCACAAAATTCCTTATTTCTGCTATTAAAAAAAAAAGTAATGGCTTATCTCTATACCAAGATTATTAGGAATAGCACCTAGAAATCACTTATAATTGAAGAAGGTTCTAGGCAATGGCTTTACAATTTTGAGTTTATTACCATACTTTTTTATATTATAATGTATCTATTTGCATAAAAACTTCTCTGGACTAAATCCTGATGTGGCTGAATTTAATTTCAAAGATCCAAATCCTTTTACCTAGGACAATCAAATTCTCTTTATGTTCCAGGTTTTTTCTGGAAAATTACATAACTGGCTAGTGATAATGGAAAAACTTATTTTTGAAAACCTGGGCCCAATAAAATCCTAATTTTGTCTTCCCCTATTTAAAAATGTTTCATGCATTGGTCCTAGAAGGCACAGATTGAATAAGGGCAGAAGAAAGGGTATTTTTTTTTTATTTTGGGGGAAAATAATAATATGTCTAAGTAATAATTTTCTTTAGTTGGAGTTGTATTGAATCTGCATAATATTCCTTCACTCTTAAGTCTCTTTGGTTTGTCCTCTACATGTAATTAAGTTGGAAATTTTTTTTTTCTGATCCTTGTCTAACAAAAGAAGGAAAAAAGTATGAACATTTAATCAGTAGTCTTATCAGTAGGATTACCCGATGAAGTGACCCTAGCACACAGAAAACAGAATCGCTGATAACCAAATTAGCCTGTTGATTAATTTCATAACTTTGTCAAGTATTTAAAATTCTAGTTATTATTTACAGGATAATTAATGTTTGTAAATTGTTGTAATAACTAGTTTTCTTTAGATTGCCATATATTTTACTCATAAAAATAATTTGCAAAATGAATTTGCTTTGTGGTTGTGCATAGTCTTCAATTACTGAGAACTCTAAAAAAATAAATTTTTATACTATTGTCAAGTTTCTTAAACTCAGAAGGTCTTAACTATGCTGTCTTAAAATTTTCATCACCAATTGGCTTTATAAACAGTTAATATAAAATGGTTAGTGTAGGAGAAGCCAGAAACGTGCCCATAAGCACTAGAGCATGTTAGACTTGTGATCTACTGTAGAAGCACAGAAGATTGAGAATGCCCTACCATCCTGTATTAATTCCAAGAAAGGAGGGGTCCTAGTTTTTTTTCCTCTCTTTATTGTCCAGACAAGGTCAAGAATGATGCTTAGCAAAACAACAATAGCCCTACCTTATTACATCATTAATCAGCCGAGTCTGGAGAAGCAAATCTCTTCTGGGCAGCAAATTGTCACAGATTAGATTCTGGTTGGCTCTTACTGCGACCCCATTACAGAGACAGAGAGAGCAAAGTACATCAAGAACCTGCAATGATAGTCTCAATAAAAATCACCAAGCATTGTAAATGGAAAAGAAACCTAAAATCTATAATAAAATCTAGAAATAATCCCTACAGTACTTTATCTTCAGATAAGAGAATATGCTAAGAAGCAGTTCCAGAATTGGCTCCCAGAGAAGCCATAAAAGTGTATGTAAAAATGTCAAGATTACCCACTTAACAATGGAATGTATGTAGGTAGAGGATCCTTTTTCACCCTCAGCCACATTACTATTTCTCCCTTCTCCCTCCTTCAGACATACATTAGTTTTACAGGAAACAATTATATTTTCCTTTTAAGCCTAAGAGCCTAGAATGATTAGTACTGTGTCTGAATTAAGTATTATAGAGTTGACGGGGGTGAACCCTGAAACTCCCCTGTGACTTTTGGGGGGAAGCTATGGGGTGAGCTCTGAAACTCTCCTGACAGAGATCCACTCTTCAGGGCAGTTAAGTGATTTCATTAATATTAGCCCAGGACCACTTCTAGTAGCGGGAACTTAAGTGGTTTCATTCAGCTGGAAATCTAGACCTGGAGGCAGTGACAACATTAAAGGAATCTCATTCAATGGAAGCCCTATCCCCAGACTGCCAATAAAATGACCATTTTGAACTCCAAATCTTCATAGAAGTCCGAAGTAGGAATTACGCTTTTTGGCAAAGTTGCCTTCCAGGACTCCTGCCAGCTGTGAAGATACCCTCTTCTCAGTATTTCTTTAACAGGACCTCTTGCCACTGAGGAATACGTCTTCCTAGCAAAGCTGGCTTCTTAGTGCCAATAAACTTCTCTTTTGCCATTCAGACTTTTTGGGTTTGTGAATTCTTTCAGTTTGGACCTGTGCACTGACCAGAGGGGATTCCCACAATTCTCTGCACTGCCACTAACTGCATCAGTCATAAACTGATAGTAAATAAAAAGTATGCAAAGATCATATATGGAACTTTCTAGCACAGCTAAGAATTATGATGGCCTGAAGGTGACTTCTAGGATCACAGGATGTTAAAATGGAAAGGATCTTAAAAATCATTTAGTCAGTCAGCCAATAAACATTTATTAAGCACCTACTATGTGCCTGGCATTATGCAAAGTGCTGGGGATACAAAATAAAATAAAATAAAGGTTAAAAGATAATTCCTGCTTTTGAGGAACTCACAATCTAATGGAGGAGACAACATATAAATAACTATGTACAAATAATAAATATAGAGAATAAATTGGAAACAATTAGGGAAATCATTCTTCAATAATATCCCTTCCAACTCCCACCTTGATTTTTTTTTTATCCTTTCCTTCCCAGTGATATTAAACCCTCTCTCATTGCTGACACTTCATATACATGGTTTTTCTGAATTTTCTCTCCAATATTAGTAGTGCTGTCCTTTCCAAATTACTTTAAAAAAACACACTTTTTGTGTTAATATGTATGCCAATGTTGTTTTTCATCAGTAAAATTAATTGTCCATGAGGGTATCTGTAGTATGCTTTCTATAGCCTCCAAATTGGGGTGACAAAATATACCATCCAGACTAGCTCTCTGGAGGATCTCAGGACCAGCCTTAGTGGAGGAATAAAGGAGGCAGGAGACTCATGAGGATGGTCAAAGTTGGAGTGTTCTTATTTCAAGTCCTCTCAGCTCTTGGTATGATCACATCATTACAGCACACTAAATATGTGCCAACTAGAGAACCATTATATCATCAATTACACTGAGCAAGTGTTAACTATAAGTACCCTGCTGTGTAAATGCCTCTTTACTGTAAGTATCCCTTGCTTCAAGTAGAACACTTGGTTGTGGTTGTCACCACCCCCTGACTTCTCAGAAAGGCCAAGAGTCCTTAGGGGAGATGGGGAGCAGAATCAGACATTGTCAGCAGATTTCCTCTGGGCTGAAGGGTCTTATATCTTACCCAGAGTTCCCCCACTATCTGCAGTCCTCTACAAGTATCGATTCTTTCATCTTTATTTTTGTATTCCTCTATTATTTAAGAGTGAATTTAATAAGGAAATTATATTATATTATTATTATTACATCATAGTAATAATAATAATAATTTAAGTATATAAAAAATTGCTATATCCTACTTGGACCTAGAAGACAATAATTAAAAGCAAATGGGAAGTTGAGGCAGATTGTGTAGGAGTACACAGGGTGCTAATACTGAAGTTAGAAAGTTTAAATCTGGCTTTAGAAAGTTCCTAACTTGGTGATCCTGGGAAGTCACTAAATTTCTATTTGCCTCATTTTCATCAATTGTAAAATGAAGATAATAATAGAATTTATCTCTCAGGAGTTTTGGAAAAATCAAATGAAATATAATTATAAAGCACTTAGCACAATGACTAGCATATAGTTGTTGTTTGTCCTTCATTTTCCAAGAGGATCATGACATCAGGGAGGTGATGATGAGGTCTTCAATGTTAGGTGTGGTTAGCAGAGGAATTGATAAAAATTAATTCCTTAGACAAATGGGAAGAAGGCTCTGATAATGGATATCATTTTAGTTCCTTGGTCCCACCCACTAAAGGTGATCCAGTTAGAAATCCAGGTTATGCCAGGATCCTGAAACTAAATTTTCCCTATAAAACCTATTTGTGGGCCATTCCATGGCTGCTACCTTTCTTTGGGGTCAGTCCATCATGGCACTCTGCCTTGTGGAGTCTTTCTCCTTTCCCCCCCTTATACTGAAGCTGCCCAATTCTATATTGAATATTTATCATCTCCACCCTGCCTGGTGGCTTTAGTCTTCTGAGAAAATGAAGCATCCTCAAGCCTTACTAAATTATGTCTGGAGACCCCAGAGAATTGGGTTCAAACTCAAAGGTTTACCCATAGCTAGCCTCATGTTTCTAGAATTAAAAGTGCTACTCCTATTACTTCTCCCTTAGATATTCCTTAATATTCCTATGAACTCATAGAGGATGTGAAAGTACTCTTCCCCAGTACTACTGCTCTTGGAAACACTGGAAACACACTGGATAGAGAAGGGTGAAATTGTCTGTGTCCTCTCCCTCACTCTAGCTTTCTAGAGGGAACAGAAAAAAGAAGGGGAAAAATATACTTCAATCTATAGTCTAAGTCTATCAGTTCTCTATCTGGAAATAGAATTTTTCATCATAAGCCCTTTGAAATTGTGGTGGGAAATTTGCTGCTCAATATTACTAAATCTTTTACAGTCGATTAACTTCAAAATATTGTTGTTATTGTGTAGATGGAGTGTTAGACTCCCTTACCCAAACTGACAACTTGGAGGCATCTTCAAATACAAACAAGAAAGCATTTATTTGGTCCTTGCAAGGAGAGGTCCAAGCACATAAACTGGACAAAGTCCAGCATGATGAGTGGCACATGGTGGAAAATAGGGAGTGTATTATAAGCAGAACAGATTTGGGTACATCCCCTCCCTGTTGATTTTTAAAATTCAATGGATGGATTGAAAAGGAAGTAACCACTGACCAATGATCAGCAATGCTGTCTACTTCCTGTGGGTCATATGACTTCCTGAAGTTTAGACCTGGGATTTGACCTTTTTCTGCCCTACAGTCTTCTGAGAATAGGGATCAATTGACATCCTGAAACTTGGACTGAAGGTCTTACAGCCTCTGAGAAATCTTCACCTGGTCGTATTTATTATTATATAAACTGTTCTTCTGGTTCTGTTCATTTCATTTGTATTAATAATTTCACATAAGTCTTCTCAAGTTTTTCTAAAACCACCCTCTTCATCACTTCTTATAGCAAAATAGTGTTCCATCACATTCACATATCACAACTTGTTTTCCAATTTATGGATGTAACCTTAGTCTCCAATTCTTTGCTCTCACAAAAAAGGCTCTTATTAATATTTTGTATATATGACACTTTTCTCTTTTTCTTTGATATTTTTGGGATATAAACCTCAAAGTGCTATTGGATCAAAGAGTATCCACAGCTTTATAGTTTGGAGGGTATAGTTTCAAATTATTCTCCAGAATAATTGGAGCAGTTCAAAGCTTAACCAACGATATGTTAGTGTCCCTATTTTCCACATCCTCTCTAGCATTGTCATTTCCTTTTCTATTGCGGTATTGTGTTCAGTCATTTCAGTCATATCTGACTCTTTGTGACCCTATTTGGGATTTAATTAGTAAAGATACTGGAGTGGTTTGCCATTTTCTTTTCCAGCTCATTTTATGTATGAGTAAACTGAGGCCAAGAGGATTAAGTGACTTGTCCAGGATGACAGAGCTAATGAGTGTCTGTCATGTTAGCCAATCTGAGAAGTGTTAGGTGGAATCTCAGAACTGCTTTAATTTATATTTCTTTAATTATTTATGACATTTAATACTTTTAATATGGCTATTTGTACTCTGATTTCTTCCAATGAAAATTTCTTATTCATATTTCTTGACTGTTTATAAATTGGGAAACAGATCTCATACTTATAAATTTGGCCCAGTTCCCTAAATATTTTAGGAATGACATCTAAACTTTTGCAAAGCATGACTCTCCCCCCGCCTCCATCCAGTTTCCTGGTCTTCTTTTAATTTTAGCTGTATTGGTTTTCTTTGTGCAAAACTTGCTTAATTTTACAAAATCAAAATTATCCATTTTACTTCCTGTGAAACTCAATATCTCATTGGATTATTAACTCTTCCCCTTCCTATATATCTGACAAGTAATTTCTTCTGTACTTCACTTATTTCTTTATTTCATGCTTTCCATTTAAACCATGCATTTATTTTGAGCCTACTTAGCTTTACTTAGCATGTGATATGAGAGGTTGGTCCATGCCAAGTTTTTGCAAGATGCCCTCCTATCTTTCTCAGAAGTTTTTGTAAAAAAGCAAATTTTTATTCCCATGGCTGAAATTTTTGGGTTTATTAAGTATTAGGTTTTGGTGCTCATTTGCTTCAGTACAAATAATCTGTTCCATCGATCAATCAATCACTATATTTTTTTTATCTAGTACCAAATTATCTCGATGATTATAGCATTGAAATATAGTTCAAGTTCTGATACCAAGACTCTCTCCTTTCCATTTTTTTTTCATGGATTCTTTTAATATTTTCCCCTTTTGTTCCTCCAGGTTAATTTAGTTAATTTTCTAACTATAATTATTTGAAAGTTTCATTGGTATGACACTGCAAAAGTAGATCAATTTAGGTAATATTGTGACTTGCAATTATTTGTTCAGCCTAGTTGTAATTAATTAATTAATATTTCTCCAATTATTCAGTTCTGTCTTTATTTGGATGAAATGTTTTATAATTGTGTATATATATTTCCCATAAGTTTTTGGAAGATAGACTAGGAAACATTTCATACTAATTGCAGTTATTTGAACTGGATTTTCTCTTTCTCTTCCTATAGGATTTTGCTGGTAATATATAGAAATGTTGATGATTTGTTTGGTTTTATTTGTCGTTCTGCAAGTTTGCTGAAGTTGTCAATTTTTTCAATTAGATTTTTTTTTAGTTGACCTCTAGGGTTCTCTATGTAAACCATTGTACAATAATATTTCATTCCATTACAATTTGTTCATCCATTTCATAAGTGATACCCTTTCTCCTTAGTTACATCTTTTGATTGCCCCACTCATTTATTCCTTCTTCAGGATCATGAAGTTTGTTTTGCTTCTGAGTATTCTCTCTCATGAACTAGCTTCCATGTTAATAACTGCTCTCTTTATCCCTGACTTTTCAACTGATGCATGATGTACTTTTATGTGATAATCTATATATGTGAGTGGGGGAGAGTATATGTGTGTGTGTTTACATGTATATGTACAATGTGTTCAACTCTCTTTTGCCAGTTCAACCTCTCAAATAATTTTGCCTTTTCAGGTTTCTCTTGACTCTTGTGTTTTCATTTCAAAGTTCCTATTTAGTTTTGGTCTGCCTCAAAGTCCTCTATTCTAATACAAATTCATTTAGTTCCCTAAAAGATTGTACTCAGTGTTATGGAATAAGTTATTAACAGTTGTAAACTTATATATTTTGCCTTTTATAATATTATGTTCCAAGATCTTGAAGTTATGTAGACTGTATAGGAGGTAAAAGCTCTGTATTTGGAGTCGGGAAGACTTGAGTTCAAATACCATTTAACTTGTGTAAACCTAACAAGTCATTTAACCCTCTCTTGGCCTGTGGGGCCTACCCCTTAAAATGGAGGTAATAATCGGATCTGCCAGATAGACTTTGTGTGAGACTCAAATGTGATGGTTTTTCTCCCTTATTTGAGTTTGAAATGACAAGATTTTGAATGATCCTAACTGCAGTTTCTTAGGTCCTGAACTTTTTTTGTGACTTCTTGAAATATTCTTTTTCTTTGATATGTAAGTTTTCAATTTTTCATTTCTGGGATTTTTCCTTCTGAAGTTTTTTTTCAAGAGGAGACCAATGGATTCTTTCTGCACTTTGCTTTCTAGTTCTAATAGATCAGATAGCTTTCATTTTTGAAACAGGATGTCCAGACATTTTTAATCAAATTTTTAGGTAATCTAATGATGCATATATTGCCTTTCTTTGACTTGTTTTTCAGATCAGTTGTTTTTTATACTTATATTTATTTATATTTTATGTATATTTTCTTCTATTTCAATGTTTATTTTAATTTTAATATTTCTTGTTATATCATGAAGTTCTTGACTTTTCTTTAATTATTCAAAAATTCAGAATATCTGCTAATTAGGTAAGAGTTTTTCATTTTTGTTCTAGGCTATTTATTCTTTCAATTTTTATCTCCAGAGCTTTTATTTAAACTTATTTAGCTTTTGTTTCATTCCTTTTAGATATTTATATAATCCTGTAAAAAAACTCACGTTTTCTTCAGAACCTGCATATAATTGTTATAGAGTTATTCTCTCATTCTAATTTGTATTACTGGCTATCTTTGGATGGATAATTCTTTATAATGCTCATTTATATATAGTTTGACTCATTTTTGTAGAACTTTAGTTTCTGAATTGGGATTTTATGCCACAGTAAGACTACTGAATTTTTGGATGGAATGATCATTCATAGTTGATTTTCTTCTGAGTAACCTGGATCCCAATACTGACCTCCAGTTTTTGTTAGTCCATGCTCCAAGATATCTCAAGTTTATATTAATAAATCTTCAGAGCTTCATGTGGTATGTCAGGATAAAAATAGAAATACAGTAGTATGTTGCTCTGAATACTGATATGTTATGATGTTCTATTCCACTTCTAGTTGCACTCAATGTCCCCAGTATGGGTTTCTGACTAATCTGAGGTTGTCTCATGGGATCCCTTCCCTCTATCCACTGCATGATATGTAAGCTTTCAGCTTATACATGTTACTGGCTATCTCTTGTACAAAGTTTTCTTTGATCCCTTAATTATCACTATGATAGTAATAACCTTCCTCTTCCAGAACTCAACAAGTGGCACAGTAGATAGGGCACTGGGCCTGAAATGAGTAAGATCTGAATTCAAATGTGGTCTCAGACACTTCTTATCTATGTAACCCTGGGCAAAGTACTTAACTTTTGTTTGCCTCAGAGTCCTCAACTATAGAATGGGGATAATAATAGTACCTACCTCATAACATTTGTAAAATGCCTGGCATATAGCAGGCACTATAGAAATGTTTATTCCTAATGCCATCCTCATCCAGAGAGAACTATGAAAACTGAAAATGATCAAAGCATATTATTTTCACCTTTTTTTCTTTGTTTCATTGTTTGCTTTTTCTTTCTTGTGTTTTTTCCCCCTTTGGTTTTGATTTTTCTTGTACAACATGACAAATATGGAGATATGTTTAAAAAGATTGTGCATGTTTAACCTATATACAATTGCTTACTGTCCTGGAGAGGGTAACAAAAGGAGGGAGAAAAACTTAGAATACAAAATTTTATAAAAATGAATGTTGGAAATGAAAAATGAATGAATGTTTATTTCTTCTTTTTCCCCTGACTTAGAACTTTGCAACTCTAATAATTAATTATAATAAACTACATTATGTAGGTATTTGTATAACTTCTTTTTAAGTGTGAATATTTTACTTTTTCTAATTACATGTAAAAAGTTTTTTATATTTTTTAAAAATTTTGAATTCCAAATTGATTTTTTCCTTTCTCCTTACCTTCCCCTTCACTGGGAGGATGAGCAATTTGACATAGATTATACATGTGTAGTCATGCAAAACATAATTCCATATTAGTCACGTGAAAGAAAAAACAGATAAAAAAAGAAAGAAAGAAAAATAAAGAAAATTGAAAAAACTATGCTTTGATTTTCAATCAGACTTCCCCAATTCTTTCTCTGGATGTGGAGAACTTTTTTCATAAGTCCTTCAGAATCATCTTGGATCACTGAATTGCTAAAAACAGCAAAGTCATTGACATTCATCATCATACAATATTGCTGTTACTGTATACAACATTAAATTGGTTCTGTTCATTTCACTTTTTATCAGTTCATGTAGGTTTTTCTAAGAAAATCCTACTTAAGGCTGATTTTAGAAAAGTCTGGAAACAGAACAGGAGAACACTGTACAATAAGATTATGTGATGACCAATTGTGATAGATTGGACTTTTTTCAACAATGAAGCAATTCAAGACAACTCCAATAGACTTGAGATGGAAAGAGCCATCCACATCTAGAGAGAGAACTATAGAGAGAGAACTATAGTTACTGAATGTGGATCACAACATTGTATTTTTACCTTTATGTTAGTGGTAGTGCTGTTTGTTTGCTTGTTTTTTTCTTTCTTTCTCATTTTTCCCCCTTTGATCTGATTTTTCTTGTGCAACATGATGTATGTGGAAATATGTTTAGAAGAATTGCACATACTTAACCTATATTGGATTACTTGTTGTCCAGGGGAGGATGAAGGAGGAAGAAGAGAGAAAAATTATTGCAAAACCTTATGTTCCAAATTTTTCAAATGGTTAAGCATGTGCAATTCTTCTAAACATATTTCCACATATATCATGTTGCACAAGAAAAATCAGATCAAAACTATCTTTGCACATGTTTTGCAAAATAAAAGGCTATTATTGTTTTTTACAAAAGAACATCCTGCTCATCATTTTTTAAAAAAATTAATTCTAGAGGTCTGTAAGTTTTCAGTTCTTCCAAAATGGTATGATCTAAGGAGAAGTGTGTTTCCTATTATTCTACTACTTCATGCTCTAGGCTGAGTGCCTAAAAACACTCTTTTCCACCTTAGAACTGCTTTTGCTGCAGCTACTGGTTCTGATGGACGAGTATTCCTCCTCACCTTGGTACTGTGATTTAGGATTGTAACCTAGATCTGTTTATGAGCAGTACAATGTTGTCCTGCATCCAGTTTCAGCTAGGGACCCCATAATCTCCTTCAGACCACTGGTCAGATCTCCTCACTGTCTGTAGGCAAGTTACAGAAGCTCTTGTTGCCATTTCACTTACCCCTATTGCTCTCTCACAGGGCACTGCCTGTGCTGAACTGTGCTCCATTCTCACTCTTGACAGATCATTCCTTCTGACTTTTGAAGTTATCTTAGACCAAAACATTGTTTCACTCCATCATTATCTAGGCTCTGTTGCTCCAGAATTTCTTTTGGGGGATCATTTTAAACTTGTTTGAAAGAGAGAACTGGGAAGAGCTCATTCTCCATCATTTTGGTTCTGTCCCTTTTGTATAATAATTTCACAATAGACTATGACCTCTATGAACATAGATATTGTTACCATAGCTAATCCTTGTATCATGCTTAGCACATACCTCTGTGCATAATAGGCATTTAAATATTTGTCATTTATGTGAAGAAATAAGATAAGTAAAGTAGCTGCTATTAGTTTCACTTAACTGAAGCATAGAAAAGTGAAATGATTTTCTTAAGATTACAGAGCCAGTTAGTGGTAGAACAAGCACTTAAACCTAGGTCTCTAATCCCACATCCACCACTCTCTCACTATCCCACATTACTTCCCCATCTACAGGTTTGAAGATGCTAAAGTACACTGATGTGACATTAATGGATGGCTTCTGGATCTCTAAAGCTCCAAAAGAATATTGTTTCTTTACCTCAGAATATTTCAGTTTTAATTGTATATATATCCTTACCCATATAATTTCAAATTTCACCATGGTTTAGCAACAGTGGTTTACATGGAAAGGGGGAAAATAACATTCAGAGAGTCAACTAGTACTTGACATCTATAGACCTAAATATCCTAGTACTGAACTACAAAATTATATCAATAACAATTTAAGACTTAAGTCACAGAGAATCTTAGGAGTCTCTACAGGGAAAAAGCATTAAAATAGATACCCCTAAGCTTTGGGTCATACCTGGTTAGTTCTCTGTTGCTCTTTTAAAAAATGAGATATGTGCATGAATGCACATTCACACGTTAGGCTAAGACAGTATGGTAGAAATATTTACACATATTACATGTTAAGTCAAAAAGCTGTGAAAACTATTTGGCCTGGTATGATGATCTCATATTAATTTCTATCATATAGAGTTCCAACACAGCTACCACAATGCCACTATGATAACCTGGCAATGGGCTTATGCTTCTGTGTTACTTGAGTGCATATCAATTATTTGCATTATAATTAACAGGAAGGAAGGAACATGTTGCTATGCAGAGAAAAATGATTCTAAAAATTTGCACCTCTTGTCTATTTATGATTTATTTGGGAATTTTATTGTATTTGGGAAAGAAATTTGAGATCACGACAGATTATTTTCTTTTCTTTGCCAAATAATGTTGCAATGTTTAAGGACACAACTTACATACTTTCTAAGGATGCTGTGTATCATCTAAATAATACTACAGAAAGATGCTCATTTCCCTTTTTCGCAAAGATGCATTTGTGATTTATGACATTAAAGGCTGATGGAAAATGGAAAATGTGGACCTATAAGCACAAATTAACTTCAACTCCTTTAGAGAGACACAATTGTTTGACCTGATCCTTACTCCAACTGTGCATCCTAGATCTTAAAAATGACATGACACTTGATATAAGTATCATTTTGACCATCAATTCTTGTTTTAATCTCCCTTGTAATGCTTATTATCCTACACACACACACTCACACACACACATATATGAGTTGTCGGAGAGTAGCTAAATAGCACAGAATATGCTGGAAGCAGAAATCTTCTAAGTTGGAAGAACTGCTGGTTATCATCTGATCTAGTTACCTGATTTCAGGTAGAAGAGATAATATCAGGTCCATTTACAAACGTCATAAATGAGACCCAGGGAGTCTAGTAATTTATCTTGATAGTCTGAATAACTAGCCAGTGATAAATTCACTAGTGTTACAGATTAGCATCTAGGAAATCTCATACTCTCTACAACTATAAGGAGATTTCATTCATTGTTGGACTACATTTGTATACTGACAAGCTAGTTTTATAATGAGGTTCTATTCTACTAATTTTCTTTTTTATGTCTTTCTGTATGTGTATTAATATTGCCTTTCTATTGCCTAGAAGATTAAAAAAGTGCTGAATCTATGTACTTAGCCTTTTTGATACCTACTAAGGATTTGATAATTATAATAACAATTGATATAAAACAGTTTAAGTTTTGCCAAGCATTTTATATAGTTTCTGTGAACCTCAAAATTGTCTTATGCAGTATTTGGTATGGATACTATTATCTTAATTTTATATGTGAGACATTTGAGGCTTAAAGACTCTTGCCGAGAGTCACAGAGTTAAACAGAAAGTAGTAGGATTTAAATCCCATGTTTCCTAACTCTAGCCCTATAACTTTCTATGTACCACACTGATGTAAACACCTTAGATATGGAGAAGAAGTTAGAAACCATGATTTCAAATAAAGCTTGACAGGTTTTTTTTTGGTTTTGCTGTTTATTAATCTCATTTGACAGTTTATGAAACTAATAAAGAATCCTGCCAACTTATCTTTCTGTGGAACCAAGAGACAATTCTTAGAAAGTATTCTGAACCCTTGGAAGAAAGGTACTATATCTCTAATTGCTGTTTATTGTTCTTTCCATACCTACCTTATGATTGCGGCCATGCTTATCCAGAAGAGAAATGATGGACTTTATGTGTCCCTCTGATATCAAATTTAAGGCTTCTGGGCTTTCAATCAAAATGCAGTGTAATACCTCCAAAATACCTAGATAAAAGTTATAAAAATCATTTGGACATTTAATAGCCTGTATTTTTAATAAAATTTAGAAAGCAAAGAATGAAAATAGAGTTTTGAGGGAAAATAAATATCATTAATTTATCAAATCTAATTAATGTCTCACGATGAAGGATGAAATTATCTATGATGGATTCTAAATCTCCTGGTTGGTAAACCAGTCTGTGTTGAATAGGTAAGTGTAATTAATCACTTAAAAATAATTATCAATGCCTTTAAACTTGAAAAGGCAACTGGAAAATATAATTTTGATTTATTGAAACTAAGAATATCCTTGATTAAAAGTTGAGGAACAGTTTATTATAAGTACCATGAACCTGGATTGAGACATTTTGTCATCTTCCTAATAAATGACAGGCAGGTTGAATTACCTCAAAAATTCTCACAAGCTCTAAATTTACTGAAAACAGAAACTGTCTTCTCTTCCTCCCACATACTTTTTTTTTTTTTGGTTGCCTTGGGTGTTTAAGATTGTTCCTTGAATTAAGTGTAAGCTGTCTAATTAAAATGATCTTATACTTTCTGATTATAATCTCCTACTCAAAATCCTTTGGAGATAAATTACTTAAGAGTCTTGGTTCCTCAATATCTCATCCATTTTTGAGTTTCTTAAGATTCATTTTTATTGTGTCAATTACCTACTAGATATCCTATAGTCATATTAAAATGCATTTGTCCAAAATCAATCTCACGATTTTCCTCCTAAAATTCTCTCTTCTTTCCAACTTCCCTATGATTTAGAATATCACCATTTCCAAGTCACTAAGTGTCAACCTCAACTCCTCACTGACACTCACTATACACACCCAATATGTAATCAAATTCTGTCCTTTCTCTTCTCTGGCACAGCTGCCAATTTAGTCCAAGATCTTATCATCTCATATTTGGACTATTTGCAATGTAGCAATGCTATATATACTATATATAATATACTTAGGTGGCACTGATCTTCCTAAAGTAAAATCTGATCATTTCACACCCAGACTCAATTAAGTTTCAGTGGTTCCCTATAGTCTTTTAAGACCAACTGCAAAATCCTCTGTTTGGTTTTTAATCCTCAGATTTTACCAGTTTTCTTTACCAAATATTTTTCCATGTGCAGAGGCCTCCTTGCTATTGTTTGCATACACTATTCCTTGTCACTCTAAACATTTTTCCTGGTTCCTTTCCCCATGATTAGAGTTCTTGCTCTTATCTCTGTCTCCTGGCTTCTGCTGCTCTCTTCAGGTATTAGTTAAAATTATACCTTGTACAAGAAGTCTTTTCATATTTCCCTGAATGCTAGTCCCTTCCCTGTAATATAATTTCCAATTTATCTTTGTGTATATTATATGTACAAAATTGTTTACAGGTTGGTTTCTTGTCCCTCTACCAATAGAATGTAAACTCCTTGAGAACAGGTGCTCTTTTTGTCTTTGTATCTCCAGAATTTAGTGCAATTTAATTAAAATTTAACAACTTCGGGGGAGTGGAGTCAAGATGACTCCAAGAAGGACACATGCTTCTTTCTGAGCTTTCCTGCTTCCCTCACACTATTTATGAAATTCAGCCTCTGAATTAGTGCTGGACAGTCAGAATCCACGAATATTGGGAGTATAACACATTACCACCTGAAGATATCTCAAAGATAGACAGGAAAAGTCTGTTTTGGTCCTTTGTGGGCACAGGAGGAGGCCAGGTGCAGGCAGGCAGGGAAGGAGAGCAGGAGGCCAACACATGTTGAGTAGATAGGAGTGGGGTGTGGTATCAGTGGGCAGAGAATCTGAGGGGAGGACTCTACCACAGTATTGGCTACTCTGCCCTGGCAGCAAGCCAGTAGATCAGCAGAGAAGTTATAAAACTTCCAACACAAACACAGAGGGTAAAGAGTATATTCCAAAGTGCCAGAGTCCCATGGGACCTGGCCATGCCCACCCAGCACCAGGAGTGACGTAGCATGATCCCAGAGCAGCCACTGTTCCTTCTCCGCTGCCACTTCCTGGTGTCTGGTGAGGAAGCTTGGAAGGCCGTCATTGCCCCAAAAGCAGATACATCCTTTTAAAAAAATGAGTAAAGCAGGCTCTAACTATAGACAGCTTCCATTATGAGAGAGCATATTTCCAACCCTGAGGAGACTAAAAGCAGAGTGTATCCATATGAAGCCCCAAAGGGGGATATAATCTGATCCCCACCACATAAGGCTCTCTTAGAAGAAATTAAAAAGGATCTTAAAGGACAGCTAGAGGAAGAATGGGGGGAAAAAAAAGGAAAAGTCTGAAAAAAGCTTGGAAAAGAATATAACTCATTAAAAGAAAGATTTGATAAAATGGAAAAATAAAACAACTCCCTGAAATGTGAAATGGAAAAAGTAAAGAACTCCCAGGAAAACAGAATTTGTGAATTAGAAAAGGTAAAAGAACTCCAAGAAAATAGAATTTGTGAATTGGAAAAAAAAATTAACTCCTTAAAAAATTGGTGAAATGGAAAAAAATTCCCATAGAACAAAACAACTCATTTAAAAACTCCATTGGACAAATAGAAAAAGAAATTTAAAAAGTAAATGAAGAAAATAATTCATTAAAAATCAGAACTGAACAAATAGAAATGAATGACTTGAGGAGACTGCAAGAATCAATCAAGCAAAACCAAAAAATTGAAACAAATAGAAAAAAGGTTAAATACCTACTTGGGAAAACAGCAAACCTGGAAAATAGATCTAGGAGAGATAATCTAAGGATTATTGGATTCCCTGAAAATCACGTTGAAAAAAAAAAAAAAAAGCCTAGACACTAATTTTCAGGAAATCATCAAAGAAAACTGCTCAGATGTCATAGAATCAGAAGGTAAAATAGCCACTGAAAGAGACCCCAAAAGTAAAACCCCAAGGAATATTATGGCTAAATTTCAGAACTATTGGACTAAGGAAAAAATATTACAAGCAGCTAGGAAAAAACAACTCAAACGTTGAGGAGCCACAATAAGGATTACTTAGGATCTAGCAGTATCCACATTAAAGGATTGAGGCTGATATTCTGAAAGGCAAAGGAACTTGGAATGCAGCCAAGAATAAATTACCCAGCTAAACTGAGCATTTTCTTCCAGGGAAGAAGATGGGCACTCAATGAAACAGCTGAATTCCATTTATTTCTGATGAAAAAACCAGAGCTAAACAAAAATTTGACCACCAAATATAGGACTCAAGAGCAGCATAAAAAGGTAAAAAACTTTTGAGAACTGTATTTCTGTTATGGGTATACATACAGAGTACATGTATAATTTGATTTTACTGTTATATAAAAAAGGAACTAGAGGCAGAAAGGAGATTGTACCAGAAAAGGGGGGAAATGGAGGTTAAAAAAAAGGGAAACTACATCTCACAAAGAGGCAAAGGAAACCTATTATTTCTGAGGGAAAGAAGAGAGGGGGAGGAACAACTTTGGGGGAATGGAGTCAAGATGACTCCAAGAAGGACACATGCTTCTTTGTGAGCTTTTCTGCTTCCCTCACACTATTTATGAAATTCAGCCTCTGAATTAGTGCTGGACTGTCAGAATCCACGAATATTGGGAGTATAACACATTACCACCTGAAGATATCTCGAAGATAGACGGGAAAAGTCTGTTTTGGTCCTTTGTGGGCACAGGAGGAGTCCAGGTGCAGGCAGTCTTACTCTCATCAGATTTGGCTCAAAGAGAAAATATCAGACATATTTTGTTTATAGAGAAACTTCTCCCACCTCATTGAAAAGTGGGAGGGGGAAAAGTGAAAAGGGAAAGAATAGACTAAATAGAAGGGAATACAGAAATAATAGGGGAAAGGTTTAAAAAAGGGGGGGACTCTAAGAGGGAGGGAGGGCTGTGTGAGGCAAGTGGTGCCCATAAATTTAATACTGGGGAAGGTGGTAATGGGGAAAGGAAAGAGAAAAGTATAATCTGGGGATAATAAGATGGCAGGAAATGCAGAATTAGTAGTTTTAATTGTAAATGTGAATGGGGTGAACTCTTCCATAAGGTGGAGACTGATGGCAGACTGGATTAAAAGCTAGAATCCTACAATATGTTGTTTACAGGAAACACACTTGAAGCAGGGCAATACATATAGAGTAAAGGTAAAAGGCTGGAGCAGAATCTATTATGTTTCTGGTGAAGTAAAAAAAAAAAAAAAAAGCATGGGTAGCCATCCTGATTTCAGATCAAGCAAAAGCAAAACTTGATCTAATTAAAAGAAATACGGAAGGAAACTATATCTTGCTAAAGGATAGCATAGATAACGAAGCAATATCAGTACTAAACATATATATACCAAGTGGTATAGCATCTAAATTCCTAAAGGAGAAGTTAAGAGATATACAAGAAGAAATAGCAAAACTATCATAGTGGGAGATCTCAACCTTGCACTCTCAGAACTAGATAAATCAAACTACAAAATAAATAAGAAAGAAGTTAAAGATGTAACTAGAATACTAGAAAAGTTAGGTATAATAGATCTTTGGAGAAAACTGAATGGAGACAGAAAGGAGTATACTTTCTTCTCAGCAGTTCATGGAACCTATACAAAAATTGACCATATATTAAGACATAAAGACCTCAAAATCAAATGCAGAAAAGCAGAAATAGTAAATACATCCTTTTCATATTACAATGCAATAAACACTACATTCATCAAAAAGCCAGGAGAAAATAGACTAAAAAATAATCTCATCCTAAAGAATGAATGGGTGAAACAGCAAATCATAGACATAATTAATAATTTCACCCAAAAGAATGACAATAATGAGATGACATACCAAAATTTGTGGAATGCAGCTAAAGAAGTAATAAGGGGAAATTTTATATCTCTAGAAGCTTATTTGCATAAAATAGAGAAAGAGAAGATCAATGAATTAAGCTTGTAACTAAAAAAATCTAGAAAAAGAGCAAATTAAAAACCCCAAACATTAAACTTGAAATTCCAAAAATAAAAGGAGAAATTAATAAAATTTAAAGTAAAAAAAACACTACTGAATTAATAAATAAAACTAAGAGTTAGTTTTATGAAAAAACCTTTGGTAAATTTGATTAGAAAAAGGAAAGAGGAAAATTAAATTGTTAGTCTTAAAAATGAAAAGGGAAAACTTTCCACAAAGGAAGAGGAAATTAGAATAACAACAAAATTCATCTAGAAGAACAAAAGAACAAGAATTTCAAGGGAATTAATGAAAAAAAAAAATCAAATGAAGATGGCCTAGCTGTACCAGATTTAAAACTATATCGTAAAGCAGCTGTCATCAAAACCATTTGGTACTGGCTAAGAAATAGATTAGTTGATCAGTCTAATAGGTTAGGTTCACAGGACAAAATAGTAAAAAACTATAGCAATCTAGTCAAGAACTATAGCAAGAACTATAACAATGTGGCTTTGACAAACTCAAAGACCCCAGCTTTTGGGATAATAATTCACTATTTGACAAAAACTGCTGGGAAAATTGCAACCTAGTGTGGTAGAAATTAGGCACTGATCCCCTCTTAACATCGTACCCCAAGATAAAATCAAAATGGGTCTAGATGTAAAGAATAAGATTATAAATAAATTAAAAGAACATAGGATAGTTTACCTCTCAGACCTATGGAGTAGGAAGGAATTTGTGACCATAGAAGAACTAGAGATCATTATTGATCACAAAATAGAAAATTTTGATTATATTAAGTTAGAAAGCTTTTGTACAAACAAAACTAATGCAGAAGATTAGAAGGGAACCAATAAACTAGGAAAACATTTTTACAGTCAAAGGTTCTGATAAATGCCTCATTTCTAAAATATATAGAGAATTGACTCAAATTTATAAGAAATCAAGCCATTCTCCAATTGATAAATGGTCAAAAGATGTGAATAGACAATTTTCAGATGAAGAAATTGAAACTATTTCTAGTCATATGAAAAGGTGCCCTAAATCATTATTGATCAGGGAAATGCAAATTAAGACAACGCTGAGATACCACTACAAACCTTTCAGATTGGTTAAGATGACAGGAAAAGATAATGAAGTATGTTGCAGGGGATGTGGGAAAACTGGGATGCTGATAAATTGTTGGTAGAAATGTGAACAAATCTAACCATTCTGGAGAGGAATTTGGAATTATGTTCAAAAAATTATCAAACTGTACATACCCTTTGATCCAGCAGTGTTACTACTGGGCTTATATCCCAAAGAGATCTTAAAAAAAGGGAAAGGGACCCACATATGCAAAAATGTTTGTGGCAGCCCTTTTTGTAGTGCAAGGAACTAGAAATTCAATGAATGACCATCAATTGGAGAATGGATGAATAAATTGTAGTATATGAATGTCATGGAATATTATTGTTCTGTAAGAAATGATAAGCAGGATGATTTCAGAGAGCCCTGGAGATACTTACATGAAGTGCTGCTAAATGAAATTAGCATAACCAGGAGATCATTATATACACTTCAATAATAATACTATATGATGATCAATTCTGATGGCCACAGCTCTCTTCAACAATGAGATGATTCAAACAAGTTCCAATTATTCAGTAAAGAAGAGAATCAGCTACATCCAGAGAGAGAACTATGGGAAACGAATATGGACCACAACAAAGCATTTCCTTTTCTGTTATTGTTTGCTTGCATTTTTGTTTTCCCTCTTAGGTTTTTTTACTTTCTTTCTAGATCCACTTTTTCTTGTGCAGCAAGATAACTGCATAAATATGTATACATATATTGTATTTAACAGATACTTTAACATATTTAACATGTATTGGATTACCTGCCATTTAAGAGAGGGAGAAGGGGAAAGGAGGAGAAAAGTTGGAACAGAAGGTTTTGAAAGGGTGTTGAAAAAAATTACCCATGCATATGTTTTGTAAATAAAACTCTATAATAATAAAAAAAGTTAAATTAAAAAAATTAAAATTTAATGAAAACTTTAAAATTTCAAACATTTAAAAAAATATTTGGACATGACTGTAATGGACTGAAGCTCGAGTTGACGCACTGAGGTCCCAAGCACGTGAGGCTAAATAGTAATTGGACCATACTCTATTAATATATATACTTGGAGAAAGAATGCTCCCCGCCCACTCTTTGTGCAAGTCCTGATGTGTTGTATAGGAAATGATGATTTTGGTGGGTGAAGGCAGAGGGGTGGAGAGAAGCGGAGAGAGACTGCTAGCTGGCTTCTGGTCTGGCTTCTTGACTCAGCTGCACACATTGCGATTGTAACCCTCTTCACCTCCGATCCCCCTTCACCTCCAATCCTTCTTCATCTCTACTGAGAATAAAGATTGAAGATTTTCCCTTAACCTGAATTCCTGACTCTGTCTGATTTTAAAATATGCAGTCATCACACATGACATAGAGCCAGGCAGAAGAGATGGAAAGGCACAAGAAAGAGAAAAGATTTAGTACATAAATTTAATACATTTTAGTACTGCTAAAATATCAGTCACATATTAATGATGAAATGAGGAAGAAGAAAGTCTTTCCAACTCCCAGAGAAGGTGTCAGTATCTATCATATAGCCTCTCATATTCATGACTTAGAATTAGAGACCAACAGTATGAATTTTCACTATTGATGATCTGTACTGCATTCACAAATAAGGTTGGTGGCTATAATGACAAAGATATTTTAGGAAATAAATTAAGATGATTTATTTCTTCCTTTGGGCTAAAGTTGTTTTATAGCACTGTTTGAACAGAAAAACAAAAAGACCCTTACAGTAGTAAGAACCAATGGAAGAGGATTTCTAGAACTAATAAAAGAGTGAAAGCAATTAATGTGATAAGGATATACTAGAAAAGAAATACACAAACATGCACACAAAAGAGGATGGATACTATTATAGAAAACTGAGTTGTAGTTTTAAGAAAGAAGGAAGGTGAGACCAGAAAAGTTGCAAAGAAGCAGTACAACCATTTCTCCTCCTCCAGCTATTCAAAGATCAAGGAAGCCAGTTGATGAACAAGAAATTAGAGAAGAAAAAACTAAAACAAATAATTGTCCATTTTTTTTCCAAGTCAGGTAAGCACAAGGAGATAGCCACAGATCTGTAAGCCAGGGTCAATCACTAGGGGACCTGAGATCAAACCTATAGTTGTTTAAGAAGAAAGAACAGAAAGAGCAGTGAATTGGCAGTTATTCCACCATAATTCTGGATCAGAACCTCATATCCAGTGCAGACTAATATTGGGACTTTCAGTTGAATGACAAGACCCAGTACTAAGAGTAGGTTAGAGTTCAGTTGGTTGCTTTAATCAAAGAGTAGGATATTAAGTTCAGTTCACAGATTGAAGCCGAGGACTGGAGCTGAATAACCATGAAAGGGAATGTGGACCCAACTGGCACTAATAGCTCTATTGCTTGGATATAAGAGCAAGATAGATTCAGCCCACAGACCTGGACGGGGGTTTGAAGATGAGAGATCAGGGCAAGAACTCTGTAGAGTGATAAGACTATATTCCTGTTGCTTTCACTCAGGGGCAAGTTCATAGTGTTAGCCCACAGACATGGAGTAGAGCTTATAAGTAAGTAGCTAGGTCAGGGTATAAAGAAAATGGGGTTAATTTACAACTCTGTTGCTTTCAACCTAAAAAGCCAACTGTCTACAAGTGCTCTGATCAGGTGGAAGCTTGGAGTTATTCTTTCCAGTCTCAGATTGGAAATGGGAAACTACAAATCTCAGACCAGGGAGGCATAGTAGATTTTGTGCCCTATTTTGGACTGCTTACAATCTGTTTAAAGTTTGCAGTTCTCAGACCACTCCATGATATCCTTAAAAAAGAAACCATTATCTGAAGTCTTCACATTCCTTCCAAAGATACACAAAGTCTATCCCTGTCACAAAATCCAAATTCAAGATATGAGGCTAGAAAAAAAAAGAATAAATGAAGAAAAAAGGTCATTCATGATCAAATATTATTATGTAACAAGGGATGTCAGAGATAAAAACCAAGAAGAAAACTCTACAAATTCTATAAGCCCCAAAGTGAAAAACAACTTGGTCACAAGGTTAATTAAAATTCCTGGAAGAAATGAAGCAAGAGTTTAAAAAGTGATATTAAGATATATAGATTCTAGATAAAAGGAAAGTAACAGCTTGGCACAAAGAGGTACAAAATCTAACAACATAACAGAATCTGGATCAAACAGAAATTGTTAATGTAATGAGAAACAAAAAAAAATACTATTTTTTAAAATAGAAGAAAATGTGTAGACTCAAAATATTTAGCCTAGAAAAGAGATTGGCAGTGGGGGAGACAGAGAAGAAAAACTCTAAAAATTATTGATCTACCTGAAATAAAGACTATGTGCACATTTTAAGAAATTCTGAATGAAAATTGTCCAGATATATTAGTATGAGAGGGCAAAATGAAATTAGGAAGAATCATCTCATAACATACTAAAAAAAAAAAAAAACTCAAATGAAAACTCTCAGGACTTTGTAACAAATCTAGAGCTTCAAAATTAAGTAATAAGAATAGAGTACAAAAGATATAAAGTAATTGAAAAAGATTAACAGATATGAATAATTATTATTTACATCCTAATATCTGTCCCCTAATATATCAAAAGTCATGGAGAAAATTAAATTAGACAGAGGATTTAAGAATGGTTTTTATTATGCTTTAAATTTTTTAAAAGAAGAGAGGAAAAGTGTAGGGGGAATTTGGATTTGCTTTCTTACAGTTCCTCCAACATTTGTCATTTTTCTTCTTTGTTAAACTGATGGGTGTGAGATAGAACTTCAGAGTCGTTAATTGGGATTTTTTTAGTTATTAGTGACTTAGAGCATTTTCTCATGGTATTATTGATACCTTTGGGTTTTTTTCCCCCTCTGAACCCTGCCTGTTCTTATCTCTTGACCTTTTACCAAATGGGGAAGGGTCTTATTCTTATAAATTATCTCAGTTCCTTTTATATGTGAGAAATGAGACCTTTATTAGAATACATTGTTGCATTATATTTTCCCCAAGTTATCTATTTGCTTTCTTTCATTCTGGCTATATTGGTTTTCTGTTACTGATTTTCTCAATTCTTTGCTCTGATGATGAACTCTTTCTCCATTTATAGATCTGAATGTCAAGTTCTTTATTGGTTCTCTAATTTGTTTATAATACAACCCTTCACGTCTACCATTTATTTGGAGTTTATGCTAGTATATGGTATCAGATTTTTGTCCTTACCTAGTTTTTTTTTTCAGGTTACTTTGTAATTTTCCCAGCAACTTTTATCAAATAGTGTAGTTTTAACAGAGGATCATTTTGGATATTGTATACCTACTCTATTTCACTGATTGTTATATTTCTTAACTATATCAAATAATTTTGATTATTATTGTTTTGTAATTTGAGATTTGGCACTGCTACACTCCTTGTCTTATCGCTTTTTTATTATTTCCTTTGAGATTCTTGACCTTTTTGTGCCTCCAAAGGAATTTCTTTATTATATTTTTTATATCTAAAAAATTATCCCTTAGTAAGTGAATTGGTATGGCACCAAATAAGTAAATTACTTTAGATAATATTATAATTTTATTATATTTTTCAGCTTACCATGATCAAGTAATTATTTTTCCAATTATTTAGATCTCTATTTGAGCAAAGAGTGATTTCTCATATTCATATTTGTATGTGTGTTTTGGTAGATAAAAACCTACTATTTTATATCCTGTTGGAAGTTATTTTTCTGTATTTAACATTTCTAGCATTATGTCAAATAGTAATGGTGATAACAGAAATTTTATTCTTGTCCCTATTCTTATTGAAAAGGCCTCTAATTAAAGGCTGGCTTTTGGATTTAGATAGATAACTATTTAGGGAAAGATATATTTAATCTTATGTTTTTTAGTAGTTTTGTTTTTAGACAAAAATGGATATTGTGTCTTGTCAAAAGCATTTTCTGCATCAATTGGGATAATTATGTGATTTTTGCTGCTCTCATATATAATATAGACTATTACATTAGTATTTACCTAATACTGAGTCAACCCTGCATTTTAACTTCAAACTGGCCATAGTTTAGAATGAGGCCACAATGTAGTACTTGGATCTAGAGGCCATGGTGATGTTGTGGGGATGATGTGGACTAACTCCATGTACTTTACTCACAACTCCTACAGTAACAAAAGATATATGATAAATATAATATTCTATGTTGATATCTGAAATTTGCTTGGGGAAGTAGACATCAATGAAGGATTACAGCTTGTAAGTAATTGTAAAGTGGTATTCTTTTTGGATTCTCTTACTATTTCTTGTGGAAAAAACTCTTAAAGAAGCAAATACAAAGTTCACATTAAGCTGAAAATGTTACCTAAGATATCATTTGTTAATTGTGTTGGAACAAATTGGTTTTTTTTGGGAAACACGTATTATAGCAAAATTGACTGCTTTGGAATTCTTTCTTTCTGCCTTTATGCAGTATTTTTTTTTCAATTTTACATAAACTCTTAATTTTGGCAATGATTTTGAGACTTTTCTTTTGGGGATTTCCCTCAAGAGGTGACCAGTAATTTCTATTTTTACTTTGTCCTCTAATTATAAAAGATAATAATGTTTAGGCTCTGGCTTTAGACATAGCTTTCAGGAAGTCTAATGATCATTAAACTTTTTTCTCCCTGATCTGTTTTGTACATCATTTGTTTTTGCTATAAAATATCTTAATATCATAGTTTTTTTCAATCTCTTTTCTTTCTTTGTATATTGCAATATTGACTAATGGAGTCATTAACTTCTATTTGTTTCATTCTAATTTTCAAGGAATCTGCTATTTTGGTAAGTTTTTGTATCACTTATGCTAAGCTGTATATTCTCTTTTAAAATTATCCTTCATTTCTCTCACTTTTAGTTCTTTCCTCTGGTGCTCTCATCTCATTTATAAAATCATTTAAATTCCTTTTTAAAAATTTTGCTTTATTTCTGCCAGGAATTCCATTTGACTTCATGCCCATGTCAAAACTGTATTTTATTTGTTTTGCTTGAGGACATACTGAAATTATACTCTTCTAGATTTTTGTTTAGGCATACTTATCATCACAACAGTTTTTTTTTATGTTGGGGTTATTTCTGTTGTGGTATATTCATGCTTCCATCCAAAGTCCTTGAATTGGGATTTTGTATTATGGGAGGTGCTGCACATTTCCTGAGGAAATATCAGGGCTTTCTTTTGCCTTATATTTTTTGCTCTTGAGTCTTGTTGTTGACATTGTGAATTGGAATGGATATTCTGGAAAGCAACTTCCAGAATGCTGCTCAGATTTACTAAACTGTCCAAATACTTTGACCCAGCAATGCCACTAGTTGGTCAACTATAATACCCAGAGAAATCAAAAAATAGAAGAGACTCATATTAGAAAAATATTTATATCAGCTTTTTTTGTACCAGCAAGGAATTGAAAACTAAGGAGAATGGCTGAACAAATCATGCTACATTATGCTAGATTATTACTGCTTTGTATAAAAGAAATGATTTCAAAGAAATTTGAATAGACTTGTTTCTTACAAATTAAGGTGAACAGAATTAGTAGAACCATTTATGAAACAGCAACAATAAGGTAAAACCAAACAACTTTGAAAAACTGAAGAATTATCACCAATTTAATGACCGAATACAGTTTCAAGAAGACCAAAAATATAGCATATTACTGCCCAAACAGAGTAATAATGGATTCAAGATGCTGAAAGAAATGCTTATTTTGAGTTATGACCAATTCAGGTATATGCTTTCCTTTATTATGATTATATATTACCTTTTTTTTCATTTTTCCCATTGGAAGTAGGGAAAGGAAGAGTAACAATAATGATTGTTAAAGTAAAATAAAGTAAATTTTTAAAAAGATGGAAGTTAAAGACTTTTATAGAATTTACAAACTGATATAAATGACAAATGAAAATTTGAGACTGACAAATAAAGAGCTTTGTGAAATGCAACTTTGTCTGTGAGAAATTCTGAATTTTATTTCTACCCATTAAAGTTAATTTATATTTTTATTACTTTGTAATTCATTACAAAGTAACCAGTTGCAGGAATCCATCATGATGTCTTTCATAAGAAAATAAGAAAAAAACACATTTTGTTTTACCCAATTACAGGTTTCCTATCATATACTATTTCTTACCTGAGGAAGATTCTAGCCTGTCCAATTTACTAATCAGCCAGTCCAGGTTATTGGAGAACTGAGCACAATTATTTCTGTTACCACGAATGAGGGCAGCTGAAAACAAGACAAAATTTAATCATATAGATATGGAAACAACTAGTGATGGCAACAGACACGTGAACTTTCTGAATAAACATTTTTTTTAGAAGATTCCTTGACATTTAAATAGGAAAAAATAATCCTTTGCACTTTATCCCTTTGACATGATTCAACTTGTTTCCAAAAGAGCACTGAAGATTAATAAAGCCCAGGAATTTTATTCTAAAGATTTAAATTAATTTAGAGAAGGTAAATTAAAGATTTAAATGAAATACTTTTTGACCAGAGGCAAGTAATTTCTGATATCTAAGCTTATTCATCTACTATTATTTAATTTAAGAAAGTGCTTGACAAATCTGAAAGAGCAATATCATTATATTATTTTATAAAGTCAACAATGAAAAAGGTTTATATCTTGTTTTACATATAGTAACAAACTTATGTGTTGAATTCTTTTCCTTGTTTCTTTTTAAATTGATTGGGTAATCAATGGAAGTCGTATTGCTGACTTACGTTTTCTATTCCTAAGTGTAAAACTAAGGAGGAAGAATCCAAATACAGAAAGAATAGAAATATTGCTATTTTAGAACACATATGAACATAACAGTCTTCTTTTGATAGTAAAATGATCAGTTTGAGACTCATCTCTAACTTGTAATTCACAACATGGGCTTGTAGAAGAATGGCTAGCACATAAAGTGAACATTCATGCCTTAACGTCTACTTTGGGACCAATGCTTTCCACTTCAGAAGCCACTAAAAGGAAAGATCCAAATTAAGGGCTCATATTCATTTCTGCCAGGGAATTAATCAGTCAATTAATCAAGAGGTATTTTATTGAATCCCAATGACCTGGCTAATTATAGTCATACAACAGGAAAAAAAAAAGCCTATTTTTTTGTGCTCCAACTCATACAAATAGTACAATGCCTCTCAGAATAAACTCTAGATAAGATCTAGTCAATTTGTTTTTCACTAAAAAAAAGTTACCTTGTTTCATGGTAGCAATAATGAGTTTTAAGGCGGAAAGTAGAATATGCCAACTGGCTTAAATTTTTTCTTTAAATTCTCTAACCTCCAAAGTTTGATTACCACAAAATCCTGAATTTGTATTGTTGTGCACTATCATAAAAACGAACTCCATATCACAAACTCAGCCTTTAACAATTAG
The DNA here is from genome assembly GCF_902635505.1 of Sarcophilus harrisii. Lineage (NCBI taxonomy): Eukaryota > Metazoa > Chordata > Mammalia > Dasyuromorphia > Dasyuridae > Sarcophilus > Sarcophilus harrisii. The sequence goes on from NC_045427.1 coordinate 253,095,490, forward strand.
CAAGAAGAAAAAAAAAAGAGTAGTCCCAGTACATGCTTATGTTCATATGTGTGATTAATCCTTACTCTCACGAATACTCTTTATTTGTATAGTATTTATAGTTTGCCAAGATTTTCACATCCATAAAACTTTACATCAGGCCTAGGAAATATTTAAAGCAGTTATTATTTCCATTTTATCGATGAGCAAACTGATTCTCAAAGAGATGAAGTAAATTATTTATGGCCATATGGCTAGTAAATAAGAGAATCACTTTTTTATCCAGGTAGTTTCATCCCTAGTTTAACATTCTTTCTATTAACAGAACAATCACATTGGCAAGTCAGCAGAAAATAGCCACAAAATAGAAAATGAAAAGACACAGTTTCAGATTTTAAAACAGTAATCTTATTTGGAATGAGGCCAATTCAAGGAATCACAATGTTATACTTTGCTTGTTCAAACAACTTAAGAAACATTAAATGACTCATTACACACACTGAGTTAGTTACAGATATGAGAACATAAGATAAATATTTAGATTCTCAGTCCAGGGCCATATTATACTATACTGCTTTATCTTGAAGATATCAAAGCACAACAGTTGCAATTGGTCAATATAATTCATTGCTGGTTATATAAAAAGAATGGGTTGAATATTTAGGCTTGCTAGGTAGCCTTTGCCACTTGTTCACTTTGACTCTCTTCCAATTGAAGGAATTTCCTATGTACTCACCTAACAATTGGTAGAGGAGGTTCAGGATTTTTTTCCAAGCTGTACCACTTTCTTCCCTTGCAAACCCAGTAAAATGTGCTACACTGTTGTAGACATTCAAACGGTCAATGCAATTTAACACAAGGGCTAACATTCCCTAAAAGGAAAGATGGGGAAAGGAAAAATTCCTGCTTAGAAAATCTGTATCATTATTTTTTACAGCTTTCCCTTAAATACTTCAAAATTTAAAACTGATATTGCTAATATGCAAATATCTCCATTGTGTGTATTTTTCTTTAAAATTATATGCATTTTTATGCTTCAGAGACTTAAATAGCATTCATTTTGGAAGTAAGTCAGGAATTGCTCTTGATCTGTTAGATATAGTGTTAGATATAGTATTTTGCAATTTGAAAAAATGAATAGATTCAAGTAATTCCATTCAAACACAGTAGAGGACATTCATGATTCCTATAAATAAGGTGGCTGATTAGTAAAATAAAAGACCAAAATTTTTTTTTCAGCTACACTCTATACATGTAAAACAGCTATATACTACATTTATTCTAACATATTGGATAGAAACACCAAATATATGCTTCAGTAGTAGCCAACATGACACACAAAATCCCCCTTCAGTCTTTGCTGTGATGCTAACTTTGGGAGTGAGAAACTGATAAGAAAGCACATCACAATTTGGTGCTAGAGAAGCAGCACTTTGTTCCTAGTTACCTTTAAAAGAGAGGTCTATTTTAAATGAGCTTTGAATAGCACATAATAATACTGAAGTAATAAATATAATAATAATTATATACATGCACCATCTTTTTTTTTTTTAAGTCAGTGTAATTGGAGATATTAAACAACTTGGAACTTGAGAATTCCTGTGATTTTATTTCATCCTTTCTCCCCATATTTTCCATTTCTCCTCCTCACACAATATTTGCTTAGAACTATAAATCTGAATAGCAATTCAATTAACATATTTTGGATTCTAAAGATGAAACACAAAGGCAATGTAAAACTACTTTTAAAACTAACCTCTTCTTTAAATAGATTCTGTCTATTTTTGAGTGACCGGAGCTTGTTTTGCTTATCTTCATGTTGCATTTCTTCCTCTGGAGGCTGAAAATAGGTGATCAGATCTTGCAAAGTTTGAAGGACTTCTTCTATAGGCAGAGTGATGGGTGCAGCAGTTCGATTGTTTCCACTAATAAAACATGAATTCAGCCTGGTTCAGGGGCTAGACATGAAACAATGGAGCTAACCAATATTTTCAGTAACCTGGAAAATCATTTCACTGAGTACAACCTTTCACAGAGCAATGGTGTTCATTTCTTTCAGGATTATTAGTAGGCCCCTTATTAATAAAAATAATGCAGTTGGGGAACCAAAGGTTAATTGGAAATAAATATTCACATTAGGTTTATAGTTTTTCAAAGCCCCATATACAATAGTTGTTCAATAAAATCCAAAAGACAATTACTACTTTATCACAAGACAGTGACATTCAACCAAATGACCAAGGTAAAATTCATTTTTCAGAACTACCATCTCATTAGCCTTGAAGTTCTATAAGGATGTGTGTATGTGTAGTTGAAGAACTTCCAGCAGCTGAACTTCCAAGGACATTTAACTTTCTCTTCTGTATTTTTAGTTTCTCTAAGTCTCTGTGACCTGCGTGGGTATGATGAGTAGTAGCCAATATGTACTTAGATTTTAGACATATGTATTTAACCTTGAATGATGACATTTATCGCTGTTCAACTTACCAATATCTGGACAATTAGTTGCCTGATGTGTGGTTCTTCCCAGAACTAGGGAATCTGCTGTTTTGGGCATGAATAACATCCAATTAAGGGATGGGGGGGCACCTATCTCTTAATGTTCTCCAACTCATGATGTAATCCTTTGTATCTAAAATCTATAAAAACTGTATACCTTATCCCCTTCTTTAGCCCTTCTGCCATGAGCTCTCTCTCTTTCCCTCCTCACAGTGGAATTGCTCATTCTCATGAGAATTAATTCAATAAAGAACTTTTCTGCTTTTTACTTTGAGAGGTCTCTGAGCAGTCATTTTTGGATAGTATTTTCTATCCCTCACAAGGAGAAAGCTGTATTTTTTTTTTCCTTTTAAAAATCAGCTTATATTTTTTCTTTCAATTTTATTAGTCTCCTTTGATTTTCAAAATTTTAATTTTGATGTTAAATTGAGGACTTTTAATTTGTTCCTTTTCTAATTTTTTAGTTATGTGACCAATTCAAAGATCTCTTCTCTATCTCTTTTATTAATGTGCACATTTAGAGATAAAAACTTTCCAGTAAATATTACTTTGGCTACTTCACACAAATTTTGGAATACTGCCTCACAGGTGTTGTCATTCTCTTTAATGGAATTGTTAATTGTTTCTATAATTTATTCTTTGACCCAATCATTCTGTATAATTACAATAGTTTACAATGAGCTGTCATCTGTGCTTCCATGACCTTTATAAGTAATAATTTTATTGCATTATGGTCTGAAAAGGATATATGTAATATTTTTTGGTTTTCTGTACTTAGTGTGAGGTTTTTATATATGGTCAATCCCTGAGAAAAAAGGTATGGTCTTTTCTATTTCCATTCATATTTCTCTAAAGATCTATCATATCTAACTTTTCTAAAATGTTATTCATCTCTTTGATATTTTTTCTTATTTTATGGTTAGATTTATTAGTTACTCAAAGAGAAAGTTGGAGCCCCTCATTATTATATTTTTACTATTTCCATCTGTAACTTATTTAACTTTTGCTTTAAGAATTTAGTTGCTTTACCATTTAATGTATAGTTTGATATTACTTCATTGTTTATGGTTCCTTTTAGCAAGATGTAGTTCTCTTTCTCTTCTCTTTTAATTAGGTCTTTTTTCTTTTGATTTGTCTGAGATAAGGATTGCTACCCCAGCCTTTTTTAACTTCACCTGGAAGCATCATAGATCCTGCTCCAGTCCCTTATTTTAATTCTCTCTGTCTCTCTGTGTTTTAAATATGTTTCTTCTAAGCAACAAGTTTGACTGTGGTTTCCAATCCATTCTGTTCTCTACTTCCAACTTTATGGGGGAATTCTTTCCATTTATATTCAGTTATAGTTACTAACAGTATTTCCTTTCACTCTATTTTCATCTGTTTATTCTTCTCTTCCTCTTCTCATCCTATTGCTCCTCTCAAGTTTTGTTTTGTTTTGCTTTTTGGATTTTGGCCACTACTTCCTTTTATGTGTCTTCCCCTTAATCATTCCTTTATCTTTTAACTCCTTTCCTTCCTACTTTCTTGCCAGGTAACTTAAATTTCTATTATCATTTGAGTAAGGTTGAAGCAGTTTATATGTGAATGAGGTTTAGGCATTGTCTGACCCCCTTTACCCCTCACCATTTCTCTCTCCACTGTAAAATCTCTTTCTTGCAGGTCTATTTTAGATGAAATAATTTTTTCCATCTTTCCTTTCCATTCTTTCATCTTGCAATTAATCTCTCTTTTTCACCTTTTCAATTTTTAATATCATCCCCCCAAAACTTACTTCCTTCTGTACACTCTTTCTATGTAGAATCCTTTTAGCTACCCTAATAATGATAAAGTTCTTAGAAGATACAGGTATCATCTTCCCATATACTGAGGATCTTATAATTTCTCTTTGTTTACATTTTGTCTTCCTTTGGAGTTTTGTATTTGAGCGTAATTTTTTTTTTTGATTCAGCATTCTTTTTATCAGGAATGCTTAAAAGATCTCTATTTCATTAATATCTATTTTTTTCTCTTGAATGATTATATTCAGTTTTTCTGGGTAGTTATTCTTAATTGTAATTCCAAACTCTTCTGCCTTGTGAAATATCATATTCCAAACTTTCACTTCTTTAATGTGGAACCTGCTAAATATTATGTGACCCTGAAAAACTTTACAATATTTGATTTATTTTCTGTCGATTGAAGTATTTTCTCTTTGACCTGAGAGCTCGGGAGTAGGAGTTTTCCTTTGGAGATGATTTTGTTTGGATGGTTCTCAATGGATTATTTCTATTTTACCCTATTTTTCTCTCTTTTTAAAAATGCTTCAATGTGTACATTGATATAGTCAATTCCTCTTCTAGATATGGATAGGATTTTTCATCCTAAGTCCTTTAGAGTATTCATGGATCATTTTATTGCTGAGAATAGCAAAGCTATTCACAGGTGATCTTCCCAGAACATTACTATTATTTTGTATACAGTACATTTCACTTTGCTTAAATTCATGGAGGATTTTCTAGATTTTTCTGAGAGTATCCTGCTCATCATTTCCCACAAAGCAATAATGTTCCATCATAATCACATATTACAATTTATTTAGTCATTCCCCAATTGAGGAGCAACCCTCAGTTTCCTTCCCTAAGAAGAGAGCTGCTATAAATATTTTTGTACATATAGGTTCTTTTACTTTAAAAAAAAATAACTTTTGTGATTCATGCCTAGCAGTGATAGTGTTAGGTCAAAGGATATGCATGATTTTATAGCCCTTTGGGCAGGGTTCATAACTTTTGATCATTTATCAACTGGGGCATGACTTATTTTTCATAAATTTATAAATTTATGATTTTTTTTGTAAATTATAAAATTTAAATACATTGATATAAATATTTTATAAATTTGATAATGTTTTATAAATTCTTATAAATGTATGTTTGAAAAATGAGGTGTTATCAGAGACACTTACTTCAAAATTATTTTTAATTACTATTGCTAACAATATTTCCTCCCATTTATTCTATTTTCTCTCTCCTTTTATTCTGTCCCTCCTCAAAAGTGTTTTGCTACTGACCATTCCTTCTCCCAATATACTCTCTCTTCTATACTCTCCTCCCTCCCTATATCCCATTCCCTTCCTACTTTTCTGTGACATATATTCTGTAAGACATATTTCTATACCATTATTGAGTGCATATGTTATTTTCTCTTTGAGCCAATTCTGATAAGATTCACTCACTCCCCCTTTAACTTGTCCTCTTCCCCTCTACTGTAAAATCTTTTTCTTATATCTTTTTATGGCAGATAATTTACACCATTCCACTTCTCCCTTTCTCTTTCTCTTGGTACATTCCTCTCTCACCACTTAATTTCATTTTTAAAGATATTATCTCTTCATATTCAACTCATACCTGTGCCCCCTGTTTATATATACTCCTTATAAGTGCCATAATAATGAGAAAGTTCTTATGAGTCACAAGTATCATCCTCTCATATAGAAATGTAAACAGAAAAACCTTTTTAAGTCCCTTATGATATTGCTTTTCGGATAACTGCTTCATGCTTCTCCTGTATTTGAAAATCAAATTTTTTATTCAGCTCTGATTTTTTTCATCATGAATCCTTGAAAACCTTATATTCCATTTAATTTACACCTTTTCTCCTGAAGGATTTTACTCAGTATTGCTGGGTACATGATTCTTGCTTGTCATCCTAGCTCCATTGCTTTCTGGACTATCATATTCCAAGCCATTTGGTATTTTAATGTAGAAGCTGATAAATCTTGTGTTATCCTGACTGTGGCTCCATTATACTTGAATTGTTTCTTTCTGGATGCTTGCAATATTTTCTTCTCAAGCTGAGAATTCCAGAATTTGGCTATAATATTCCTGGGGGTTTTCCTTTGGAGCTCTCTTTCGGGAGGTGACCAGTGGGTTCATTCAATTTCTATTTTATCCTCTGGTTCTAGAATATTAGGACAGTTTTCCTTGATAATTTCTCGAAAGATGATGTCAAAGCTCTTTTTAAAATATCATAACTTTCAGGTTGAACTCTTCCATGACCTGAGACCAATTCTTATTTCTCTTGGAGGCTTTAGATGTAGGAAATTTGATTTTGTTATCTTCTTCTGAATCTGTGCTTTGATCTTCATTGTCATCATAGTAACTTTCTATGACCAGAATATTTTTTCTGTTGTCTAATCATTTTCTTAGGCAAATACTAGGATCTTAATTTTTTGTTAAAGTAGGGCTCTGTTTTAAGAGTGGAGGGTGCACTGTCCCAAGCTTCAGGGTTCTGTGCTGCTATTTTCAGAGATCCTTCTAGGAATCTGACCACAAGCACTCTTTTTTATCCTGGAACTGTTAGGAGTGTCTCCACCCTACTGTAGTTACACATGTAGTGTGCTAAAGCAACAGAGTAGTTTCTCAGTGCTAACAATCCTCCTGTGAGCTAAGATCTCCAGAAGCTGACAGCAGCACTACTGGCCATGCCAAGTCTTAGTCTGCTGATCTCTCAAAGCCTTTTCACCCTACTGACAAATCTTTCCTCCCAACTTGCCAAGTCATCTTTGATGTTTCTTGGCTAAGATGTCTGGAAGCCACCAGTATTGCTACTGATTTAAAGGTCCTTAAACCCAAATCTGCTTTGCTAGTGCTGGGGCCATAACTAGGGCTGGGGCTGGCATGGTCTGCACCAGGACTGCCTGCTGGACTGCCATCCTGGTGCCACAGACCTTTCCTTCTATTCTTCTAAATTGGTTCAGCTGAAAAATATTCTACTCCATCATTTTTTGTATGTTCTAATGCTCTCAAATTTGTTTAGAGTCATTTCTCTGACATCTTGCTGTTACCCTCTTTCTAGGAATTGAGAGTTTTTTCTTGATAATTTCTTAAAATATGGTATGTAGGCTCTTTCTTTGATAAGAGTTTTCAAGTAATATAGTAATTATTAAATTATCTCTCCTTGACCTGTTTTCTAGGTTAGTTCTTTTTCTGGAGAGATATTTCACACTTTCTTCTTTTTGTTTATTCTGTTTTACTTTATTTTACTGTTTCTGGATATTTCATGGAGTCATTAACTTTCACTTGCCCAATTCTAATTTTTTTTTTTTTTGTGAGAGTTAAGTGACTTGCCCAGTCACACAGCTAGGAAGTGTTAAATTTCTGAGATGTATTTGAACTCGGGTCCTCCTGACTTCAGGGCTGGCACTGTATCCACTGTACCATCTAGCTGTGTCCACCCAATTCTAATTTTTAAGGAATGATTTTCTTTAGTGGAACTTTTGTACCTCTTTTTCTGCTGAGTCAATCCTGCTTTTTAAAAAGTTATTCTGACCTCAACTGCTTGAGGCTGCAGTGGAAAGATGGTGGCTCCGGTGGGCAGTGCAGAAGTGAAGTTGGCAGCTGTTTTGGCAGATGTTCCTGGCCTGTCTTGATTCCGGAGATTGCCTTCACTCTGAAGCCCTGTACCCAGAGACTTCCAGCAAAGATGTTGGAATCCATTTTCTTATCCTTATAAAAAAATTTTAATATGGGAAATGGGAACTCTATATCCTATCCAAGCATAATAAATCTTCAGTTGTGCCTCATGGATCAAAGTTAAAGATAGTTATAACTCGTAAAATTGGAGAAATCTTGTATCATATTTCACCATGGGTAAAATATGTGGTTTGTGAAGGTAATAATGTGAATTATGATTGGATACTATGATTGGATAAGAAAATCCTTATCAATTCAAGTATTCCCAACCCATGAAGCCAAAGAGTATCTATGGATCTCATGTAGGAATTTCTTCTTCTGAAGGAAAAGTAGCTTCATATAAATACTTTATATACAAAATTCTACCCAGAATTAAGGACTTTGGATATAATTACATTCAGTTGATGACTATTATGGAACATGCCTATTAGGCTAGTTTCGGTTATCAAGTGAGTAAGTTTTTTGCAGCATCAAGCCATTATGGTACTCCTAATACATTGAAAGAACTAGTTGATTCAGATCACTCAATGGGAATCATAGTTCTGTTGGATGTAGTTCATAGACATGCATCAAAAAGTTCAGAGGATAGTCTAAACAAATTTGATGGAACTGATTCCTGTTATTTTCATTCTGGAGGAAATCATGAACTCTGGGACAGTAGCTGTTCCATCTGGGAAATTTTAAGATTCCATTTTTCTAAATTGAGATAGTAGATAAAAGAATTTGGCTTTGATGGATTCCACTTTATTGGTGCAACATACATATTTTATCACCACTATGGAATGGGAGGCTTTTCAGGTGATTACAATGAATAGTTTGGACTATAAGTAGATGAAGATTCTCTGGTTTGTCTTATGCTGGCAAACTACATGGTTCATTCAATATAAATGTATTGTACTATACTGTATAACAGTAGCTAAAGATATTTCAGGAATGCCAGCTTTGTGCTGTCCTATTACTCAGGGTGGAGGTGGCTTTGATTATCGATTAGCCATAGAAATTCCAGATAAGAGGATCCCAGGTACTTAAAGAATTTAAAGATGAGAACTGGAATATGGGAAACATTGTGCATGCCCTCATAAATAGGCATTACCTTGAAAAGTGTGTTGCATGTACAAAAAGTCATGATTAGGCTCTTGTTGGTGAGAAGACCCTGGCATTCTTGTTGATGGATGCAGAAATGGATACAAATATCTGTATGCTGGTCCCTCTTATTCTAGTTACTGATCACAGAATGAAATTTCATAAAATGATTCATCTCATCACTCATGCATTTGGAGGGAAAGTTTATCTGAACTTTATGGATAATGAATTTGGCCATCCAGAATGACTAGACTTCCAAAGAAAAGCAAATAATGAGTTACCATTATGCTAGGAGGTAGTTTCATCTGCCTGATGATGAACTTCTTTGATATAAATTTCTCTTTTTTTTAAATAATTATAACTTTTTATTGACAAAACCCATGCCTGGGTAATTTTTTACAACATTATCCCTTGCACTCACTTTTGTTCCGACTTTTCCCCTCCTTCCCTCCACCCCCTCCCCCAGATGGCAAGCAGTCTTATACATGTTAAATATGTTATAGTATATCCTAGATATAATACATATGTGCAGAACTGAACAGTTCTCTTGTTGCACAGGAAGAATTTGATTCAGAAAGTAAAAATAACCCAGGAAGAAGAACAAAAATGCAAACAGTTTCCATTCATTTCCCAGTGTTCTTTCTTTGGGTGTAGCTGCTTCTGTCCATCATTGATCAATTGGAACTGAGTTAGATCTCTTTGTCGAAGAAATCCACTTCCATCAGAATATATCCTCATACAGTATTGTTATTGAAGTATATAATGATCTCCTGGTTCTACTCATTTCACTTAGCATCAGTTCATGTAAGTCTCTCCAAGCCTCTCTGTATTCATCCTGCTGGTCATTTCTCACAGAACAATAATATTCCATAACATTCATATACCACAATTTACCCAACCATTCTCCAACTGATGGGCATCCATTCATTTTCTAGTTTCTAGCTACTACAAACAGGGCTGCCACAAACATTTTGACACATACAGGTGCCTTTCCCTTCTTTAGTATCTCTTTGGGGTATAAGTCCAGTAGTAGCACTGCTGGATCAAAGGGTATGCACAGTTTGATAACTTTTGGGGCACAATTTCAAATTGCTCTCCAGAATGGTTGGATTCGTTCACAACTCCACCAACAATGCATCAGTGTCCTAGTTTTCCCGTATCCCCTCCAACATTCATCATTATTTTTTCCTGTCATCTTAGCCAATCTGGCAGGTGTGTAGTGGTATCTCAGGGTTGTCTTAATTTGCATTTCTCTGATCAATAGTGATTTGGGATATACATTTCTCAATAGCTTTGACAAAAATATGAATAAGGTAGAAGAAATATTTGGTTGGCTTTCAGCATTCAGACCTTTGTGATTGAAAAACATGAAGAAAATAAAGTTATTGCTTTTGAGAGAGCAAATCTCCCTTTTGCATTTAATTTCCATCCAAAAAACAAGTTTTATTAATTATAGAGTGGGAACAGCATTATCAGGGAAATTCAAAATTGTTCTGGATATTGATAAAAAGAAATATGGAGGACATCAGAGATTGAACCATAATATAGATTACATTTCTGAGTCTTCTGAACATAATAGTCATTACTGTTCTGTTTTGGTATAGATTCCAGGAAGAATGGGTCTTGTACTTCAAAATATGGATATGCCAAACTGAAGACAACAGAATCTGCCTGCAGTAAATATAGATCCTTGTTTTAGGTTCCTGTATTTAGCCTCAAAGAGCTTTTATTTTGCAGGCTTTAAAAATGTATGGCAAAAAATATTGGGAATTGAATATTGGTGTACATTTTCTTTTAAGAGACCTTTTCAAGGGCCATATAAATAACAAATACAGAAAAAAATTGTCTTTGCATTTCTAGTATTTTTATACTATGTTTTCAAACCTTTAAGTGGCTATTCTCAAATTAAATTTTATATTTCATGAAAATAAAGTGGACTTTCATCCTTTTAAAATTTGATTTATTTGTTATATGATATAATCTTTTTTTAATGCATCAAGTAAGAAAATTTTTTTTAACTGAACAAATGACAATCTTTCTTAATGCAGCAAGTAAGCAGAATTTTTTTTAACTGAACAAATAACAATCTTATTTGGCAAAGAATACTGTGAATGAAAAGGTATCATGGTTTTATTATACTGGTGATTATATAATAATGTTACAATAATGATTTTTTTCAAAAGACAGCATCATAGATTTTATTTGTAAAGACAATTATGTATGATTTTAACATAACATTTTCATTTTATTTGTTTTCATTCACATAACATTCTTTCTTCCGCTCTATTTTCTTATTATAATAATTGTGGCATTTCAAGGAACATTTTAATTTCCATTAGTAAATAATATTATACAAAAATGGTTTCTGAAATTAATGAATGTCACATTCATTAATACTTTCCACTTTATATAATACTATTCATGGTCTTTGTTGGATTAATCTTTCATTAGCATAATTAATTCACCTTTTTTAAATGCTTGATATATAGTTTAAAGAAAAATTTGCTGCTTTTTTTTTCAGTACTTTGGAATGGACTTCAAAAATGGACTACAATGTAACCTATGAAGTAGACTTTTATGAACTAGATTAAGAAAACCATTTATCTATGGTTTTCTTAAGTATCACCAATTCTTTGAATCCATTGTAAGATATATTTTAACCACACATTAGCATTATTTGCTTTTGTTTTTTTCTAATCCAGAATCATTTGTAATTTTCAGCAGCTATATTGCAATTCTCATTTTAAAGGAAAAGACAAATGGTACAATTTGTTTTCTAGCAACAAACTTTTTCGTTAACTACCTTCCATATACTAAGCTTAAAGTACGGATTGATTATATAAAAAATCTCAAAAGTTCTCTCTCTGGATGTGAATGGCATCCAAAGTTTATTGGGATTATTAGGCATTATTTTAAAGTAAATTTCAGACATCATTGTTTGAAGTAGAATGTTAAGGGGGTTCAGTTGAATGTTTTCTCTACTCTGCCATTTTGGCTCCACTTCCTATGATTTTTTCAGACTGCACTGTCTTCCTTAGAGCTACACAAAAATATAACAGTCTTATCCTGTTCATTTCTCTTTCTTTTCAAATTCCATGGTAATGTGGAAATGATTTTTGAGTGTTTGGAGTTCTTAAAAATGAAGCACAAACTTTAGATTTTCTCTCCAAGCTAGAAATGCTTCAAGTACAATCTGAAATACAGCCCATCAAATATAGGGAGGTAATGATGTGATGTATTTTTTAGACAATAGCAAGTTCTTAACCCCTCCACAAAGACATGAGAGGGGTGAATCCTATATGTTAGTTAATGAATAAAAATCAATCCTTGCAGAAATGTATAAAATTCTTTTTAAATGTTCTAGAATTCTTTATTTCAATTCAAAGAACCCCAAAACTCAAAATATAGCCCCCAAAGCCTCCTCTAAATAAAACTTTGTTTGTTTTTTTAATATAGAGCTAGTCAGAAACAACAAATTTAAAAAAAATTTGAATTTTATTTTCATTCCCTTCCTTTGACTATATTCAGTGTATGTGCTAGTAATATACCTAGGGAGTGCAGATTAAGGAAAAAGAGAAATGGGATTTACTATTTGTGAGACATGGACAAGTCACTTAACTTTTCTGTAAAAAAAAAAAAGTTTGAATTAAATTATTTCTGAGACCCATTCAGTTTTAAACCTATGGTTTTATACTCTTTAACATCTCTACCCTCTCTAAATTCTCAAAAGTGTTACAGTTGGATTTGAACTTAGATTTCCTAATTCTGAATTGAAGAATCTTTCCTCACCTATATTATCTGGTCCCCACCAAATATTATTATTATGTATGTATGTAGGGGAAAAAAGGCCAACTCACTGTTTTCCTTCTTTCTATTAAAGTATTGTGTTATAACTATACTTAGAAAGCTATAAGCTTTCAGAAGAATTTTTATGAACAGAGGCTAAGAGGAATCTAGGAGGCTGAAGACACAGATCTCTTTGACTGGACAAATGGAAAAGGAAATACAGAAAGTCATTGAAGAAAATAATTCCTTAAAAATTAGAATTAGGCAAGTGAAAGTAATGACTCCATTAGTTATAAAGATATAATAAAATAATATCAAAAGAATAAACAAATAAAATACAAAATATCTCATTAGGAAACAACTGACATGGATTGAGAAGAGATAATTTTAAAATTATTGGACTATCTGAAAGCTGCGATCAAAGAAAAAGCCATTCTTTTTTTTTTTCTCCCTTTGGCAAAAGATACATTTCTTTAGGGAAGAAATTACACACAAAAAGGGAGGTACAATAGACACTAATAATGTTAAATATGAAATTGGGAGGACATAGAAAGGGGGTTTAATAATTAATGAAGGGAGGGGCAATCAGATGGAGCACCAGCCTTGTATTTAGGAGGGCCTGAATTCAAATCTTGCCTCAGACACTTAATACTTACTAGCTCTGTGACCTTGGGCAAGTCACATAACCCCATTTACTTTGTCACAAAAAAACTTAATGACGGAAAGGACCTGTTCCCTAGTGGAACTTATCATTCACCAGAAGAAAGGAAATACCCCACAAGGTTGGGGGCATGCCCTTGGCTGGCAGGCCAAATCCTGAAATCGACTTAGCACTTATAAGAGTCAGCTAATTATAAGGAGAAATCAGTTGAGAAGCATAGTAGAGTCAGGGGAGATACCCCATAGCATGGGGAAGGGGAAGATAGAAGGAGGAAAACACCATGAGGCAGAGTGCTCTGGCAGACTGACCCAAAGAAGGACAGTAGTGGAGGCATGGACCTCGTTATTTTTTAAGGAAAATTTGGCCTCAGGAAGTTTATAAAATTTGAATTTTTTTTTTCCATTTTCTATCCAAAGTTTAAGGGAATTACATTGAATTACTGAACCACTGAGAAGAACCAAGGTCTTTCATAGCTAATCATCACACAATCTTGCTGTTTGTTACTGTTTATAGTGTGTTCCTGATTCTGCTTATTTCTCTCAGCATCAGTTCATGTAAATTTTTCCAGGCCTTTAAAAATCTGCTTATCATCTTTTATAGAACAATAATATTCACTTACCTTCATATACCACAACTTATTCAGCCATTTCCCAATTCATGGGCTTCTAATCATTTTCTAATTCTTTGCTACCACAAAAAGAGCTGCTACAAACATTTTTGCACAAGTGGATCTGACGAGAGTGAACTCTGTATCACCTGAGTGAGCCCTTTAAAATTATGTAATATCACAAAAACCCATGTCCTCTTTGATCTACAAACCCAAAAGGTCTCACATCCTCTCAGAGCAAGATAAGCTTTCTTGGGGTAAGTTACAATTCCAGGAAAGATTTCACATTTACTTGAGACTTCCCTTAGACTCATTCATAAAATGGGTCTTCAAAAAATGATTTTTTGCAAATCACTTCTCCCTTGAAAATGATTTATCCACCAAGAGAATCCCACTTGGTGTTTCTTTAACAATAAAGTTTTTTTTTTTACATAGCCTCTGGGTTTAAAGCGAATTCCTTTGCTTAGAATTTAGGTTTGGGAGAGAAAGAACCCCACCCATTCCTACCTAACCTCTTCATGGGTAAGCTCATCCCTCATCAGATCCTTTTCCCTTCCTCATAATTTCCTTAGGGTACAGACCCAGGAGTGGCTTTACTAGGTCAAAGGATAGCCCTTTGGGCATTATTCCAAATTGCTCTCCAGAAATTGTGGATCATTCCACAATTCCACAATGCATGTGTGTCCCACATCCTCACCAACATTTATCATTATCTTTTCCTGTCATCTTTGCCAATCTGAGAGGTGAGGTGATACCTCAGAGTTGTTTTAATTTGTATTTCTCTCATCAATAGTGACTTATAACACTTTTTCATATTACTATAGATGACTTTAATTCATCATCTGAAAATTTTCTGTTCATATCCTTTCACCATTTACTAACTGGACAATGATTTGTATTCTTATAAATTTGACACCATTCTTTAAACATTTTAGAAATGAGAGCTTTTATCAGAAACACTGGTTGCAAATTTTTTTTTCCCAGCTTTTTTCCACTTCCCTTTTAATCTTGTTTGTTTGTACAAAACCTTTTTTAATTTAATGTAATCAGAGTTGTCATTTTACATTTTCATAATGTTCTGAGTTCTTCTTTGGTCATAAATTCCTCCCTACTCCAAAGATCTGATAAGTACATAATCCCCTGTTCTCCTAATTTGCTTACAGTATCACCCTCTACACCTAAATCCTGTTCCCATTTTGACCTTATTTTTGAGTGTGAGATGTAGATGTATACCAAGTTTCTTACATGTTATTTTCCAATTTTCCCAGCAATTTTTGTGACAAATTATTTTCCAGTTTTCCCAGAAATTTTGTATTTTTATTCCAGAGGCTGGAGTTTGAGGGTTTTATGAAATACTAGATTACTATAGTCATTGATTATTTTGCCAGGTATATCTAACTTATTTCACTGATCCACTACTCTATTTCTTAACCAGTACTAAATGGTTTTGATGACGACTGCTTTATATAGTTTTAGATTTGGTATTGTTAAGCCACCATCCTTTGGTTTTTTTTTTTTTTTTTTTCATTAATTCCCTTGATGTTCTTTTCTTCTTGTTCTTCCAGATCAATTTAATTATTTTTTGTGGTTCTATAAAATACTTTTTTTTTTTTAGCAGTTTGATTGGTAGGGGGCACTGAACAAGCAGCCAGATTTAGGCAGAACTGTTATTTTTTATTATATTAGTTCAGTCTAATCATGAGCAATTGATATTTTTCCAATTGTTCAGATCTGACTTCATTTATGTGAGAAGTGTTTTGTAACTATTCATATAGCTCCTATGTTTATATTGGCAGATAGACACCCAAATATTTTATTTTGTCTACAGTTATTTTAAAGAGAATTTCTTATTCTGACTCTTGCTGCTGCTCTTTGTCAGTTTTATATAGATAAATGCTGATGGTTGGTATGGGTTTATTTTATATTCTGCAACTTTGCTAAAGCTGTTAATTGTTTTAAGTAGCTTTTTGGATGATTCTCTAGAATTCTAGGTTCACTCTGCAAAGAGTGATAGTTTTATCTCCTAGTTGCCTATTTTAATTCCTTTAATTTCTTTTTCTTTTCTCATTGCTAAAGTCAACATTTCTAACAGAATGTTAAATAATAATGATAATAAAGGGCAACCTTGTTTCACTCCAGATCTTACTGGGAATGCATCCAACTTCTCTCCATTACAAATAATGCTTGCTGTTGGTTTTATTTTTATTATTATTTTCAGGAAAACTCCCTATATCCCTATGTTCTCTAGCATTTTTAATAGAAATGGGTACTGTATTTTGTCAAAAGTTTTTTCTACATCTATTGAGATTATCATATGATTTCTGTTGGTTTTGTAATTTGATAGGTTTGATTACAGTGATGGTTTTCCTAATAAATCACACTTGGTCATAGTATATTATCCTGATGATAAATTGCTGTAATATTTTTGGTAATATTTTATTTAAAATGTTTGCATCAATATTTATTAGGGAGATTGGTGTGTAATTTTCTTTCTCTGTTTTGGCTCTTCTTGGTTTAGGTATTAGTATTTGTTTCATAGAAGAAATTTGGCACAACTCCTTTTTTACCTATTTTTTCCAAACAGTTTACATAGTATTAGAATTAATTATTCTTTAAATATTTGGTAGAATTTATTTATAAATCCATATGGGCCTGGAGAATTTTTCTTAGGGAATTCATTGATGGTTTGTCCAATTTATTTTCCTAAAATGGGATTATTTAAGTAATTTATTTTCTCTTCTGTTAATCTGGGCAATTTATATTTTTGTAAATATTCATCCATTTTGGTTAGATTGTCAGATTTGCTGACAGTTGGACAAAATAGCTCATAATTATTGCTATAATTTCTTTTTCATTACTAGTAAATTCACCCTTTTCATTTTTGATGCTGGTAATTTTGTTTTTTTCTTTTCTTTTTCTAATCAGATTAACCAAATGTTTATCTATTTTGTTGGGTTTTTTTTTCATAAAACCAACTCTTATTTTATTGATGAATTCAATAGTTTTCTTAGTTTCAATTTTCTTAATCTCTCTTTGAGTTTCATAATTTCTAATTTGGTATCTAATTGGGGTTTTTTAATTTGTTCTTTGTCTAGCTTTCTTAGTTGCACACACACTTCATTGATCTCCTGGTTTTCTATTTTATTCCTGTAACTATTTTGAGATATAAAAGTTCCTCTAAGAACTTCCTTGGCTGTATCCCATATGTTTTGGTATATTGTCTCTTTATCATTCTCTTGGATGAAATTGTGGATTGTTTCTGTGATTTGTTGTTTGAACCACTCACTATTTAGAATTAGGTTATTTAATTTCCAAGATTATTTAATTGGTTTTTAGTATATCTTTCTCTGGAGCTTTATTGAATATAATTTTATTGTATCATGGTCTGAAAAGGAAGCATTTACTATTTTTGCCTTTCTGCATTTAATTTTGAAGTTTTTATGCCCTAATATATCATCAATTTTTGTGTGCGTACTATGTACTACAAGAAAAAATATATTCCTTTCTGTCCCTATTCAATTTTCTCCAGTGATCTATTATATTTAGGTTTTCTAGGATTCTATTAACCTCCCTAGTTTCCTTCTTGTTTAATTTGTGATTAGATGTGTCTGATTCTGAGAGGGGAAGGTTGAAGTTCCCCACTAATATAGTTTATCTTATTGGGAATCTTATTTTAAAGGGAAAATTTGGTCTCAGGAACTTGACAAAATTTGGAGTTCTGACTGGATTACCTCCAGAGGATAAACTGATCTTAATAATCACAGCCTTCTTTTTGTCTGCCCCAAGGAATATATTTTTTTCCATCAATTCTTCAGTTTCTATCAGCCAACTGTAGCAATCATTTATTTTTTTTATTTTTTTTTTAATTTAATAGCCTTTTATTTACAGGATATATACATGGGTAACTTTACAGCATTAACAATTGCCAAACCTCTTGTTCCAATTTTTCACCTCTTACCCCCCACCTCCCCTAAATAGCAGGATGACCAGTAGATGTTAAATATATTAAAATATAACTTAGATACATAATAAGTATACATGACCAAAACATTATTTTGCTGTACAAAAAGAATCAGACTCTGAATTATTGTACAATTAGCTTGTGAAGGAAATCAAAAATGCAGGTGTGCATAAATATAGGGATTGGGAATTCAATGTAATGGTTTTTAGTCATCTCCCAGAGTTCTTTTTCTGGGTATAGCTAGTTCAGTTCATTACTACTCCATTAGAAATGATTTGGTTGATCTCGTTTGTAGCAATCATTTAGGACCTTTGGACATCATCCTTCAAGAATTAATCAAGAAAAAATGTTCTGATATTCTAGAATCATAGCATACAAAGAAAATGAAAGAATCTACTATTTACCTCCTCAAAGAGAGATGCCAGAAAGAAATAATTCAGATATCATGGAGCTATAATCAGGACAACACAATATTTGATAGCTTCATCATTAAAAAAAAGCTAAGAGCTTAGAAAAGGAAATGCTAGAGGAACTAGGATTACAATAAAGACTCACTTACCTGGCAAAGCTAATATAATCCTTCAGAGGGAAAAATGGCCTATTTAATCATGTAGAGACCTTTTAAACTTTCAGCATGAAAAGACTAAAGCTGATTAAAAAATAACTTGTAAGTAGAAGACTAAAGAAAATTATTAAAAAATAAACAGAAAAAAATCATAAGGGATTCAATAATTTTAGTCTATTTATATTCCTACATGGGAAGTTGATACTTATAACTCCTTAGAGATTTACCATTTCTAGGGCAGTTAGAAGAAGGATAAAAGTGTAAGTTGAATATGAGGGGATGATATCTAAAAAAATTTAAATGGTGACAAAGAGGAATCTATATTTAATTAAATATATAATCACATTTAAATCAAATTCTACAGGAAAGTAGGTAGAGAAAGCAATAAAAAAGGGTAGGGCTAGTAGAAGGGAGGGAAAATTGGGGGCGGTGTAGTCACAAGCAAAATACTCTTGAGAATAGACAAGGTGAAAGAGAATAGGATAAATGGAAGATGAGGGATAGAATGGAGGGCATTACATAGTAATAATAACTATGAAAAATTTTTTACAGCAGGTTTCTCTAATAAAGACATAGATGTTTGAGAAATGAGGTCTTTATTAGAGAAACCTGCTATAAATCAATTAGGGATTAGCTGAAGCAGTTGGTGGTACATGATTTTGATAAAACCATATTGTGCTATAAGAAATGATGAGCAAGATGATCTCAGAAAAACCTGGGTAGATTTACATGAACTGATGGAAAGCAAAATGAACAAAATCAAGAGAACATTCTATATAGTAACAGCAATAGTGTATCATGATCATCTGTGAATGACTTGGCTATTTTCAGCAATTCAATGATCCTACGCAATTCTGGAAGACTTATGATAAAAAATGCTCTCTATCTCTAGAAAAGAACTGATAAGAGTCTAAATGATTAATTCTACATGATTAATGTAGAATTATGTTTTGTGTGACTATATGTATATAACTTCTATCAGAATGCTTGCCTTCTCAATGAAATGAAAAGGAGGAATAAATGGAAGAAGTCAATTTGGAATTCAAATTTTAAAAGCTTCTAATATTTGTAGGAAACATCTGTATCTCAAATAGACATCTATAAAACCCCTTTTTGTGTCCCATTTAGAAAGTGGAGGAAACTAAACTTAAAATTCTTACCAATACAGATACTATATGATATGGGGAGAGGGATATGTTATCAAAGGAAACAGTGGCAAGCCAAAAACGAGGAGATAGTCTAACTCTCAGCTTTTAGTTCCATTCCTTTGACTATACTGCTTCACTAAGGAGAAGATTAAAGAATGAAAAATATTTTTCACTCCAATATGAGTTAATTCAAATGTAAGCAATTTTCTCCTAAAACTTACTGCATTTTCCTAAAACAGAATAATGGTTAGAATTTTGGAGAACCAGTGGTTTCAAGGAAGATTAATTTACCACAAGACAAGGAAATAATACAGTGTATTCTTTGCCATTATCTCCCAGTCTAGGGGATGAGTAGATAGACAATTCAGTTCCTAAAGACATAAAATCCCAGCATTACTCTAACAATATAAAATTTACACTGCTAATGTAATTTAATCCAGTTTGGCAATAACTTTGAATGGTATAGTAGCTCTTTGCAAATCCAACAGCTAAAGTATATTGCAACTTTCTCTTTTGAAACATCAAACAAAATGAGTTTAGTGAGATGAAGTTAAGTCAGATTGGAGCCAAATTCCACCTAGTTTCATTTGTAAGTAGAAACATATTCATCAGTAGAACATCTCCCATCTTGACTGAACTTGCATCAAGCAGCTGTGAGGGGAAAAATGGTGCCAAGAGGGCAATACCAAATATGCCTATCCAATGATCCAGCTTTGTTGTAAGTTAGTTCTACTGGTGCTTAGTTATTTCCTATCATGCTTTATACAATAAAAGTAAAATTAATGGTAGAAGGATACTATGAGATTCATATCAATGAGATTAACAGGGAGACATAGAAAAATCATTCATTTACCTTACAAATTGGCTAAATAAAGATGTTGTGTTCCGGATGATTCGAGCAGCCTGAGACTCTTCATGCTGACATCTCTGAAGTGTTAATCCATCATCCATGTGGCCCTCTTGATGGAGTATAACCTACATAGAGAAGTAAATGAAAGCCAACTCCTCTAAATCATATGCCAAATGTTATTTATATAATTCTCTCTTCTTAATCACTTCCTACCAAACTTTAGAGACAACTATATCAAGCCCAATGCCATTGGCTTGGGTCTATTTACCCACTTTCTCATACCTGAGCCTCAGTGCTCTGATTGCAAATGAAATATTTTAGGATGGCTTTGATTGGAATTCTTAGACCTATTAGGTAAATTGGAAGGGAAAAACATATCATAAATCCATAGATTTTTCTGTTAAACTAGATCCAAAATCTCTGTAAACCTTAAAACACTATATGAATTATTGCTGTTATTGTTGTTATTGTTATCATGTTTACTTTTCCTGGAAAACAGGAATTATCAGACCCTTACTCCCCAAAATATATCATTAGAATCAGAAAGAAAATTTAAAACAAATCTCTCTACTAGCATTACAGACCTGGCTTACTTTTACTAAAGAGAGGTTGTAAATCTTAGATAAAATCAGACTCAGCCAGACAAAATAAGTAGCAGCAGAAGACAGAAAAAAAGAGTACTCACTTCTTAATGATAATGAAAGATGGTACAAAGTTGAAGTCATAGAGGCCAAAATTTTACTCCTATAAATAAAGAGCTGTTATGTGATAATTTTACATTTTTGTGGGATTAGGAATGAGGTGGAAATCAGCAGCTGACTTTCCCTGCTGTCCCTGGGACAAAAACAGGTCATCTGCCCTTTTGTAAGGCTGTTCAACCACACACCTACTGCTGCTTGTTGGCATTTAATTTCTTTCAATAGTAGTAAAAGAAAGAAGTGAACTAGGATAGATTTCAAAGGTATATGTTCCAATGTGTGAAGAAATTTACAAAATTCATTTAAAGAAGAGTCTTTGATCTCTCTTGTCTTAGGACCATAATAAATATCATACTATATCAGAGATTGTAAAATTTCATTTCTCTATTTTCTCAAAGACATGACTTACTATAATAAATTTAAGAAAGAATGCCAATTTGCAAAATCTTGTGCCTTTCACTTAACCTAAGAGTCTAAGGTATTTGTTGCTTTGAAGGGTCAGGTAAGGATATAACCCTATCATTTGATTCATTGACGACTATAAAAAAGTATTCTGCTTAGTACCTCTTGGAAACTGCTTAAGATGTTGCATTTAAAATTTGAAATACATTAGTGCATGTACACCAATAGATTTCTTTTGGTTTTTGTTCCAGATCTCTGGTACATAAACAACAGAGCTTCTTAAGCTTTGTTCATTCAATTAATACATTCAAACTAATTAGCAAAACAAGAATATAATAAGCACAGGAAAAAAGTCAGTTCTTTAAATTACTACTACTGATCTCAAAGGCAAAGTTTATACATTTATGCACGTGTACATGTATATTATCTTGGGTTTACATATATGTACATATACATGTGTTTATTGTTCTATAGAAAGACAAGTTTAAATCCTTCTTTAGAGAGAAAGGGCCAAGATGAAATTTTACAGCAGTTAAGAGATCGATTCCTCAGTTTTAGCTCAGTCATCTGACCACATAGGCTAACCCCCCTGTTTTTTATTTTTTTAAAATGTTTCACATACACACTGACATGTTTCACCATTTAGAAGAATTTTTAAAAGGCGTAGTATATAAAAATATGATTATTGTAATTCTATAATTTTATAGTTTTATCTACTTTTAGTTGTTTCTTTTTGACCATTTGGTTTTTTGTAGGTTTTTCTGGTCTCTTCTCCATAAAGAAATTCTTTAAGCCATTTCATTATCCTAACAATTCTCTGCACTTTCCCAGCTTTATTATGCCTTTCTTGAAATATAGGGACCAGACTTCACATAGTTTTAGAAATATAAAAATACATTTCTTTTATATGGGATGTGTTATAGATATATATGCACACATTCATATGCATACATACACACACATATATATATATATAAATATTTTTTTTTGTTTTTATTGGCATGTATATTTGAAACCTTTTGTTTCCCAGTTGATGTTAAAAACCTGAAACTTCAGATTCTTAAATGTTTCTTCCTGCTTGCAAATCTAAAGATGCTCTAAGACAGAAAATAACTGCCTAAAGATGTTGACACTTGTATCTAGGCTACCTTCTGTATTTTTCACAGACTAGAGCAAAATATTCAAACCTGGGCACAGAGTTTTGCAAAATATCAATATCTTATTTCATTAAAAGTCTATAACTTATTCATAATGGGTTTTATTTTTCTAGCCTTCTCAATAGAAAGATGGAAGGTGAGAAAAATAATTTGAAACTAAAAATGAAATTTTAAAGAAAACCTACACTTAATGATTTATGTTATTGCAGAATCTATGTTTTCTATATATGTCTTACTTAAACTCTGTTTTTCTTTAAATAAATGAGAAAATAAATTCTATGCACTGAAGTAATGGGGTATATGATTTTAAAATAATAGTTACCATTTAAATAATTTAATTAGGCTTTTGAAAGAATTATATGATTCTTGGTGATAGGATTGGATGTAGGGATAGATGTTTTATACTCTTAAATGTGTTTTAAGGTGAAAATAAAATAACTTTGAATTCCTTTAGGAAACACCAACTAATGACAGTGAAACAGTTTAGGTAATTAGGCAAATATGGTATAAACTAATGTGTAGTTCACACTGCAAGAGTCCCCTGATATCAGTTCATTTCTATTGTTCACATTTCTCTAAGTTAAAGTACAAATGTACAGAATAATAGATGTTGAAACTGCTCACCTTTCTTTTCAGTGGGCCAAGGCGTGATGTTTTGGCATCTTGTGCTTTGTAGGTCATCCATAGACCACTAGCTATATGCTGTACAAAACATATGGAATCTCCATACTTTATTTCTGCAATTCCCATGCCTTCAATATCCCGCTTATGACTTGAATCCAATTTTTCCTTGATCTCCTATTAATACCCCCCAAAAAGGCATACAAATATTTTATTATATAGTCAACATTAAAAAAAATCATTATTGTTATATAATATATTATATACAATCTGGAATATTATATATAAATTAATATAATATATTAATTATAGTTAATATATTATATTTCATTTATCTATATACTGCCATATCTCTACTACTAGATTATAAACCTATGATGAAATGTGTTAAATATGATTGAATGAAAGAATAAAAAACATTTAGTAAGCACTTATCATGCACCAAATATTATTTTAAACTATGATGATATAATTATCCTCATATATAAATATGTTAATATAAATTAATATAAATTTAATATATAATATAATATAAAAATCTGGAAATAGATGGTAACTAGCTAGAAATGATAAATTCCAAAGCAAAAAAATTTCAGAAATGAATACTTTATCATTTAACTCCTCAGTCTTTGAAAGTCCTTGTTACTACGTGAGGAACAAAGATAGCACCCAAATAAAAATAAATAAATAAATAAATAAATATATACACACACATATATGTAAATTTAAGATAAATGTGTGTATATATATTTATATATATACATATATGCACATACACATACACCTATCTTTTAAATAAATTTTAACTTGTTTTTATTTTTATTTATTTTTTTAATAAAAAAAATTATTTTTTTTCTTTTTGCTGAGGCAATTGGGGTTAAGTGACTTGCCCAGGGTCACACAGCTAGGAAGTGTTACGTGTCTGAGAACAGATTTGAACTCAGGTCCTCCTGACTTCAGGGCTGGTGTTCTATCCACTAACTACCCCCTAAAATTAATTTCAACTTGATTCTTTAGAAGTCAGAATTGTCTGAGAAAAATAATATTGAATGATTAGACTCCCTAATAAATCAACTCATTGATTTATTCTTTCAAACAAACAAATATTAAGGGTGGGATAGAGTACTACTGATGTGGTGCAGTCCTAAGGAAGATGTAGCACTAACCTTAAGGCCACCTGGCCTTGGGGTGATATTGGGAAATGATGTATTTCTTCCTTTAGGCTATCCTGTCCCAGTTTACTCTATATGACTAGTATGCTAAGTCCACAAGGCTGTCAGATAACAGCATGTTGGTCAGTGCTAATAGAGTTTCTGGGATTAATGAGCAACAATAATGAAGTACTTAAAGTTAATGCAGGCATGGAACAAAATTGGGTATCTGCCACTTGATCTAGTGATGTTTCAGGCCAAAAATCACACCTCTGGAAGGTCTTGAAATGTGTGCACCTATGCACAAAATCAGAAACAGACTACTTCTCAACTCCATCTTTAAAGTATAAAATTAGCATATCAGTCACATGAAGCACCTGGTTTCTCTAACTTTTCCCTATAAATTTGTCTTCTTGCTCCTGGTTCTTTGCTAACTTCTTTTGGAACTTAGTCCACTTTAATTGGCATTACAATTATAATAAACTTTGCTCCTTGACTTGGAGATGGAACTGAGCCTGCAAATTCTTCTGCAACACCTTATGTTGCCAGTCTGGAACATGAAGAGTTTTGGGGTCCTCCCATGAACCTCAACAGTATAACTGAAAGAGCACTGGCTTTGGAGTGAGAGGACCTGAGTTCTGATCTCAACTTTATCACTCACTGACTGTATAATCTGAGACAAGGCATTCAGTATCATTGGATCTCAGTTTCCATACCTGAAAAAGGAGGGGAATGGACTAGATGACCTCAATCCCTTTCAGTTATCCTCATAGTTTAAAATAATATTTGGCGCATGGTAAGTGCTTACTAAATGTTTTTATTCTTTCATTCATTCATATTTAATACATTTCATCATAAGTTTATGACCTAGTAGTAGAGAGATGGCAGTATATACATAAATGAAATATAAATTGGCACATGATCAGTGTTACTAGGTAAATGGGAGGAGAAAATAAACATTTTAATAGCATCTACTTGTGTCAGGCACTAGGATAAGTGCTTTACAAATATGATCTCCTTTGGTCCTCATAATAACCCTGTGAGGTAAATCAGGATCAGAATCAGAGATCAGGAATCTCTAATGAAGCAAACAGTGGTCAAGTGATTTGTCTAAATCACACAGTTAGTAAATATCTGAGACAAGATTAGAACTCGGGTTTTCTTGACTCCATGTACAGCCCTCTATATATTTGTACCACCTAGCTTCCTCTAAATATGAAATGCCAAGTTAAAAAAAAAAAATCAATGTACCACAAGGCAAAAGGGGAAAATCAGCTGCAAACCCTAACAACCATAATTAACACTGTTTCCTTGGGAAAATCCATTCAAATTCAATTCCAAGAACACATTTCCCCTTGCTGGCAGGCACTCCTCATCAGGGAGAATGCTTATATTTAGTAGGTAGAAGAAGAGGAGTTAGCAAAGTAGAAAAAGAAGGTAAAGAGATAAGAGGAGAACTTAGATTATGAAATGCCAAGAAATTGAGAGTAATCTAAAAAGTTTTAGGAAGGAAGAAATGATTAGCTAATTGTGTCAACTGCAATAGAGAGATAAAACAAAATGAAAACGTTCTTAGTCTTTTCCCTGATTCTGACTGTTGTGGGTTGAGAAAGTACTAGTGGAGATTAGTGGGGAGATGAGAAGAAAAGGAAAAGATTTAAAATCAAGGATCAATTCCACAGGGAAATTTTTCTGTTTGGGCTTGCCCCTTGATACCCTCTCTTTTTTTCCTTCTTAGAGATCCTACCAACTTGACCTGTCATGTTCTCATCTTTCTTGCTTTTGATCAGATGTAATGCAAAGGAAAATTCAATCTTGAAATAAGTCCTTTTTAATTTTTTTCTAAGAATGTTTATTATTATCAATAACAGGAAATAGAAAAGGTATGGAAATGACTTCTTTCCATTCACTCATTCAATCAATAAGCATTAATTGTGTTCCTACTATATGCCAGACTTTGTCAATACATGCACTTTTCATTCCAGGCAAATTGAATTACTCTGTCCCCTAAATGTATCCTGACTCTGATCTTTATGAGCCATCTTTCATCTTATCTGTTCTTAAAATGTTCTCTCTTCTTTCCACCAATGAAGAGGAAATTAGAGCAATAATTAGGAATTATTTTGCCCAATTTTAGTGCCAATAAATTTGATAATCTAAGTGAAATGGAGGAATATCTACAAAAATATAGGTTTTCCAGATTAACAGAAGAGGAAATAAATCACTTAAATAGTCTTATTTTAGGAAAAAAAAATAGAACAAGCTATTAATCAACTCCCTAAGAAAAAAATCTCCAAGGCCAGATGGATTTACATTTAAAGATTTAAATTTACATTAAATATTACATTAATTATTTGAAAAAATAGGGAAAGAACTTCTACCAAATTCCTTTTAGGACACAGATATGGTACTGATACCTAAACCAGATAGGATGAAAACAGAGAAAGAAAATTATAGACCAATTTCCCTAATAAATATTGATGCAAAAATTTTAAATAAAATATTAGCAAAGAGATTACAAAAAGTCATCCCCAGAATAATATACCATGACCAAGTAGGATTTATACCAAGAATGCAGGACTGGTATAATATTAGGAAAACTATTAGCATAATTGACTATCAATAACGAAACTAACAAAAACCACATGATTATCTCAACTGATGCAGAAAAAGCTTTTAACAAAATCCAACATCCATTCCTATTAAAAAACATTAGCGAGTATAGAAGTAAATGGACTTTTCCTTAAGATAGTCAGTAGCATATGTTTAAAATCATCAGCAAGCATCATATGTAATAGGAATAAACTGGAACCATTCCCAATAAGATCAGGGGTCAAACAAGGTTGTCCACTATCCCCATTATTATTCAATATTGTATTAGAAATGCTAGCTTTGGCAATAAGAGAAGAAAAAGAGATTAAAAGAATTAGAATAGGTAATGAGGAAACCAAATTATCACTCTTTGTAGATGATATGATGGTATATTTAGAGAACCCTAGAGAATCAACTAAAAAACTTATTAGAAATAATCCACACACTATACACCTCTCAGATTAGCTAAGATGACAGGAAAAGATAATGACAAATTTGGAGGGGATGTGGGAAAACTGGGACATTAATACATTGTTGGTGGAATTCTGAATGGCTCCAACTATTCTGAAGAGGACTTTGGAATTCTGCTGAAAAAGTTATCAAACTGTACATATCCCTTAATCCAGCAGTGTTTCTACTGGGCTTATATCCCAAAGAGATATTAAAGAAGGGAAAGAGACCCACATGTGCAAAAATGTTTGAGGCAGATCTTTTTGTAATGGCAAGAAACTAGAAACTGAAAGGATGCCTATCAATTGGAAAATGGCTGAATAAATTGTGGTATATAAATGTTATGGAATATTATTGTTCTGTAAAACACGATCAGCAGGATGATTTCAGAGAGGCCTGGAGAGACCTACATGAATTGATACTAAGTGAAATGAGCAGAACCAGGAGATTAACATATACAGCCACAAGAAGATTATATGATGATCAATTTTGATGGACATGGCTCTCTTCAACAATGAGATGATTCAAAACAGTTCCAGTTGTTCAATGATGAAGAGAGCTATCTATACCCAGAGAGAGGGCAGTGGAAACTGAGTGTAACACGGTCCACAACATAGCATTCTCAATCTTTTTGTTGTTGTTTGCTTGCATTTTATTTTGCGTCTTTTTCTTTTTCTTTTCTTTTTACTGATTTGATTTGATTTTTCTTATGCAGCACGATAATTATAATGTCCAAGCTAGCTCCCTGCAGGGCCTCAGAATCAGTCAGAGTCAGGATCAGTCAAAGTCCTTGGTCTTTAGGAGGAGAAGTGAAGGGGACAGGCAAGCTGCCATGCGGCTTGCCAAAGATGTATCCTGGATTCTGGAATCCGGAGTCTACAGCCTCTCTCCTCCTCATCCTGCAGCCAAGTAATCCTGACCTCTCTCTCTCAGCCCTCCAATCCTTACCTATAATTACTCACCACCAAACATTCAGCAAACACCAATCATGAGGAGAGCCATCACATTATCATATCATCTAAGTATATGCTTATAGAGCCATTATCTAATAGATAATTAGCCTTAAGTGCTCTGCTGCCTGATTCAAGCACACCTTTTCAGAGTTTCAGCCCTCTACAATAATTATAAACATATATGCATATATTTTAACTTACATTTCTACCATGTTTAACATATTTTGGACTACTTGCCATCTAGGAGAGGGCATGGGGGAAATGGAGAAAATTGGAATATAAGGTTTTGCAAGGGCTAATGTTGAAGAACTGTCCACGCATATGTTTTAAAAAATAAAAAGCTTTAATAAAAAAAAAAATGTTCTCCCTTTTCTTCAAACTGTTGAATTTCTGTTTATCATTTAGGCCAAACTTAAATTCTACCCTCTCTAGTAATTCTTTCTAGACTACATAATTTCCCACAGACATCCCTTACTCCAAATGACAAAACCTTTTCCCCTTGGATTTTACATAACACTTTGGCAACTTATATCTTTTATTTTACTCAATATACAGTTGCCTGTGTATATTATCCTCTTTAGGCTTCTACAAGGTAAGGACCAAATCTTTGTATACTTCCCAAGTACTTAGCACAGTGATCTGAATCCATTAGGTATTTAATTTATGAATATTAAACAAAGCTTTCTTTTCCATTTTTTACTTATATTCCAAGAGGTAAAGAAGTGATTATTATGTATTCTGTATTACAAAGAAATAAGATTTACCTATAGTTCAGGTAGATGTCCAGGATTAGGCATTTCCTCATATGAACTGAAGTAAGTGAATGGGACTGATTGGGTGAAGTTTTCTCAGTTTATGAGACCAGGCTTAAATCATATGACATTTATTCCCAGAGCTGGGAATCTCAAGCTGAAAACTTCCCTTATGGGAAGTCCTGAAATTCCAGGAGTTTGCTCTTAGCTTGTATATGTTAAATGTTTTGTGATTAATGTTCTGTGTTCTTTGTCTGTTCGT
This sequence comes from Sarcophilus harrisii, assembly GCF_902635505.1. NCBI lineage: Eukaryota > Metazoa > Chordata > Mammalia > Dasyuromorphia > Dasyuridae > Sarcophilus > Sarcophilus harrisii. The sequence goes on from NC_045427.1 coordinate 253,125,117, forward strand.
TTTGTTGATTAAAGAGCTTTGTTAAGTTTTAAGAACTGTGAATGGAAAATTTGGCAATTGGTCATTTCAATGCGGCAAATGTATTAAATATAAAAAAAATTTGCTTGTGGTTTCTAATTTCTTAACCTGTTGCACTAATTTGTAAGTAAAAGGAACAGGAAAAGCGTGGCTACTTTTAAAACTGACAGAAAAAGTTTTTCCTTGAAAAAGCAGCCTGCTAGTTAGAAAGAGGAGGAAAAGAACAATAAAATTCAAGCTTTGCCTGGGGGAGAGATAAGAGAGACAAAGAAGTTGATGCTAATTGCTGTAAGAAGAAAACTCAGGCAGGAAACTTGCCTGAAAGAGGTCATATACCTCTAATTAGATAAAGTAGGTTGCCTTCTGAAACATATTGGGTAATTTGTCAACATTATAAGTTATGTTTTAAGTTTTGTCAACTCTGCAGGACATGTGTAGGTTTTGTGGCGTTATTTAACTATTCACTGTATTGTGAATCTTAAAAGTTTTGAAAGTAAAGAAAAGGAGATAAGAGGGATTTTGAAGAACAGGGATAAGAAAGATTGATTTGCAAAAGCAATTAATAGTTTAAATAGAGCATCTAGTTGGAAGGATTGTTAGTTTGGGAATTTGTTTAAAGTATGTTAGAAATTAGCTGTTAGAGGTGGGGGTCAGGAAGCATGGCTGGGAGAAATGCCATGTGGAGTGGTGGAGGGGTGGCCATGTGGAATCTTCTTCCCCCAATTAAGCCTGGTATAGCCAATTTTTTTTTTTAAGCTGTGGCTCCTAGCTAAAGAGAGCACTCTGATTATTTAAAAGGACAGCTCTACTTTTATTGTAGTAAGTTAATTGACTGAATGTCAATTTTCTTTAGATGCATAATGGTCTCTTTGTTTAAGGAATATGGTCACAAATGTGATCTATAATTGTATGAACTTTCTGAGACAAATTTCTTACTGTTATCAATATAAGGTCATGGTAAATACCTGTTTAGGATTTATCTGAAACTTTGGTTAATGGGATTTGTTATTGGAGATAAAATTTCTTGTGCTTATAGCTAATATTATTTGGGGATTTTAAAGCTCCACCTTCTGAAAGTTATTGGGACAATTACCTGGAGTAAAACTGAGTTAAAGCTACTTTATCCTGTGTCCTGTACGTGCTGAAGGATCAGTTTTGATATGTTACAGTCATGTCCATGCTTTTTCCTCCTGTGATTGATTTCTATGATCAGAACAATAGTCAATAAGAAATTTTAATTCAATTCAATTATGTCATACTTTGCTGTTTCTAATCTGATTATATGTAATCATTATATCCTAAATACTTAGGCAAATGAGTATTTAGCTTGGTCATCTATCTGGTACTGGATATTTGTGTCTGTGGATATTCAGATTTTTAAAGGTTTCTAAATAACGAGAGGACAATTAGCACAGTGGTCTGTGAAATCTAACTGCTATTTATTGGGACTACAGCTGTTTGCCTGTCCTGTGGGGCAAACGTGTTTCTTCTTACAGGGGAAGCTACTGGCCAGACTGGCCTGTCCACATTTTGTTGCAGTTCCTGTGAACCAGTCTTTCTAAATCAGACTGTTCTAACGTTTATTTGTTAATTTGTTTTTTGTTCTAGATTTTGGTCAAATTACAGCTATATTGTACCACTTCTGGGACCTGTATCAGCCCATTGGATGCTTTGATCGTTTTTCAGCTCATCACACCACACCCATCCCCCTCCATGGACTGAGAGTCAGCCCTTTGCTCATTCTCAGCAGGAAGCAGTTTTGAATGAAACTTTGCCCCCTGTCCCTGATGGACTTTAATATGGGGGGACTGAAAGTGGTTAATTAATTATTGTTAAAATTTTAACTGCATTACTGTGTGTTTAAGATTTGGGATAGAAATGTTAAAATTGTGTAACTATTGCTATTAAGGATGTTCCCTTCAGAACATGTAATTGTTTATAGGATGTTTAGGAAACCCCCACTGTACTAGTCTGATATGTATAGGAACTTTATAGGAACTTTTAATTCACTCTCACTTATATGTGAGATGGTAACTTGACAATTTATTTACTCCTCCTTGGATGATTCCTTAGGTAAAATCAAAAAGGGAGGAAGAGATAGGGAATTAGGGAAACTGGTGGATTTTTCTCAAAAGTATCTGAATGAGTGGGAACCCCTAGTTCCTATTCACTTTGACTCAGGCACTTCTGCCCCACCCCCATCCTACCAGTTCAGATTGAATTTAAAGGCCATCTAGAAGTCCTTTTTTTCTTTTTTACTCCTTGCGTGGTTAATTATTTAAACCTTATTGGATTGTGATTGCTGGTTATGCTTAAACTTTGAAACCCCTTATTCTGTTGGAATTGCCCTGGCAGATTCAATTTGGGAGCCTATTTTCTGATTGCCTGTTTTTTAGGAAATCTCTAAGATACAGGCCCCTTGGGATTTGGCAGTCTCTCTAATCCATTTCTCCAGGGCTGTAACCCCAGTTCCTTAATTAGTATTTCAGCATTCTCAAAGGACATTGCTGTTTAGTATCAGGCTTCTAAAAGTTCAGCATTTACCTGCCTTGATGGTCTAATTGTACATACTCTGATAACTCTGCTCACAAATCCGGATCCTTCCTGTATCTACTAGCTGCTCCTGTTTGTTCTGGGTGGGGACGGGTAGAGCTACTCCAGGCCTCACCCTTCCCCTTTGGAGTTTCTGACAGGTGCCCCTCTTAGGATGGGCAGCACAACTGTCTTGAGCACTGCTACTCCCTCTATCAGCAGAGGCTGAGTTAAGTAAAATGACTGCAGACCTAACTCACAGTGATCTCTATTTCAAACTGGATTCTCTGGCTGATATGGTGCTCCAGAAATGCAGAGGCCCTGACATGTTTGCAACAGGGAGAGCTTTGGTATTGCTGTTAACTCTGGGATTAGCAGGGCGAATTTTGTCCTTGCCATTAGTCCTTGCATTTTTCTAGTTTTATCTACTCCAGAGAGTGTTAGTCAAAATTATGGTGCTAAGACCTTCCAGGTTTCTGGGGAAAGTAATTCAATGATTTGAATATTCAAAAGAGATAGTATGGATAGTCCTTTTATTGTCCTGCCTCAGTTTCCCTAAATTGTTCTGCCTCAGTTTCCCTAAATTGTCCTGCCTCAGTTTCCCTATATTGTTCTGCCTCAGTTCCTTAATTGTTCTGCCTCAATCCCCCTGGTTGTAACCCCCCCCCCCTTTCCTGTTCATTAGGACTGAGATAATTAGGGCTATGGATATCTGGCCACTCTGGCATTCCAAAAGATAAAACTCCAGATGTCCTATCTCAGATACCTAATTGACATCCTCCATCTCTAAAATTCCAGACTTTTTGTCTCTAGTGTCAGACCCAACCTTTCAGGACTGGATTGATGGCCTCTTCTTAGAAATTCCCACTCTCAGTGTTCAGACTCCCTGATCTTGGAGCCACATATATAATTCATTGGAATCTCACATTCAATGTTGATGCTGATGCTGATGCTGAATGCTTTAAGACATCAGCTCTGGGACCACAATGGATTCTTTAGCCCCAGAAAATCTCTCCCTCTCAGAAATCCAAATAAAATATTAAAAACTCTCTAATCTCTATCTTGCCTTAGTTTCTCTGGCATTACATTTCATTAATTTCTTTTGATGCATTTTTAATTCTATGGCTTCTCTGATAAAAGCTTCATTTCTCAAATGTATAGGTAACTGAGGCAAATTTATAAAAAAAAAATAAGAACCATTCCTTGATTGATAAAGTATTAAAAGATATGAACTATGTCCAAAGGCTATAAAAGCATGTATATCTTTTGACCTAATAATATTACCACTAAGTATGAATCTAAAAGAGATACATAAAAAATAACATTTATAGCAGCTCTTTTCTTTGGGCAAAGAATTGAAAATTAATGCCCATCAATTGAGAATTGACTAAATACACTATAGTATGTGATTATGTGTTAGGGTCAAAGGACAAATGGGTCAGCCCAGTGCAAACAGGAGGTTGAACTTGATCAGCCCAGAAGTAATTTCTGTGACCAGAGACCGCCTTATGGGCAATGTAAAGAGTAGGACAAGGGCATTAGCAATGAAGTGACTGTCCAGGGTTAAGCATTTTGCTCTTTACAATAATGAGGGAATGTTATTCTTTAAAAAATGAGAAGGAGGATGCTATCAGAAAAATGAAAAAATGTACCTTCTCAATGGGGAAATGTGGGGAGGAAGGGAAAAAATTTGGAACTCAACATTTTAAAAACAAATGTAAAAATAATTGTTTTACATAAAACTGGGAAAAATAAATATTAAAACATAAAAAGAATAAAAAAACCTAATTGATATTGATTGGTTAACTGATACTAAGGTCTTAATTAGTGGAGGATATTGATATAATAATGGAGATATGAACTGTAATTGATGATTAATATTGGGGAGATCACATGAGAATGAAGCTTGGGCTGATGGTATTAGAAAATCATCTCAATGCTTCATTGATACCTACAGAACCTTAAGGAAAAGATATAGCCTTACTGTGAGACAAATTGTTATCACCTACAGTTATCAGTTTCCTAATGGCTTTGTGTGAGAGAAAACTCAGTGCCCATCTCCCACACAAAAAAGTACCACAACAGATGGTGTTTTCTGATTCCTACTAGAGATGTGAATAGGGCCAACGTGTTTCAAATTTTTCTCCCTCCTTTCCCCCTGCCTCAGATAGCAAATAATACCATAGATTAAGCATGTGCAATTCTTCTAAACATATTTCCACATTTATCATGCTATGCAAGAAAAATTAGATCAAAATGGAAAAAAACACAAGAAAGAAAAACAAACAAGATGAAAATGCTATGCTTTGATCCACATTTAGTCTCCACAGTTATCTCTCTAGATGTGGATGGCATTTTCCATTATAAGTCTCTTGAAAAAGCCTTGCATCACCTCATTGTTGAAAAGAGCCAACATGTGGGTCTTTTTCCCTTTTTTATGATCTCTTTGGGATACAGATCCAGTAGAGACATTGCTAGATCAAAGGGTATGTAATTTTATATTGCTTTGGGCATAGATCCAAAATGCTTTCCAGAATGGTTGGATCAGTTCACAACTCCATCAACAATGCATTAGTGTCCCAGTTTTCCCACATCCCCTCCAACATTTATCATTATCTTTTCCTGTCATCTTAGCCAATCTAAAAGATGTAAAGTGGTACTTCAAAGTTGTTTTAATTTGCATTCTTCTAATCAATAGTGATTTCAAGTCTTTTTTCATATGATGAGATAGCTTTCATTTCTTCATATGAAAATTATCTGTTCATATCCTTTGACCATTTATCGATTGAGAAATGGCTTGTATTCTTATAAATTTGACTCAATTTGGGGCAACTAGGTGGTGTTGTGGATAAAGCACCAGCCCTGAAGTCAGGAGGACCTGAGTTCAAATCTGGCCTCAGATACTCAATACTTCCCAATTGTATGACCCTGGGCAAGTCACTTAACTCCAATTGCCTCCAAACAAACAAACAAATAAATAGATAGATAGATAAATTTGAGTCAATTCTCTCTATATTTTTAAAATGGGCCCTTTATTGGAAACATTGGATATAAAAATTTCCCCCTAGTTTTCTGCTTCCTTTCTAATTTTGGCTATATTGATTGTGTTTATATGAAACTTTTTAGTTTAATATAATCAAAATTATACATTTTGGATTTCATAATATTTGCTATTTCTTCTTTGGCCATAAATTCTTCCACTCTCCACAGATCTGAAAGGCAGTCTATCTTTTATTCTCTTAATCTGTTTATATATCGCTCTTTATGTCTAAATCATGAACTTATCTAGACTTTATGGTGTTAGGTAATGGTCAATATCTAGTTTCTACCATACTATTTTCTATAAAACCATGCCATTATTAAAAATAATTCAAGAACTATAAATGCTACAGATTTAGAAACATGAACATTTTAAAGTTTCATTAGTTAAAATTTTTAAATATTGGTATTTTCTTAGTCTTTTCTCTTTTAAAATTATTTTTAATATGCATTGCATTGTGAATCATATTGGGAGAGAAAAATCAGAACAAAAGGGAAAACCCATGGGAGAGGAAAAAAATAAAAAATTTTCTCATTTCAATGTAGCTCCTATCATATACTATACATGCAATAATTGATTTTTGAACTTTATAGATACTTTTTTAGCTGCTTCTCAATGATTGAAAAGATTGCGTTTGTAATCCTAGTCTTAAAATCATCCAGAGAATGAATTTTGATGCATACATTATAGTTTTCGCACAACCCCAGAAGAAAAAATTTAATTGGGATCGATCAGGTGACCAAAATTTCCCAGCAAAAGTACCTCCTTTATTGATCTACCTGCATGATTGTCATTTAGAAACTACTGCACATACAATGCATAATAACAGGGTGACAGAATATACTGTCTTTTTAAAAATAAAATAAAAAATACTCAAAAATCATAAAAATAACTATATGCCAAAATAAATAAGGTTTCAAATAACATTTTGGTAAGCTTATGGTATTTATATTTCCGACATTTTTAAAACAAAACTATACTAAGACTTTTAGGATACCCTATATTATAGAATTTTCAATAATAAACCTTGAGTTTTATTCAAGCACATTCCATTTGACATTGTCATGTATAGCAAAAAGTGTGTTAAAACTCCATGCAGTGATATGCCTATGCCTTACAGCAAGAGCTTGAGTATATTATGAGAGTCTTTTTGAATTATTTGAGTCATGATTTACAATCTTTAAAAATAACTATTAGACATATTCATTTTTTCCTGAGAGGAATTTAGTGTTGTCAAACTTCAGTTTTAAATAGTATTGCAATGCCAAAACAAAAGCAAAATTGAATTATCTTTGGAAATGACATTCCATTGTCAGAATCTAGGAAAATAATGTAACATCAAGTTAACAAAAATTGGACTAGCAATCCACATATAAAATTATCTTTGTAAGTTTAGGGGGGGGGTGACTGAATGGTAGCAAAATGACAGTAGAGTAAGTCTATGAAGAAAAGGGAGATTTAAATTAATTATTATTTTAATGTAAGATTGATAGAATGGTTGTGACAACAATGTTATCTCATTTCTAAGGTAAAAGAAATATATTGTGGGCTCTTCAGTCAAATGACATTAATATGATAAAAAAAAGAAAGTGATCAAAATCATCATTTTTCTCTAAAATTTATGCAAATTGATACCCTATGAAAACCATTCAAAGCTAGGCAAATACTCCTCTCTAATACTTGGTTTTGACAATCTTCCAATATGTTCTTGGGTGCCTGGCTTGCCATTCCTTAGGTATATACCCTCCTAGAAGTGCCTATCAGTCTTAGCAATTAGGCCATTACTTCTTAGGCCAGCTGTATTCACAATCATGCTACATGCAACTGTTCCAAGTTGCCTTAATTTAGAAATTTTGGTTGATATTACCTTCTCAGGTCTCCAATGGAAATAGCCATTCCTTCTTGTCTTCTATCTTATTTCCTGACCCCTACTTTCTCACCCTTGTTTCCAAGCTTCAAACAATTTAAAATTATTAAATGATCAAAATTAGTTAACTTACCAAGTCTTAGACAGTAGCTAAGGATCTACTCTATCTATCTGCTTGTCTAAATGACTCTCCTCTTTTCTTTACCTTTCCTTTTTCTTTTAAAAGGAATATCAATGCAGGATGGACCACAAACTCTCTGGATGTTTACCTCTTAAAACCAGTCCAGATAATCATAAAGTACCAACTCTTTTTAAAAGTAAAGGAAATGAGGCTGCTATTATGTATTTCAGAAAAATAAAAAAAGGAACTAGTGAACTATGAATATGGTTGCCATAAATCAGGGATTTTTCTGGGGGAGTACTAATGTCAAATATTCATAGGATCATGGGATTTGAAACTAGAAAAGGCCTGATAGATAATCTAATTATTCAAATCCTCTCATTTTATAGATCTCTCTTATGTCCCAAAAATGACAATATTTTGGTAAATAATAACTGAATGAATTAGCTCAGTTAGTGGGAATTAAAATGAAAACATATAGATGTCCTAGAAGTCTTAGGGCAGTTTTAAACAACTGAAAATTGGATATAGTTAAAACTGGAAATAGTTTTAAGCTATTCAAAAGTGAACCAAAAATTTGGGGACACCCTGAATATTCACTGCAAAGTATCCATGATCTTTTAGCACATGAAATGCCTCACATGGGAACTCTGTCCACCAACAGTAGATCAACCTATGATTTAAAGAGTGGTCTGAGGTTTAGAGCAATTGCATTCCTGAGGTTAACAAGCTATTACATGTCACAGGATTTTAAAATTGTAGTAGAGGGATTTTAGGATTTTTGATGCCCAGCTTTATTATCGACTCTCTATGTTATCTTGGGGCAAGTTTCTTTCTGTCTTTTAATCTATAAAATGGGAATATATACATGTATATACTACTACTAATAGTACTACTTATACTATCTCATAAGATTGCTATAAGAAAATAGGTTTGCTGCCATTATGCACCTGTTTGACATTGAGTTAACACTATTAAAGTGCTTAATGGTGTTGGTGATGATTAAAGATAATGGAAGCATCAGTTTTATCCCTAACAGCATCCATTAACTCAACCAAACAAATGCTTATCGAGTGACAAATGTATATTAGAAACTATTCTGGAAACCATAAATACAAGAGAATTTAAGAAGAGACAGAATAATTCCCAATCCCTATATTTATGCCCACCTGCATTTTTGATTTCCTTCACAAGCTAATTGTACAATATTTCAGAGTCTGATTCTTTTTATACAGCAAAATAATGTTTTGGTCATGTATACTTATTGTGTATCTAATTTATATTTTAATGTATTTAACATCTACTGGTCATCCTGCCATCTAGGGGAGGGGGTGGGGGGGGTAAGAGGTGAAAAATTGGAACAAGAGGTTTGGCAAATGTTAACGCTGTAAAGTGACCCATGAATATAACCTGTAAATAAAAGGCTATTAAATTAAAAAAAAAAAAAAGAAGAAGAAGAGACAGAATCCTTTGGGAGTGGGGACAATCAGGAGAAGTTATGCAGAGAGCAGGGAGCATCCAAGACTTGAAGAAAGAGAAGGGTTTAAGGAGAGACAGAAATAAGGAAATGCCTTTCTACTGGAGGAAAAAGAGATGAAAGGGAACAAGTGGTAAGCAAGTCAAAGTCCTGTTTGCTAGAATATAGAAGGTGTGAAGAAGACTCAGAAGAAACCAGGCTTAAAGAAAAATTGCAATCAGAGGGTCTTGAATGCCAGGCATCTTAAGAAAGGACAACAGGTAGTTTCTAAATATATGTGAAAAGGAAAATTGTAAGAGAAATGATTCTTAATAATCAATGATTTAAAAGGACCCACATGTGCAAAAATCTTTGTAGCAGCCATTTTTGTAGTGGCAAGGAATGGGAAACTAAGTGGATGTTCCTCAGTTGAGAAATGACTGAATAAGTTATGGTATATGAATGAAATGGAATATTATTGTTCTATAAGAAACAATCAGCAGGATGATTTCAGAAAAGACCTTGAGAGACTTAATTGAAATGATGCTAAATAAAGTGAGTAGAACCAAGAAAACATTATACATAGCAACAAGATTATTATGTGATAATCAACCATGAGGAACTTGACTCTTTTCAACAATGAGATGATTCAGGGCAATTCTAATAGATTTGTGATGGAGAGAGCCACCTGAATCTAAAGAGAGTACTATGGGGACTGAATGTTGATCACAATGTAGCATTTTCACTTTTGTTTTTGTTGTTTGCTTGCTTGCTTTTTCTTTCTCATTTTTTTTCCTTTTTGATCTGATTTTTCTTGTGCAGCATGATAAATGTGAAAATATGTTGAGAAGAATTGTACATGTTTAACCTATACTGGATTATTTGCTGTCTAGGGGAATGGAAGGGGAGGAGAGAGGGAGAAAAACTTCGAACACAAGGTTTTGCAAGGAGGAATGTTAAAAACTGTCTTTGCGCATATTCTGAAAATAAAAAGCTGTTATTGCAAAAAAAATATTAGGAAAGAGATTACAAAAAAAACCCCAATGATTTAGGGAGATTTATATTTCCGTTTTTTCTATTACCCTCATTTCAAGATCTTGGTCTCTGAAGGTTTAGCTAACCTTCTCTTATCTGGTGGGGATAAATTCTTTGAATGGATTTCTCAAGGCTGGGGCTAACTGAGAAATAAATTGGTAACCAAAGTTCAGAATCAGCCCTTCATTGCTCTACTCATTCTCTCATTGTTAGCTAGTCAGTTGACTGCTACCCTAGGGAAAAATTCTCTTTCAAAAGGGCAGTTAAGAGATGAGCCACCATGACAGTCTTTAATCTAAGAGAAAAACTGCCAAATGATCATCCTTTTATAAAATTCTGGAATTAATAATAAAATTATTAAATTAACCCCAAACTATGTCTCTCAAACCTTTTAAAACACTGTAATAACATGATCAGATCCATCCATTAAGAAAGTTATTTTAATAATAGTACAAAGGATTGATTGGAGAGGATAGAAACTGAAAGCAAGAAGGCCAAGTAGGAGGCCATTATTACATGGGTAAGAGTTGATGAGGGCCTGAATTAATATAGTTGCCCTACAGTAGAGAGGTGATGTGGATGGCATGTGATGGATGTAGGAGGTGCTGTAGACTTTCAGGTTACTCTCTTACCTTGTCAGGAAAAAACCCAACTGGCTATTATCAGGCATAATCAAGTCCTAGACTATCTTGTTTGTATAGTGATTGCAAGACTGAAAGTCATTATCAGTCTCTGTTGTCTATTCCTTCAACCTCTGAGCATCTTTAAACAACCTTTGAGATATTGATTTGAATTTCTTTAGACAGGTCTGGCACCCGGTCTGTCAGGTGCATGCCATCTGGCTCTTCCTTTATCCCTTCCTCTAATCTACCAAATTCTTCTTTGGTATTTCTTGTCTTCCCCTGAGAAACCTCCAAGGTTGTATTTTCCCTATAAAAGATGTGCTCAGGATTAAGATCCCAAATCTTCCCAATTCCACAAATAAAAATTTTTAAAGAAGAAACAAATCTTGACTGACAAGGGGAAAAACATGACTGTAGAGGAAATATGGAATAGGAAGTCTGGAATTATAAAAGTCTAAATTTGACCATCCAAGTGAAGAGAGGGAAAAAGGGGGGGGGAGGGAGGAAAGGGATGAAGGGAAGAAAGGAAGGGGGAGATAGAGAGAGAGAGAAAGAGGAGGAGAGGAGAGGAGAGAAGAAGAGAAGAGAAGAGAGGAGAGGAGAAGAGAAGAGAGACAGGCAGAGAGACAGAAAAAAAGAATGACAGACAGGGAGAGACAGATAGACAAAGAGAAAGAGGAGAGAGACTTGACAGATTCAGAGAGAGGCAGACAGACAGAAACAGAAAGAGAGAAAGACATAGAGAAAGGCAGACAGAGAGTTTGATAGAGACAGAGAGAGGCAGACAGACAGAGACAGACAGACAGACAGACAGAGAGAGAGAGAGACAGAGAAAGACAGACAGACACACACACAGAGAGAAAGAGAGAGGAGAGAGACTGACAGAGAGAGAGACAAAAAGAATGATAGAGACAGAGAGAAAGACAAAGAGAATGATAGAGACAGAGAAGCAGACAGACAGAGACAGAGACAGAGAGAAAGAAAGAGACAGACAGACAGAAACAGAGAGGTTTGAGGAAGAAATGAGCAAGTAGCTAATAATATTTTAAAATGTAAATAGCATTAGCATTGTCCTATGTCTGGAGTAAAAAATGTGTCCTGACTCTATTACTCTTCAATGTTCCCGAGCCAGTCATTTTTGCCATCCTGTACCAGGTATTGTATTATTTACAAACTGATTCCTTTTCAATCAATTCTGGTTTAAAACAATCTTGAAAGTTGCTTTAAAAATTCACATTTTAAAATGTACCATTTTAGTTAAAATACTCAACTTCTATCACTATACAAGGTCCAGGTTTCCATTCCAAAGACAATGGAAGTAAAGACAAAAATAGCCTTATTTCTTTCAAGTTTATTGCCTAATTTTTATTTGGTTCAGTCAGATCTCTTATCATATTGGGTATATGGTTTTTATGTTTATTTGTTGTGCATATTTCAAGACTTTGGCTATGAGAAGAGTCCCTAATCTTCCCTTACCAATATTTACCTTTGATGCCCGGAAACAAAAGGCTGTGGACTTGGTGTCTGACTTCCCTCTATCTTGCAAGATAAGGCCTTGATCTTCTGTCAGAGCCAGGTAATGGCCAGTGGTAATATGCCGTAGTCTGAAAGCCTGGCTCCATCTGATGTTACTGCCACTCCAGCTAGATGAATCAGCAGGAAATATGTATAGTTATATACTAACAAAAAGCACAAAGTGGTTAATTAGTACTTTTAAAAAACTTTAATACTTAAAAAAAAAACTTTTTCTTTTCTCATAATCTTTCTGAAGGTCAATTAAGTCTGTGTGCAATTCATGAATATCTAATTTTCCCCTTTAGACTACAATTTAGGGGCAAAAACAAAGAAATAGAGTTTCTAATAGTCAAGGTCATTCTGATGTTTTAAAGGTCACTAAAAGCCTTCAGACTCCACTTTAGAGAAATTTTTTGGTGTTTAGTGATTCAGCTCCTCATGACCAGAAAAGGTAAAGAAAATAAAGATAAAAATAATGGGTTCTTTTAAAGACAAATTTATTTCTGTCTATAAAAGCATTAAGAGAGGATCAACCTGAACTCTAGAAATGCTCTGGAGAGAATTTCAATATTGCTAGCTTCAAAATGAATAGTAAAAAGTGTTACTTATTTTGGTTACTATTGAAAGAAAATGAACAATATAAAGAAAAATAACTTAGGCCATTGATCAACCTATGGAGGCCTCATATGTAATGTCATCTGTCAAAGAAAAAATAACTATAGATATAGTACTTAAAACATAATCTTATTTGAAATTCTCTTAAAGACTGCCTGAAAGAAATGTCCCTCCAGGAGTATTATAAATTGTATTGTAAGGCAAATGCAAATACAATTCTTTCCATGAAAAGTGTGATGGAAGTCAGGCTTGGAGGACAACTTAGCTCATATACTTTTAGATGATTTTTAACTGACAAAGTCATTCAATTAAAAGTTTTAAGGAAAGAGTTTGGGATCTAGTTAAGAAATAGTAAGCTTTTAGTGATTTAGTTTATAATAAATCAAAATCTTATATCCATCAAAGTATTTCCACCTGAAAGACCTAATACAAAGTAGAGATAACTAGTAAGATACTTCATTTGAAGCCTAAGTTATAGAAGTAAAATAACTGGGTATACATAACTGCCTATAATTCAAAGAATATTCAGGGTAGGTCTTTATTTATACAGGTTTGAGATGAATAATTACTTTTTATGTATTTCTTCCTCTAGAGTCCACTTTAATAATCACAGTAACATTTTAAGGACAAGTGGATAAAAACATTCAGACTTAACTTTTAATTTATACATGGTTCCTAGAATAGAGTAGACACTTAATAAAATGTTTCTTTGTTTCTTCATTGGTAGTCAAGACAATAGAGACCGAAGCTTTTAGGACATTTGAGTCATTCCATTCCCCATCAAACAAATATCAACATCAAAGCAAAAAAGAAGAAAAATGGTTTAAAACTAAAAAAGATGATTGCATTTATAAAAAAAACAAAATGAACAAAGCAAAACAATTTAAATATCCAAAGTAACAGAAATAGTGTAGATGGATACAAATACACAAGTTCTACTCAAAGACATATTTTTACATGGGTAAATGATATATTTTAAAGAATATGAGAAAGAATTAACACTGGTTGTATAACTATATGAGGAAATACAATAGAAATAGAAAGCTTTTAAAATCTTAGGAAGAAAAGAAGCAGATATTTTTAAAATTACTAATATAGAGAATTGGCAATTAGAGGGCACAATGAATAAAGTACAGGGCCCAAAGGAATGCAGGGTCTGAAGTCAGGAAGTCTCATTTTCCCAGGTTCAAATCCAGCCTCAGACACATATGGCTTTTGTGACCCCAAACAAATCATTTGACTCTAGTTGCCTCAGTTCCTCCTCTGAAAAATGAGATACTGAAGGAAATAGCAAACTACTTAGGGTATCTTTGTCAAGAAAATCCCAAATGGGTTCACAAAGTCAGACATGATTGAAAAACAATTAAATTAAAGAGACTATAATAGCAGATCTGAAAGATCATTAGAAGTAACCCAAAATAGTCTTATTATAGATAAAAGTAAGCACACCAATAAAATGATATTTAAAGAATAATTTTTAAAGAAAATAATTCCTACCAAGTTCTAACAATTTGAGAGTATAAGTTAGATAGGACAAAATCCTAGAATTTTAGAGTTAATTTCCCATGGCATTGTGTAAGTGACTTAGGGAATACAGGAATCTTACTATTTTCTAAGAACCAGAAGAAAAAAATTAAGAAAGAAATTTGGGAATGCTCTGAGATAATCATGGTTTTTAACCCAATAGGATGGCTTCCAGAAGTGCTATGGCTGAGCTTAGAATACCAAGGCTATCCTGAAAGTTAGAGAAAGGGAAAATACAGTTATTCTCTAATCAACAGAAAGGTTAGAACATAACAATGAAGAAGAAAATAAGTAAGATAAGGGTCATACAAATAAGAGAAGGTAAGGAACTCAAACTTGAGAATGCATAATATCCTGACACATCTTCTACCTTATCCGAAGGGGTTCCACTCTCCACAATGACCTGGCTCTACTTCCAGCTCCACCAGTTTCATAGAATAACCTCCTGTAAATAAGAGTTAAAGAAGAAATATAATACTTTTGACTCTTGAGAAATAGAAAGAAATGCTCTCCAAACAGGATGGAGACTAATATCTAAAGAGAATAATTCCCTGTGAAGAATCTACTTTGTTTATGCAAGCTGTTCATAACTTCAAAATTTAACAATAACAATACAATCATTGCATATTTACATATTTACATTTACATATATTATCTCATTTGAGTTCCTAACTATCCTACAAGAAGAGGTATTATTATTAATCCTATTTTTTATAGCTGAAATTGAACCTTAAATAGAATTATTTGCCCATGGCTACATAACAAATAAGTATCAAAAGCAAAATTCAAATCCAGGTCTTCTTCCTGACTTTAAACTTAGTACTCTATTGACTATATCATACCATTTCTCATGAAAGAAAAGTCAATATGCAATTTTTACAAGTCATTATTTTCCAATCTCCTTTTCTTAAGGAAGACAAACTAAAAACAGAAGTTCCTAAAAGGAAGGCAACAAAATGTGTCTTTTTATGTGAAGCAATGGATGACATAGAAGAAGAAAGTAGAGCACATTGTGGATCATTAGTAATCGTTACGTGATAAGATCACAAAATTAATACTATTTCTATTGTCACATGATTATCCAGAATAGAGAGAAATATCTTAGATTTTGTTTTGTTATTAAACTTGTATGAGTACCAGAAAAAGCACAGCTATGAACTAATGGGACATAATGGATTAAAATTTTAATTTATGCAGGAAAATTTCTTTAGAGAAGAAAAAATGTCTTAAAAAAAAAACATGAAGAAGGCATCATGGATATCCAACATGCTATAGTGGAGAGAATATGGAATTTACAGAGTGAAACACTGGTTTGAGCCCCAGCCCCAGCTTTATTTCTCATGATAAGTAATGGTTTGAACCTCAGTTTTCTCAACTACAAAATGAGGGAGTTATACTCAATGACTTCTAAGCTCCTTCCCAATTCTTAATTCTCTCATCTTAGCCTAGTGGAAAATGAGGAAAGACTTAAAATTTATAATAATGGTTAATATTTATTTAACACCTGAAAAATTATACAATATCCAAATAGGTGCTGGAAGGGATATTAAATAATCTAATAACATGGTACTTGGAATTCATTTTAAATTCTTTCCTCCCCTTAACCCCCATTACATCATTCAATTAAAAAGAGTTGTTTAAGAGATCTAGTGTTCAGTGGAAGAAATGATAGTTGATGACTATAATAATCTACTGTTTTGATAAACTTTGAGCCTTCAGCGTCTGGGATAAGAACTCACTATTTAACAAAAATTGTAAGGAAAATTGGAAAGTAATGACAGAATCTATACATAGACCAACATCTTATACCCTCTACCAAGATAAGGTCAATATGAGATCATAATTTAGATATAAAATGTGATACTATAAACAAATTAGGAGAGCAAGGGATAATTCACCTGTCAGATGTTTAGAGAAGGGAGGAACTTATGACCAAAAAAGAAATAAATAACATTATAAAATGCAAAATGGATAATTTTGATTACATTAAATTAGTTTTTGCACAAACAAAATCAATGCAGCCAAGATTAGAAGGGAAGTGTAAAGCTGGGAAACAATTTTTACAGCCAATGTTTCTGACAAAGGCTTCATTTTGAAACTGCATAGAGAACTGACTCAAATTTATAAGAATATAAGTCATTCCCCAATTGATAAATGGTCAGAGGATATCAACTGACAATTTTTAGATGAAGAAATTAAAGCTATTTCTAATAATTTAAAAATGCTCTAAATCACTACTGATTAGAGAAATGCAAATTAAGACAACTCTGAGATACCACTTCATACCTCTCAGATTGGCTAAGATGACAGGAAAAGATAGTGATAAATGTTGTAAGGGATGTGGGGAAACTGCTTTAGTAGAGTTGTGAATTGATTTAGCCATTCTAAAGAGCAATTTGGAATTATGCTCAAAGGTTAATACATTGTGCTTATCCTTTGATCTAGCAGAGTCACTACTGGATCTGTAACCCAAAGAGGTCATAAAAGAGGGGGAAGGACCCATATGTGATGTTTGTAGCAATGTTTTTGTGGTGGCAAGCAATTGCATTAGACATCTGCTATGTGAAGGGCCCTTAGCTAAATACTGGAGATATAAAAAATAATATTTTCCTTCAGGAAGCTTCCATTACTAAATATGTGATAGATATATGATTTATATAGGTAAGTATAATGTGAAAAAAGGGGATTAGCAATTATAGAGATCAGGAAAGGCTTCATATAGGAAATAACACCTGGGTTGAGCCTTCAAGGAAGGCAAGAATTCTAAGAAGTAAAGATGATGTATATCCATGTCACTTATCAAGTCATATAGAAGGGAAATAATTTTAAAATCAATTCAGAACTTTTAAAGTATTTCTTTAGAAGACTTGAAAACAATTTTACAACCTAAATGAATTAGTGTTAAGTAACTGTTGGAATTACATTAGAATTATTAGAAGTTTTAGACAAGATTTTCCTTAGTGTAGGTCATAATTCAATAAATTTAATTCAATCAGAATTTACCAAGTGCCTATCAAGGGTTCAATTGTTCTTCTAGTGAGTCAGAATTTTTAATTGGGCTTTATCCTTGATTCTTTGCTCTCTATCTTTGGATCAAAATCAGTTGCCAAATCTTGTCTTTTCTACCTCTAAAATATTTATTGAATCTGCCATCCCCTTCTTTCTATTCACACAGCCACCATACTAATTTAGACCTTCCTCATAACTTACCCAGAGTATTATTATAAGAATTTCCTAGATTTTTCTTTTGCCTCAAGTTTCTTAACATTCAATTCTAACTTCCATATAGCTGTCAAGAAAATTTTCCTAAGGTGCCCGACTCTCATCAATGGCTCACAATTCCTCCCAGAATCAAAGATTAACTCATCTGTTTGACACAGATCTATGACCCAAAGAGATCATAAAAGAGAGGAAAGAACCCACGTGTGATGTTTGTAGCAATGTTTTTGGGTTCTGTTTGACACAGAAAATTCTTTTCAAACTCAGTCCTGCTTTTCCAGCCTTTTCCATAATGACTTTGTGTTGGTTGTTCCCTTATACCTAGAATGCTCTCCCTTCTTAACATCATCTCTTAGAATCCCTACTTCCCTCCCAGACTCAGTTCATGACTCACTTTCTACATGAGATCATCCCTAGACTCTCAGGTTACAACTGACATCTGCTTTGCTTGCATTTTAAATATAGCTTTATGTGTGCATATTGTCTCTGCTTCTGGAATATATGCTTCTTGAAGCCAGGAGATGTTTTTGTATTTGTCTTTTTATTCTTAGTACTTAACATAGTACCTGCCACAAAAAAGGTGCTTAATAAATGCTTGCTGATTGATTAAATAAACAAAACAAGGGGGAAAAATTGTTTCTGACCTTTAGGAATATATATTGTACAGGGGAAAAACAACACAAAGGTCAGTTTAAAAATAATTTATTTGAGCTGTTGTGATTTCCCTGATATACTACTGATCTCCTTCTGTGATACTTCTACCAGACCTTCTTTAAAATTTATGGTCTTAAAGAGTTGGGACACTAAGGAGTTGAGTGGTATAGCTCTAGGTAGCATCCTAGCTCATTTCAAGGTTCAATTTAAGTGTAGACTCCATTGCCAACCCTTTATTCATCTACCTCCTTGTTGCTAGCACTGTTTTCTGCAAATTATTTTATATTTATTATTACCTAAATGATAAATGCATATAAACAGATACAAAGTAAATTTTTCTCCAATGGGAGTAGACTCAATAACACCAGGGAGAAATCAAGAGAGTGCTTATATGGGAAACTATACTTGAAGTGAACCTTAAAGGGAGCAAAAGGGAGAGGGGAAAGAACAGTCTAGGAAGAAAACACATTGATATAAAGACCATGAGAAGAAATTCTGTATGAGAACCAGGCAATAGGCCATTTTGGATGGAATAAAAAGTTTATGAAGAGATGAAATTGAAATGAATCTAGAAAGACATATTTGAATCAGATATTGAAAAGATTTGAATGTCAGAGAAATTTATAATTGATTCTAAAGAAAATGGCAAGCAAATAAAGTGATTTGACCAGGAGAGTGACATGGTTCAGGTAGAATTGGTGAGGAGAATGACTAGATCCAAGAAGACCAATTTCTATTCTTCTATGAATAGATGATGAGGTCTTCATCTTCATGGCAATGTGAACTAATATAAGAAGTTGAAAAGAAGCCTTGTGGACTGGCTATGAGGAGTGAACGATAATAAAGAGTAATCAATCTGAAAGCCTGTGAGACTGGAAAGAAATACCCATAAGAGAAACAGAGTAATTTAAAAGAAGAGTTTATGAGGTACATAATGAGTTACCACTAGATCTTGGAAATCGGACATCATCAAAGGGTCACTGAGTAACATAAAGAAAAAAGAGAGGAAAAAGAAGAAAGGACTTAGTATTTCTTGAACTTGAATCAACACAGGTGAAATTAATCAAACAAGTTGGTTACTCACTAATAAAGAGAAAAAAAGGATCTAATGAACCATATTCTTATCTGGAACAGACAAGGAAAGATTTAAAAAAAGAAAGATTATAGTAGCTGAAGCAGAGAAATGTAAAAAGAGACAGTGGGGGGGGGGAGGAAAAGAGTTGTCTGAGATGAGGGGTTCAAATAGGGAAAAATAATTTTAAGGAAAACAAAATACAGCTCTAGAGTAAAGACTATAAAAAGAGAGTGCTCTATTGATTTTAATTTGAGCAGAAGGGAAGAGGTTAGATGGTCTCCATCAACAGCAGATATCTATTGCTGATTTGTTATTATATGCAAAATAGTATTTAAAACACAAAAAATGCACGTGTAGTTAAAATTATGAGTTGGAATGGAATTTATTATGACTCAGTTGAATTTATGAAATAAAAAGTGCTAATTATCATCACAGACAAGACAAGTATATGCTTTAAAAAGAAAAAGGCTTCATGATACAAGATGCCAAATCATACTACAAAGCTAATTATAAAAACTAGCACAGTGCTTGGCACATAATAAACATTAACAAATGCTTATTGACTATTTAGTACTATACAAAAAGTAAAAATAATAGATAAATGGTGTAAACTGGATAAGTAAAACCTAGAAACGGGAAGCTAGATGGCATAGTAAATACAATATTGTATGAAAACTCAATATTACTTCTATTCTCACTTTTCATATTGGAAAATTAAAGTCTGAGAATGGTGAAAAGCTTGACCAGCAACTAAGAAGTTGATATAAAGTGAAGTCCAAGCCAGAACTCTAATTTTTTTTAATGTTTTCAGGCATACAATAAGAGATGAAAGCCACTGCCTCACCTGTGTTGGGAATCATTTTGGTCTGTGGATAGGGTTGTCAAACACTCATCATGGCCATGGAAAAAACGTACTACATGCCCACCAAGTAGATATCCTGTAGGAGAACCATATTTCACCATCATAATCTTGAAATATTGACAAATTGCTTACACTAAACTTAGTTCCTATGTTTTGTGGTAAAGAAATAAAATGCATACAGGACTTAATAACTGATACAAAAGACTCAGGAATATAAATATAGGGTTCTATATATTCAGTTGTTGAATTTAGGAGATAGAGAGACAATAGGGGGAATATAACACACACTTTAGCTGAGAGTCAAACAGTATAAAAGATAATACACTAGCAGAATATTACATTTAAGCTGGGTTAATAACAACAACAATAATAATAATGTACATTTTAGCTTGAAAATAATGAGAGGGGGAGTTGGTGCTGACAGGAGAATAGGATGTTTAGATGGTTTAAGAGTCTAAAAATCTGAGATAAGCCAAAACATTCAAAAATGTGTTTGTGTTGTAAAAATGCAAATCTACCAATTAAAAGAAAAGAAAAAATCATGGGGAAAGAAAAGAGCAAGTTATTTTTTAGGAATTAACTTTAATAAATGTTAACTTTTCAATGCACTTAACATATTCTAAATCAAACCCTGAATATTTCAATTATAACAAAGAAAAGGGAAGGTGCAGTATTTCAACCATTTCCCAACTGTTTATTAACTCAGATTCTTCTAATTCATGGGTTTAGGTTTGTGGAATTGAATTGTAACAATTATAATTCAGGCTTTTAAAGTAAAAAAAACACTAATCATTCACTCTTTCCGCAAACAATAAGGGTTGCTTTATAAAAAAGATTAAGAGGGTAGCTACCTTAGCATGGACTTAATATTGAGAAAGCCAATTCTACAGATAGAACATTAATTGTCCCTCAAAATTCCATAGTTTTTCAGTAGAGTATCCAAATTATACTCAGCATGCCAAATAAAAATGGGGTAGATTATTCTTTAATCATGTAGCTGGATTCTTTTTAGGGATTGGCCTCAATAATTCTAAGAATTTGATCAGATCCCTGAAAAACAAGCAGTTTGTGATAATGTATAACCAATCCCTGGGAAGACTTACCTTCAGTTCATCAAGTAAAGCAGGAGACAATGTAACACCTATAGCTATTTACCTGTGTACTTTCTTAACCTGAGCAAGTAAAGATTTCCTTAAACAACAATAACATCCCAAAGTCTAGCTTCATTTTCCTGCCTTGTTGGACTGATGCTTCTATCTGCATCAGAACATTTTTGACATTTAGGAATAATATATATCTCATTGGAACAGGGGTCTGGTTTATTAAAAAAATTAAATCTTCCATGATTATTACCTTGATTAAACAACTCGTTATTTTATCTTAGCAGAACCATGCTTCCTTCTGAGTCTTTCATTTATATTCAGTGTCCCTCAATTAATAATTTGCTTAGATGGAGAAAATGCCAAGAGACATTTAAAAAAATTTTTAAATATATTGTGATACTATGTGGAAAATAAGGCATGTGATAGGTATAGAATTTGATATGGATCACTTAAGTTTTTATTGTCTTAAGTGGAATTTGTACCAGTGAATGCTACGAAGATAGGTTCTAGGGCTGTACAAAGAAAAGCTGAATAAATCAGCCAACAGATTAAAACCTAAGACATGTTCTTAACACATTAAGCAGTCTTCTAAATATTTCTATGATATGATAAACAATGTCCAATCAATGCCATCTTTCTGTAAGAGCTGACGACTAGTTCAAAATTGCATTAGAGTAGTAGAGATTTGTATATAGATCTTCATTAATCCAAGAAGGAAGTTTCAAGAGAGAATCAGAGAATAAATATTTAGATTGGGAAGGGACCATAGAAGATCTTTTCCAAACTATTCATTTTTTTAGAATGATAAAACAATTTGTTCAAGATCATATAAATAGAAAGCAGCATAGTCACGATAAGCACTCAGGTGCTCTGACTCCAAATCCAATATTTTTTCTATTACACTATGCTGCCTTCATTAAAATGGACAAAAGATTAAAATGGGCTATTTTTTTTAAAAAAAGAAAAACATAACACATGAGACATATCATTTGCACAGGTCATTATTTTTAAATGAAGTTCCCATCAACATGAGTAATAATGACCAATGAGAATTTCACTGTATAAAGCAGAACTCTTTTAACCTCCATGGAGAGGCATTTTAAGAATAAATATTATAAATTTAAATTACAAATAAATTAATATTAAATGCATTCAGCAATCAATCCCAAATTATTATAAGTATTAAGAGAATGATACTTGAAATTCTAAAAGAAAAATGGTTTTATGATCATAAAGAAGACTAAAATATGACAATTCATGCTCATGGACATGAAAGTTAAATAGAATAGTTTTCATGTGATATTTTCATAACACCTGTTGGCTTTAACAAATCATGCTATCTTTTTACCAGTTATTCTGATATAATATCAAAGTGAAATACATGCACTACACAAAAGAATTTTTTTCTGAGTTCTGTGACATATTAGGGGGTGAATGCATGTTATCAGAGCAAACCTTCTTCGATGCTACTTCCTGAGCATGTAGGATGTACATTCCAGAGTGTTTGCATAAAAGAGGCATCCACTTGTATGTTGCCATTTGATATGGAGAGATGCTGCAACAAAGACAGAAATAAGACATTCTTCTACAGGAAGCAGTTCATTTAGGGCAGCCAATTTCTTGAGCTACATAAATGCCTTTTCTAGCTTTACAATTTCCCCAAAAGCCACGCTAGAATTTTAGGGTTTGAGTTAAGTAATGTTTTCACCAGTGGGCTGGACCTGCATAGCCTGTGGCAAATTATTCTAATCAACCTCAAATCTTCAAAATGGGATGTTTTATTCTAGAAAATATTCAGGAGGAGTAAGTATGTTTTCTCCTGAACTATTTCCTAGTGTCTGCTTAAGTGCAGTAGTGGCACAAATATTAGAAACAACTTTAGGCATAAAGATTGATCTATGACATACTGTGGAGTAAACTGAGATTAAGTAGACATTCTTATTTCTTTTAATGTCCTTACCTCGACTTCCCTGATTATCTTAGTATTTTCAAATGAAATTTTACTCCATCTAAGGCTTCCTTCCTCTATATAACTCTATACCTTGGACTTTTTTTTTTTAATCTTTCATCATTGAATAAAAACTTAGTTTTCTTGAGTCCCTTTTTTTCAAAATCTTGCTCTCAACTATGAGAAAGCTAGCCCATTTGATAAACAAATTTGTGACAGTAAGGTAATGTATGTCAATACTAGTGAATGAATATTTATCTGACAATTTTTATTTTATAAAAGGATTTCTGAAGAGAATTGCTATGACCTCAAAAAAAAGGTTATAAGAGTTAGAATTTCAGGCACCAATGTAAGCTTGTCAGAGGAACTCTTTAAGGAAGGGAAATCTACAGGTTGTCTTCAAATAAAACTAAACTAACATCTAGTTCATCTACACAAAGGGCTGGTTTCTTCCAGCTGACTGTGGAGATTAATGTTCAGCAGCTTATTCATAAAAAGATGCTGAGCAGGAACAGCCCCAAAACACACACCACTTACAAGATATCTTTCCGAAGAAACGCTGACAAGGATGAGGTCATCACCGATTCGCACCTTCTCTCCTTCAGATCTCTGTTTGGATGCAGGGTGTATGGTCCACCAGCATGCTTCCCCTACACAGAGGCTGCTTGAGTTAGTAATTTCAGTACCTCCCTGTAGTAAGAGCCTCTCTCAAATAATAAATAACAGCTACATATACCTGACCAACAAAATAAAAAAAACCTTTTTTTTTTTTTAATAATATGTCCTCTCCTCCCATTCTATCTTATCTTTTAAAAAAATTACTATGACTCTTAAGAATTGGGACTAGGGATAGACAAGGTAGGTGGCTATCTGTGATGAGTTACAGTCTCATAGGAGGAACCACTTAGATATTTTTTTAAAAATATTCATTAATTTATCTTATTTATTCATTCATTCACTTTTTTTTTCTGAAATGCATCTATTTTTATGTCAGATATCCCACTGTTCATAGCAGACAGACATTTACTTTGTGGCAAGGCAAGCTGTACATGTTACAGTGAAGACTCAGCACATACATGGACTAGTAATAGGTTGGGAAACACTTTTCAAACCTTAGCTATACCACATGGTGTGTTCCAGCCTTGCTCTCAAAGTTACATACCCTTTATTCTCCTGTTTGTGTAGTCAGGAAGATATCCCTAAATTTTAGACCTCCTATGTCTCCTAAACTGCGGGATACTGCAGATTTATTGTAGGAAGTTTGCAAATTCAAACACAAACCCATAATTAAGCAATCTTACCTTCTGGAAACAAAATATTACATATTGAATATATACTATATATTACCATTTTAAAATCTATGGCACCATTATAATCAATAAAATATAAACTCATCAGAAACAACTAATATATGCAATGTTATATGGGTAGCTACAAAAAATGTTAAATAGTGAATTTTTATACTCAAAAAAAACCCTAGAAAACACTAAGCTCCATCCAATGATCTCATTTATAGATAAGGAAATTAAGTCCCAAAGAAGATAGATCATTTGCCTAATTTTACAGAACTAGTAAGAAATAACAGAATGAAGTTTTCTGATTTCCAAAGAAGGAAATTAGCAGGACTTGGGAAAACAATAATAATAATAATAATAACAATGTCAATAGCTAGCAATTACATATTACTTAAAGGTTTTCTAAGTGCTTTATAACTATCTCATTTTATGCTCACAACAATCCTAGAAAGGTTCTATTGTTGAAAAACTGAGGTTAAAAAAAAAAGTTAAGGGACTTTCCCAAGATCACAGAGCTAGTAAGAATATGGTGTCACTTTTGAATTCAAATCTTCTTGACTTCAGGTTTAATGCTTTATCCACTGTACTAACTAATTGTTCATTAATGTACTTAATAAATATGCTTAGAAAAATAATTGTTTTCTAATGATGTCTTCCAAATCTTTATCTTAAAATCTCTGTGGCCAGGATGATCATAATAGAATGTTTAGAATGTCGTGCCATAGAATGTTTAGAAGAAAGAAGATTTGAATGGAAAACATGATCATGGAATTCAAGTATTTAGAAGACTAAAGAGGTACAGTAGGATTCTCTTTAGCTCCAGAAGAGAGAGAATTAACTAGTGGAACTTAATAGAGATTATTTTTTACTTATATAAGCAAAATCTTTCTAGAAATTATAGATTACTGAAAATTAATATTGAATTCTTTGTCAATAAATATATTCAAACAGAATGTAGATGAGCTCTTGTTTGGGGTGATCATATATGTGATCAGAGAGGATCTTGAATAAGATGATCTCTAAGATTCCTGCCAATTCTCATTTTCTGTGAAAATTGGATTCTTCAGCAAAGAAGAAAAAATTGTGCGAGATGGTAAATACTGAAAGAATATAGTTCATCAGGTTAGGTAAATGACTCCTTAGTTCAAATTCAAAAAGGATGCAAGAGATCAGATGTCCTCATTCTGAAAGAATTCTAATTAAAATTTTGTGATTCACCTTCTCTGCTTTTTATCTATAGGCAAAGATTAGGCAATCTTCTGAAACCAAAAACTTTACAAGAAAAAACTAGCTATGGAATGAATAAACCTGTACCAAATGACTTAAGTGGGGAAAAGAGCCAGATATTGGTACATCTGAAACCATTGCATGATCTTCTGAAGGAGTCTAAAGGAACCTGTGAAGAATCATCCTAGGTAAAGACAGGAATAGCAACTTCTAGAAACTGATCAAAATTCTGAATCAATAGAAGTAACTCCCTCGTATTTGTTTCAAGAGATAAAATGAATAGCCAAAGGCAGGAAAGCTATAAGATTGATAAGATTAGATTCAGGGAAACAAATAAAGAGGTTTGGTTCCTCTAAATCCCCTTTAGGATCCACTACAAGGTAGGAAGTTGTGGGAACCTCCTTCTGGTGGCTCAGAGGTCCTTCATAATAGAATTTACAAACCCGCAAAGCTAGACTGATAAAAAGAGGTCTATTATAGGCGCTGAGAAGTCTGCCTTACATGAATAGAAAGGCTGAATTCCTTAGCGGTAAGGTCCTGAGAGAGAAGTAAAGTTTCTAGTAGAGAAATCCTGACAGGGAGGTATAAAGTCTTGTTAGGGAAAGAAGTGAGGGAGATAAAGAGAAGGTAACACTGAAAGAGAATATCATTCCAGAGGGCAAAGGTTTCCTTGGCATGGCATGACATGTTAGGTCCTCTACAAAGGAGTGAGTTTAAAATTGGCTCTTTTTATAATAGAATCCTTAGGTACAAGCTGAGGTTTTTGCTCTTGATGGGGGCTAGGTTTCAGCTTGAGCTGGAATTGAATAGAAAATTTTACAATTGAATGGGTGTCTCTTCAACTCATTAGGTTTGGAATTCTCCAGCTCAGGATTCAATCAGCCCCACTTAGATAATAGAATGAAGCTGTTTGTCCTGAGGCCAGAGGACAGAATTCAAGGAAACTTTGTCCTTGAAGTAATTTTAGAGAGTTTTGGAGTTCCCTTGTCAAGATGACTCTTAGAAAGAATGAGACCATTCTCAACAATTTGCCAGGATTTTCCTTTTTTTTTAATCTTTTGTCCATAATACTCAAATTCTGATAGCATAATTTGTTTGTGTCAGTAAGATAACTACTGATAAGGGAAGAAATTCACAGTAAATGAAATAATAGGTAGAGAGAATAAAAGTTAGAGCTGATATTCAAGTCTTATAAGTTACCAGACTTTCAGAGGTTAAAAAAAAAAAAAAAACCCTACAAAATGGTGCAGAATTTTTTCTCTTAACACTTAAAATACCAATTCAATATTTACAAAAAAAAAAAAAAAAAAAAAAAAAAACGCAAGCAAATAGACAAATAAAAAATCTTTTTTATTCCTAGAGGCTGGTGAGTTTTACATTAAATTGTGTGGAAGAACAGGGTCATTTGAATTGGATTTTTGGATATTCAAGATAATATTCTAAGCAAATTCCTCCTAATAATCTTAAATTTGGCGGACCTCTTTTTGCTGACAGTCCTTTATTATCAGAGTTATAAACATCTTTATTTTCTTCTTTCATAATACTCCCATAAATACTAATTTAGTCTTAAGAAAACTGAAAGAGATTGTGTATTCAACTATGTGATTTTATGTATTCAAACTGAAGAACTGAAAAGATGTTCAACTCTGTATTTTATCTATCCATAAACCTTTTCAAATGCCTCAGTTGCCTATGTTGGCTGAATGGTTTTCGTCTATCAATTTTCAATCACTCTTATCTATAAAACTTTTTATTCAGCCTGAATGGAATGATGGAATGATTGTAATGCTTTGGGGTTTAAACAGTATTTCATGTATATATTATCTTATTTTGAGCCTTTTTTGTAGTCTTGTGAGGTAGGAAAAAATACTACTAGTTTCTTCACTTTCTGAAGATGAAACTGAGGCTTGGCAAGTTTATGTAATTTGTCTAAGGGTACAACAAAGCTATGATTCAGTGGAAAAAATGTTAGCTTTGGAGTAAGAGGAATTGGGTTCAAAATCTAATTAACTCTGCTCTTTATTAGCTAAGTGACCTCGCAAAGTTGCAACTTCCTGGCTCTCAGTTTCCTTACCCATAAATTGACAGGGCTGGAATGGATGAACTCTATGATGCCTAGATCAATTATCCTATAATCCCTACCAGCTTTAAATCTATATTTTGTTAGTTATTATCTAATCTTCTGATACCAAAGAGTCATAGACAAGCACCAGACTAATAAGAAGTGTCATGCAAAGGCTATTAAAACTGCTGTCAGAGGACCTGAGTTTGACTTTAGTCTTGCTATTTACTATTCATATAATCTTGGGCAAGTTACTTTACCTAAATGAGCTACAGATTCCTTATCTGTAAAATGGGAATTGAGGAACAAATGAGCTGACCTCTAAGGCAATTTAGAGATTGGAATACTATGAGGGAAGCTTTTCAATGGAAAGAGTGAAATTCTCCACTCTTAACTTAAAAAAAAAATAGAAATGTCAGATAAATCTTTTTGAATCACATTTCAATGACAAAAGAATGATTTTTTTACCTCCTTTTCTCTAATCTCCTCCAAAGTTTAAGGCTTGGTTTAGAGTAAGTAGTTATTTTATTCAGGAAACAGAATTTTGTTGCTTGAGTCAATATTTACTAAGTCACAAACTATCAGAGGAAATGCATTTGAAAATTAATAATAATTCAGCCGAACACAAAGAAATGCAAAACCATAAAAAAAGAAATTTTATTTGCAAAATGAGGAAGTAGATCAGGTACCATCACACAATCTTTTGTCCCACAAATAAATGGTGAGTGTAGAAAGGAAAATCTTAGCAATGATTATTACCACTTTAATGCTATTGGTTAAGATGAACAATATAAATGCCACTTCAATCAAGATGTAGACAAATTTTTACCAGGTGATGTGTAAAAACTCATTATATGTATTTTTACCCTTTTATAAGCAGATATCCCTTAGCTTTAGCCCATGTATGTTGAATCTGCCATGGATTTAATTATATGTCACCCATTTATCAAAGCATTTCTAAATCTGCAATGTTCTCTTAACTTCTAAATTTAAGAGGACTTTCTTAGTTCTCATTCTTCTAAGCCTCTAAAGTCCAAGTTTGTTTCAAGGCTCATTCTTTGGGATACCACATCCTATGGGAAACGTTTTGTAATGACCCTAGATAGTACAGCTCTCATTTTACTTAAGCTATCATGTACATATATTTAATGTTATGTCCCACAGGAATATATAAGCTCCTTAATGTGGGGATACAAAACAACACACATATAAACATAAGTATGTATATATATATATATATATATATATATATATATATATATATATTGTTTTATATGCCTAGTATCTAGAATATAAGTAGATGTTTAATAAATGCTTATTTGTTGATTTGATATTAAAGCTCAGGTCCTTTCTCCTTCCCTCAAAATAGAAGAAAAAAAGTTCATATGCTTTTCACAACTCAGGATGGGGATGGGATGAGGGTGGATTACAACAAAACAAGGGATAAAAGTGATTATAGAAAATAAAATAGATAATTTGATTATATGAACTTAAAAGAGTTATACACAAATAAAAACGAAGCAGGATTTATAAGAAAGGAAGCTGCCAATAGGATCCAATAGTTCAAGGAACTAGAAAGAAAATTGAAATATATCAAGGGAATAACAATTAAATACACTGTGATATATGAATAAAATATACATTGCTGTGCTATAAGAAATGTTGAATATAATGAATATTGAAAAGCGTCAGAAGAGTTATCTAAACTAATAGAAAATAAAGTATATGGAATGAGGAAAACAATATACAGAATGCATTGTAAATGTAAAGAACAAGAGAAGAAATTCAAATGAATGCTATAAAATTACAAGGACTAAGTTTGGGCCAAAGAAAATATGAAAAGCTACCTCCCATCTTTTTTCTGCAGAGATTATGTATGCAGAAAACTCAAACTTCTCTGGTGTTCATAAATTTTGCTGAAGCATGTTTCCCCTCTTTGTTATATTTTGATTATTATAAGGGATGGCTTTATGGAAGGGAAAAAGGGGATGACAAACACTCTGGGAAATGAAGATAATGTAAAGATCAAAAGGTGCTTTTTTTTAAATTAATTAAAATAAAGATGAAAAGAATGCTTATTGATTGAATTGCTTGAAAAATTCCTATAATATTAAGTTCAAAATAGTATTTCACAAAACAACTAGAGATCATTATTGGTCAAATCTAGTTGTCACAAAGTTTTTTTCCCCTTGTAGTAAGATGATATCTACCCACTTAATATCTTCCAAACATTAGTTCTGATCTTTCTTTCTGGAAAAAAAAATCTGTTTCCACTTCTACACAAAAAACTTTGAAAATATTTTAAAATCACTATATTACCCCTTAGTCTTTTGTCAGAACAGACGTCCCCAGTTTCTTCAGTTATTTCTCATATGTCATAATTTCTAGATACTTCATCTTCCTGATCATCTTCTCTAAGTAAATTCTATTATATTAATAACTTTAACATTTGGAAGTAGAATTTTGCCACAATAATCTATATGAGATTTGATCAATAAAGAGTACAGTACCATGAAAACATTTATTTCTTAAGATGTTTATACTATATTTTTATCAATTTGCTTTTTCTTTTCTTTTTAGCAGGCATTTGTTGGGTATAATAAAGATTACATATATAGATAATTACTTATCTACTAAATTAAGATAAGTTATTTTTCTAGGGATATTTTTGACTATTTGATAGAGTAGGAGTTAAAACAACATTGTCTTCCATGCTTCATTAACTTTTGCATTCCTTTACCTCCTTCTTAATACCTATTTCAGATTAGAAAATACTATCCATTACTAGAAGTGAAAGAAAATTGTAAGTGAATAATATGAGTGACAGTAGACGATGGTTACTAAGCAGTTACCAGAGAACGCTGGCATACCTGCGGCATGTTCCCGTAGTCCCACATCAAAGGCAAGTTTATCAGTCTGGGATCTTGATGTGGTCAAACATGTCAGATACTACAAAACACAAAGAACAGTCACTGGTAATTTGGCAATCTACTTTTCTTCCTTTAAAGTCATCAGAGTTTGGCTTCCAGGAATCAGTTTCTACTGCCTGTCTTGCTTAATGATAGATAGGAATAGTGGGATTTAGAACCTAAAATCTGGAAAATGCACAGATGGATTCATTAAGGACCTTGTGTTCAGCTTCAGATAATAGAGGTCTTCAACTTAGTATTATTACTAAGTTTCCATAGCACCTTAAAACTGACAAAAGTATACAACAATCCTGTAAGGTAGGTAGTAAACATAGTGTTATCCCATTTTAAAGATGAGGAATCTGGTTTAGAAAGGTCAACAGATTAGGAAGATTCATATTAGGATTTGAACATAGGTCTTACAGACTGCAAATCTATTGCTATTTCCACTTTATCATTCCATGTCTCAACATGATGCAGCATCATAATGATTAAGACTGTATTTACATAACTGCTCTTGGAGGGTACAATGCCATGTTGATTAATGAATAAACACAGCCTTAGCTTCTATACTTCAACTCAATGCCCAGGATCACACAGCTAAGTGTCTCAGGTCAAATTTGATCTCTAATCATTATGAATTCAGGCTTATCTACTCATAATTACCTAATTTATTCAGATTACAATTTTGTGGGGTATATAGTATAGGCTTTATTTATCCCCATTTTTCGGATAAATCTCAAGGAGGCTAGGTAATTTGCTCCAGCTTACATAGCTACTAAATAACAGAAGCAGTACTCAAATCAAAGTTTTCTGACTTTACGTTCTTCACAAAAAACTTAATTTACCAAAGAGGCAAATTCTTTATTCTAAATGAGGAGATTTATCATATCTCTGTCTAAGATTAAGTATAATGTAGTATGAAGTAGAATAATGTAGTATTCCTTGAAATCTGCAACTTCCAACAAACCCTCACAACTGATTACTTGTTCTTTAGCCAGCTTGCTCTGTGTCTTAAAAGTTCAGGATGGAAAAACCAGCTTCTCTCTGAAGCTGAAATTTTACTGAAAAATGCCATCATAAATAGAATTATTTTAAAAAGCAGGTTTGAAAGGCACTTCACTGCATACAGTAAGTGTACCCAAATCCTTTTAGAAAATTAGATCCTGAATTGAAATGCATGACATAGCCACAGGGTGTCAGAAAGAGGCTACTTCTTAGGATTTGTAGTAAATATGAGAACAGTATTTGAAGTTTAAAGTCAAAGCCTTATCAGGAAAAATCACTATTTGTGACATATTACCATTCTTGGTTTTATTTCAAAACAGTAAGTTTGGTAAATAAAGTATTTGGGTAGTCTACATTTTAAAGTGAATTAAAATTAATGGTCTGAATTTTACAGTCCTCTTTAAGACAACTGATGATACCCAGTTATGAAATAATTTTGACATTTTTCTCTCTAGTCAGCTCCCTGACTGATTACATTTTCTACCAACTACCTTCAATACTTCTGGGTTAAGGAAAGACCTCAAAAATCCCTTTACCACCCGTAGAATTAATGTCAGTTGACTGGATCTAGGTTCTTCCTAAAATTAATTGTCAGAGAATGAGAACTCCTCCTCCAATTACATCTATTTTTTTCCAGCTTGAGTTCTAAATTTATTACCATAGAGATGGTATTCCATAATCATTACATTTTTCCTCCAGCTATATCTAGGTTCTAGGTCCATCATCATTCATTTTCCTGTTTCCTTTCATCTTCTTATGTACTTTTATATTCCTGTACTTATCCTTTCTATTTACCAAGTACAATCCCCAAGGCAGCATTGTAGACATGCTCACCATCCTACTAAATGAATGCCGAAGGAGAATTGCATGTCCATACAATAGCGTCCGGTGACCACCTCCTTGTGCTACCTGTAAAAGTAAAGAAGAAAAAGTTGTGTTCCTTTTTTTTTTTTTTAAACATTAACTATGGACCATGAGGAAAAAAAAATCATTGATTTTATCAGTGTAAGTATAAGAATGTTCAGAGCAGCTGAAGGATAGTGCTTTGTGTTCTGTCTTAACCATACCCATGCAATACACTCAAGAGAAGTAACATGGAGGGCTATAATTCTTCTTTAGAAAAGTGATCCCTTATAATGAATTGAAAGATAGTATTTTAAAAATTAATTCATGGAAATGAGATAGATGTCTCTTACCTTCCTTTGAAACTTCTCAGAAGCATTTAGGACAAGGGAAAGAAAGAGAAGTGATGTAACTAAAGCCTAGAAACACAAGTGTCTCTGAAGGCTTATAGTTATTCTCAGCATCTTGCCAGTTGCTTCCCTTATGGGTAATGGCATCTTCTGCCCATTCACTAAAATTATTCCTAGTTAAATATACAATTTTCTTAGCCAAGATACTGCTTTGAATATAAAGACTTAGAAGAAAACAAGTATCAAATAAAATCATGCAGAGATTCAGTTTGGGAACAGACTGTTTTTCTGGCTTCTTTCTTTTAACATCTGCTCCTATTTGAGGGAAAACTGAGTGTCAAGGACAGTCAGATGCAGATCCACTAGTTTTCAATAGTTGCACATCATTCATACTCTCTGAACTGGGTATTCCATGGACTATGGTTAACTATCCAAGAGCAGAAGGGAATAAGACATCATGGATAAATGAAAACCAATGAACAAATATTCAAAGCTTATTTTTACCAAAATTTCCAACCAAGAAATCCTTTAGTAGAATGACAGGCTAGCATGCAAATGGATTGGTCTGAGTTTGGATCTATTCTTTTCTCCTGCCCTTTCTCTGATCTGATGTTAATGGTAATGAACTTGTGACCAGGACAGCTAAACAAAAAGCCTTGGGCCTAGATAATCCATTAATCACATACTTTACTTTTATTTTGACAAAGAGAAACTTTAAAAACAGAAACATTTAATTTTATCAAATAATGATAAAAATCTTTATACTTATCATCTGTTGTAGACACTGTGTTAGGTGATAGGAATAAACATGTAAAAGTAAAAAAAAAATCCTTGTTCTCAAGGAGCTTAGCATATTGTGGGAATATTTACACACTTATGTAAATATAGGACATATATATATATATATATATATATATGAATGTATATACACACAAAAATATTTATATACACACATGTATATATATATATTTGTATATGTACTATTAAAGAATGATTACAGTGGGGAAAAGAAGGGATGGTAGGAACTAACAACTAGAGAAATCAGAAAAAAATCTCATTTTTAAGACAGTGGAAAGTGAGCTGACCTCTGAAGAGAACTAGTAGTTTCAAGAGATGATCTTTCTAGACATAGGAAACAGACTATGAAAAGGCATGTAAGTTGAAGCATAAAGTTCATGGTAGGGAAGGTGATAGGGGAGAAATGTATAAACAATCATCCCAGAAAGAGATAATAGAGCCAGAATATAAAGAATCTTAAATGCTAGGCAGAAGAATTTTTATTTTGTTCTAGAGGCAATAAGGAGCCATAAAAGTTTCTTGAGCAAGGAAGTATTTTATTGTTGGCTCTGTATTTTAGAAATACAAATTTGAAAGCTCTCTGGAAAATATATTAGAAAAGGCAGAAAGTAGAGAAAAGAAGGCCAATTAGGAATTTACTGCAATAGTTTAGACAGGAGATGATGAGGGCCTCATCCAGGGAAGCGGAAATAACAGCTAAGATGTCAGTGGATGGAAGAAGACAGATGTAAAAGATAGTGAGAAGGTAGAATCAAGAATACTAATTAGGTATGGAGGGTAAAAGAGGGTAAAAAAAAAGTCAAAGATGATTCCAAGGGAATGTGGAAAAATACTAATGCACTGTGGGTAGAGTTGTAGAATAGTTCAACCATTCTGGAGAACAATTTGGAACTATGACCAAAAGGCTATAAAACTGTACATACTTTTAGACCTTGAAACATCACTACTATGTCTATAGCCCAAAGAGATCAAAGAAAAGAGGAAAGTATCTATTTGACCAACAAAAAAGAAACCTTTTGTGATAGCAAAGAATTGGAAATTGATAAGATGTCCATCATTTGAGGAATAAAGAAACAAGTTATGACATAGGATTGTGATGGTATACTATTGTGCTATTAAAAAATGACAAGCAAGGTGGTAAGATTTAGAAGACATGTCAACTGACACAAAATTAAGAGAGCAGAACCAACAGATTATTGTACATAGGAATAACAATATTGTGAGAATGATCAACTGTGAAAGACTTAGCTACTTTGATCAAGACAATTCTGAAAAACCCATGATGAAAAATGTTATCCATCCTCAAAGAAAGAACTCATAAACTCTGAATGCAGAGAGAAGCATATTTTATTTTTTATTTTTTAACTTTTTATTAAAGTTCTGAGTTCCAAATTCTCTCTCCCTTCCGCCTCCCAAACCACTCCCTAAGATGGTAAACAATCAAAGGTTATACATGTGCAATTATGTAAAACATTTCCATATTAATCAGTTTGTACAAGGAGACTAGAATGAAAAAAAAAAAGGAAGTAAAAATAGCATTCGCCTGTATTCAAACAATCAGTTCTATCCCTATAGTTGGATACTATGCTTCATCATTAGTCCTTTGGGATTGTCTTGGACCACTGTATTGCTGAGAATAGATAAGTCATTCATAGTTCTTCTTGGAATAATATTGCAAGTACTGTGTTCTGTTTTCCTCATTTTGTACACTTTTCATCAGTTTACATCAGTTCATATCAGATTTTCAGGTTTATTCTAAAATCATCCTGCCTGTCATTTCTTTTTTTAAAAAATAACAATAGCTTTTTTAATTTAAAAAAAAAAACTTTAGTTTTCTTTGTGTGTATGTGTGTATGTGTGTGTGTGTGTATGTATGTATGTGTATGTTTTCTTTTCAAACATGGAAACAAAGTTTGCATGACTTCACAAGTATAAATGATATCACACTGCTTGCTTTTCAACTAGTAAGGGAGAGGCAGGGAGAGAGAAAGAGTTTGGAACTCAAAATAAAAAAAAAAAAACAGAGGTTAATTTTTTTACATGTAATTAGGAAATATTTCACAAAATAAATAAAAATATATTTATTTAAAAAAAGATGATTCCAAGGTTGTGAATGAGCAGAAGAATGGTAGTGCTCTTAACATATATATATATATATATATATATATATATATACACACACACACACACACACACACACACACATACACACACACACACACACACATATAGACATATATATATATATAACAAGGATCTTTGCATATGTAAAGGAATTAAATTATTGCCTCATTTGTCTAGGATATACCCTGGGACATTTAAAATAAAAGTGAAAGCTCCTATGTTCTGCTCTGATTCTTGACATTAGTTTATAATATATTCTTAGTTGAATTATTTTATTCTTTTGATAGTGATTCTAAGATTTAACAAACTAAAATTTAATACATCACTTCTTTTCTGTGTTTGACAGAATGTTCTCAATTTCCTACAGAACTGAAGTTGTTATTATTTTATACTACATAGAATTTTTTGAGAAGCCCTGTATTTTCTATATTCTTTTGTATATATGTCATATCCCCCAACAGAACATAAGTTAATTGAATACAGGGGCTATTTCATTTCTTTCTTTTTATCTTTTTAACCTGTGTCTAGATATAGCATTCATAAATGCTTTCTGCCAAAATCATAGAGTAGGAAGTAAATCCTTTTCTTTTGTCAATTTAATATAGAAATGTTGTTCAACACAGATTCAAGGTAGGAGTGGGAACAATCTCTGTCTTCAGTCTTTTTCTAGTATTTTCACCTCATCTCCCTATAATATAGGTCCTATAAATAACTGCAAAAAGAACAGACAGTAGTGATGGTAAGAGCCCAGGAGGAGAAGTGAAGGAATTGAGCAATGTCTGCATATTTTGCCATGGAAAATTGAAATTAGTTTCAGGAGATCATGAATCATCCATAAAGCATTAGTTGAGAGCCCAAGGGGTCCAGAGTTCTATTCATTTTATCAAGATATTTGTGGGCAAAAACAGTGTCCATATTTTGAGGCAGTTATGGAGTAGAGGATAGAGGGGCTATGAGTAGAAAAAAGTTACACTATATTTGTTCTGATTTTTCTTGAGTTTTCTAATATATAATCTTAGAATTATTAAGTATCCTTAAGTCCAATGTCATTACACATACAAAGTTACAGTGTTACAGTTCCATGTTGGAATTCATTAAATCAGATATTGTTTAGCACAGGGTTATTTTGAAATGAAAAGTTTTGATGAACAGACTTTAATTTTAAAATCTACCTACAGATGTAGATTACCTTCTAAATAATGTTACAAATTTAAACTTTTTAACTAGAGGATATTATCCAGTTTTTATCACTTCCCTACACGTTATAGATTGCCTTTAGCTCCTATAGGACAGAAATCATTAATATTTTAAACTTAACATAGACAAATATAGATTTGCATTATGTTTCCCCTGAGAGTGTTCTAAACCCTCAATCAATACTTTCATATCAACAAATCTAGGACAATTCTATATTCTAGGTTTAAATTCTCTTCACAAGGGCAGCAAGGTGGTACAGTAGAGAGAGCACTGGCTCTGGAATTCAGGGGACCCGAGTTCAAATGCGACCTCAAATACATGGCACTTAACTAGCTATGTGAACTTGGGCAAGTCATTTAGCCCCAGTTGCCTTGAGAAAAACACACACATACATACAAAAACCAAATCCTATTCATAACTAGAGTGGAAGTACCAGAGGACTAGGGAGAGAAGATGGAATCTTCACCCAAGAGTAGAACAGGATTTTCTAACACTTTTTTCCCCCCCGCAATTAGTCACTAATTGTCAACCAATTAATAAAAATAAATCAAGAAGAGATATTTTCAGAAGGAATGTTTGAAAGTCTCTAGAATTTAGTTATATTTCTGGGAGTGTTCATTTTGGGAACCTTTTCTGGTAGTGATGAGTGTTTCCTTTTGATTTCTAATTTATCCTGTTGCTTTAGGAATCAAGACAATTTTCCTTCATGATTTCTTGAAATAAGATGCCAAAGTTTCTCTGAATATGATTTTCAGGTAGTCTAATAATTCTTAAATGATCTCTTCTTGATCTATTTTTCAGGTCAATTATTTTTCCAATGATACATTTCACATTTTCTTCTATGTTAAAAATACTTTTAAATATGTTTTATAATTTCCTCATCTCCCACTTGCCCAGTTCTAATTTTTAAGGAATGATTTTCTTCTGTGACCTTCCCCCTTCCCCCCCTTTTACCTTTTTTCCTATTTGGCCAATTCTGTTTTTAGTTTTTATATTCTTCAGAATTTTTGTTCTGTCTCTTAAAACAAGATATTATTATCTTTTCATAATTTTCTTCCCTCTTTCTCATTTTGTAATCTAATTTTTCCTTTATCCCTCTGAATTCATTTTGAAAAAAAATTTCTTAGCTCTTCCAGGAAGTCTTGTTAAGCTTAGTGGACATTAACTGCCTCTGATATTTATTAGCTCTGTGACTTGAGCAAGTCTTTTAGCCTCATTTTCCTCAACACTAAAGTGGGAGATAATAGCTTACAGTAAAATGCAAAATTGTGGCAAAGCTTCAATGAAATAATACATGTGCTAATATAAATGTTAGCTCCTGTTATCAGAATAATATTCCACATTGGCTTGTTATTTTTATGTGCCACCCAAGAGCTGTGACTTGATCTTCTCAACCAATCATCTTGGCAAAGATACTGGAGTGGTTTGCCATTTTCTTCTACAGCTCATTTTATAGATGAAAATACTGAGTCAAATAGGGTTAAGTGACTTGCATAGAGTAACACAGCTAGTAAATGTCAGAGGCGCGATTTGAACTCATAATTATGAGTCTTTCTGATTCCAGGCCTGGTGTACTATCCACTGTGCCATCTGGCTGATCTATAAATTATACTTGTGAATATCTATTAAAATTTATTAGTACATACATAAATTTCAGCTAGATTTGAGTCATGAATATGAATCTTTCTGACTCTATGTCTGGTACTCTATCCACTATGCCACCTAGTTGCTCCATGAATTATACTTATAAATATGTATAAAAATATAAATTTTTTTAATAAAAAAATTTTATTAAAAATATATATATAAAATCCATTAGCCCATAAATAAATTTTGGCAGTTATATGGTACTTCAGTCTTCATTCCTGTTTGTTCTTTCAAAATGTAACTATAGCACAAAAAAGAGAAAGTCAATAGTAAAAGCAAGATCATATAGAAAAGAAAATTTTGCTCTCACTTTCCCTAAATTTCTTAACAACTCATTTTCATAATTCTTTCTCAATAATATCTTACACTATAATATCCAAAAAAAAGAACATGACCATAAATGAATCAGAAAAAGAAAGGAAATACCTTTGATAATTGTGTATAGAGAATTCCATATTAATTAAATAAGGCATAGAGATAATTATAAAAGATAAAAATGTCTATTTTATTATATAATTTGGAAAAGGCTTTGCATAAAACCAATTAGAATTAGAAGGTATATGCTGGAAAAAAAACTTTTGTGGTAAATTTATCTGAAAAAGATATATAAGGATACAAATATTTAAGAAAAAGAGCTATTCCTCAAAAGATATATGGTCAAAGGATATGAACTAGTAATTTTCAAAAGGACAAAAGATGGTAACACCGAATTGCATACCAAAAAAAAAAAAAAAATCTGATCACCAACATAAAAAATGCTAATTAAAGTACTCTTAGGATCTACCTCACACTCATTAGATTAAATAAGATGATAAAAAAAAAGAAATTACTATTTTTGGAGGGGTTAGGCAAGAAAAGAAACACTAATATATTGCTTTTGGAGTTATAAAATTAGTGTACTATATTGAAAAATGATTTGTAACTATATCCAAAAAGTCATTAAACTCTCCAAATCCTACAACACCAATCTTGAGCAAATCCAGAGATAAAAGACAAAAGGAAAGGATTATAGAACAGAAATATTTATAGCATCACAAAATAGATATTCATCAAATGAAAAGTAGCTAAATTATGTTATATCAATGTAATGATTAATATGACAGATTCAGAAAACCATAAAAGACTCACATGTACTTTTGTAGAATAAAGAAAAAAAATTATACACTGGCAACAATAATGTACAAGAAAACTCTGAAAGACATTAGAATTCAGATCAATGAAATGACAAATCAAAACTCCAAAAGAATGTTGTTGAAGTTGATAGAAGTAACAGACAACTCATGAATTTTTCATTCATATATTCAAAGAACCAATATATCATTTCTATTGCTTGACAATAGTATATTTGTTTGTCAAAAGAGATACTTTAATTTTGCAAGAGGGAAATGCTTGACTCTACTTATTTGTTACAAAGCAGGGGATGGAGGGGATGTGGAATGAGATAGTCATAGTGACACCAAAAAAAAAGAAGAAAAGCAAAAAAAATAGTGTATTATGGCAGTCATATATTTAAAAATACATAGAAGAGAAGAGAAATTCAAAAAAATAGATAAACAGATCATTGTTGGTACTACTATGTTAAATTTAATATGTGTTTTAAAAATAACTAGTACATAATAAATTCATGATTTCAGATGAAATTTAGGGCTTATATGTTGTCCTTTTTTTTTTAAGTCTCTCACACTTTGGACACTTTCAGAATTTCTGCATTGTTTTTTTATTTTGTTTTGTTCTCTTTACTTAAAGAATTCCAATTTTCTTAATGTCCCACACATTTTGAAAGCATTTGAAAGTATCCAGTGTCTTTTATGTATGGCTTTTCCCAAACTCAAGCTTTCAGGAACTCTACTTTGCATCCACCCCAATATCTTCTGGTGAATGGGAAAGGAAAAAAATAGAAAGAAAAAAAACCCTGTTGTAGGTCTCTTTGAATAAAAACCTGCTGCTGGATGGAATTTATAACAAACATCAGAATCTATTTTTTTCTAATTTTGACTGCAGCAAATTCATCACACTAATATCAATGGGATAACCTATAGAAAACAACAAAAAACTTCACTTCCTTTGAACTAAAAAACCACCATATGAATATTGCTCAAGCTTTTAACAAGAAAAATGATAATGTTTTGAAATCAACATCTATAACCTGTGAAAGCCAAAAGAAAAACAAAGGTATTAAATCAAGTTTAAGATTTCATCTGTGTTGACATTTGGCTTTTTGGTAGAATCAGAAAAGTATTTCAATTATTTTGCAGCTGTCTCAGTTGCTAGAATTAACAAAATAGGATGACAGAACAAAAAGGAGAATGCAACTAAATCCTTCTCTTTACAATGGTAGAAAATTTAGTCTGACCATGAG
This sequence comes from Sarcophilus harrisii, assembly GCF_902635505.1. Taxonomy (NCBI): domain Eukaryota; kingdom Metazoa; phylum Chordata; class Mammalia; order Dasyuromorphia; family Dasyuridae; genus Sarcophilus; species Sarcophilus harrisii. The sequence goes on from NC_045427.1 coordinate 253,166,143, forward strand.
TGATCTTCACTAGTCTGTAAATATTGGTCCAAAAGACTAAGGCTTGACCTTTTGGCATGATTTCTATGTCCCTCAAAGGAAAACCAATCCAGCCTCTGTAAAAGAGATGCTGTTCGACAATTCTCAGATGAAGAAATTGAAACGATTTCTAGTCATATGAAAAGAGGCTCCAAGTCATTATTAATCAGAGAAATGCAAATTAAGACAACTCTAAGATACCACTACACACCTGTCAGATTGGCTAAGATGACAGGAAAAAATAATGATGATTGTTGGAGGGGATGCGGGAAAACTGGGACATTGATGCATTGTTGGTGGAGTTGTGAACGAATCCAACCATTTTGGAGAGTAGTTTGGAACTATGCTCAAAAAGTTATCAAACTGTGCATACCCTTTGATCCAGCAGTGTTACTACTGGGATTATATCCCAAAGAGATTATAAAGAAGGGAAAGGGACCTGTATGTGCACGAATGTTTGTGGCAGCCCTTTTTGTAGTGGCTAGAAACTGGAAACTGAATGGATGTCCATCAGTTGGAGAATGGCTGAATAAATTGTGGTATATGAAAATTATGGAATATTACTGTTCTGTAAGAAATGACCAACAGGATGATTTCAGAAAGGCCTGGAGAGACTTACACGAACTGATGCTGAGTGAAATGAGCAGGACCAGGAGATCATTATATACTTCAACAACAATACTAGATGATGACCAGTTCTGATGGATCAGGCCATCCTCAGCAACGAGATCAACCAAATCATTTCTAATGGAGCAGTAATGAACTGAACTAGCTATGCCCAGAAAAAGAACTCTGGGTGATGACTAAAAACCATTACATTGAACTCCCAATCCCTATATTTATGCCCACCTGCATTTTTTATTTCCTTCACAAGCTAATTGTACAATATTGCAGAGTCTGATTCTTTTTGTACAGCAAAATAACCGTTTGGTCATGTATACTTATTGTGTATCTAATTTATATTTTAATATATTTAACATCTCCTGGTCATCGTGCCATCTGGGGGAGGGGGTGGGGGGTAAGAGGTGAAAAATTGGAACAAGAGGTTTGGCAATTGTTAATGCTGTAAAGTTACCCATGCATATAACCTGTAAATAAAAGGGTATTAAATAAAAAAAAATCATTAAAAAAAGTTCATGGGATTCCCTTCTTAACTATAGTTTATTTAGTGTTTGGATTAATTGTTGCTTAAATGTTTAATAAAATTTATTTGTAAATCCAAAAAAAAAAAAAAAAGAGAGAGATGCTGTTCTTAGCAATGATACCCATTTCATTCTCACTCCTTCCACTCATCAAAGCTTCCATATTTTTTCTTCCAGCAGCTAATTTCTTCTCTCTGTTAATAAAACCAAGTCCTGAATAGCAAACTTCCCTCACTGTTATAATTTTGGCAATGTAGGAAATTAGTCTCTGAGGATAGGAGTACACTCCAGAAAATTTCTAAACAAATCAAGTCCCAGTTTTGATTCTTTTTCCTAAACTCCTTTCATATTTCTTCCTTTTTTTCCAGGTTGTCTGTAGTATATATTAAAATAATATTGCTTCCTTTCTCTTTCCTTTTTTCCCACCCCAAATAATCTTCACCATAATTCCGCACAACTGTCTACTGAGGAGCAGTGTGACATGGTGGATAGAATGTTAGACTTATAGTCAAAAAGACCAGGGTTCAAATCCTGCTTCTGAGACTTGCTAGTTATGTGACAACAGTTAAGTCACTTATCTTCCCTAACCTTTAATTTTTTCACTGGTAAAATGAAGTAATAACTGTATTTCAAAAGAAATAATGTAAAGTACTTTGTAAACTTTAACATACTCTGAAAATATCATTTAGTTAAATTTAAATATAATTTAAAGATATTTTAGATAAGTTTTTTTAAATATACAATGTTATTCTCTCCTGTCCCAGCCCACTTTACCCATATTTCTTTTGAATAAACTATACCCTTCTAGATAAACATGCTAGTGATACGTAAATGCTAATAAATGAATTCCTCAACTTCTACAGAAAATTTGGTCTATAAGAATTTCAGAACCCTAGAATAAAGTTGTAAGTCTAGTCATATAATAAAATATTCACCTTGCCTGACTGTATATGTAAATTTCTATAATTTTGGGAATTGGGCAGGTGAAATTGGGTTTCCATGATGGGCTAATTAAGCCTTTGACTGTTACCACATAACAAAAATAGTGTAGTGCTATGAAATGTAAAATTAGTAGCTCAGAAGAGAGTGAAAGATATTTAGAAGTTGATTTCCTTTTGGATAATTTTGAGGTCCAACAAAAGTATATGGAAAATGGTTCACAAATGAAGACTTGGGCATTTTTGTAAGGAGTTACATCAACCTCCCCTCTAGGAAGAAATTTTAAATTTTAAGAATCAGGACTACAGATTTGTGTTTATTAAATGAAATGTCCAACAGGAAACTCAAGAGATCTCTGCAATATATACATGTTAATACAACAACAAAAAAAAAAAAAAATAAGAAAAAGAAAGATCTTTTAATTCCACTATGTTAACTCTAAAGTGGGCACTCCTCAATTCAGAACCCAGATCTCAGAGTTTAACAGTTATATAAAATATTTCCAAATAAACACATTAGAAGATCAGGTGGACCACCAACCTGTCTAATTAATACTTTATTAGTGTTGTACAGTGGAAAGAGCACTGGCTCTGGAGTGAGAGGACCAAAGTTTGAATCTGTAAAATGAGGGGACTTGGATCAGATGACCTCTAAGGTCCCTTCCACCTTCAAGTCTATTAGCCTATAATCCTTGTACATTCATTATCAAACACAAGGAGAAAATACCCAATCCCTGATTCCAAGCACATCTATTAACTTTCTTAGAACACTTTAAGGTTCACAAAACATTTGGCATACAAAAGCATTATCCCTCACAACAATCCTATGAGGAAGATAGTGCATATAATCATCCCCAAAATACAGATTAGGAAACTGAGGTTGAGAGAGATTAAATGACTTGCCCGAGGTCACACAGGTAATAGGTAGCAGAATTGGGATTCTAACCCAGGTCCTTTGACTCTAAATCCAGTGTTCTTTCCACTATGCCATGCTCTGTTTTCTGTTAGAACAAAGAATGAGCAGCAAAAAAAAAAAAAAAAAAAAAAAAAAAAAAAAAAAAAATGGAGTTGGATTAGTTGTAATCTTTAATCCTGTTTTAATTAATGAGACTATAGCAGATGACACTCATTAGTACACTGATACAAATATATATTCTCTCAGTAGAAACCACAGGAAACACAAACACTAAACTGCTAAATTAGATATATGTTGGTATATTTCCCCCAGTCAATATTGTTAAAATAATAGTAAGACCCTGTCCAGGTAGTTTTATAGAACGAGAGAGCCATAGAAAACACAGGTCTCAGTATGTAAAAATATTAAAGCAAAAATACACTATATCATGTAATTATAGTACTGGTAATAGCAAATAATAAAATGCTGGAACTGGAAGGGAAAAGAAATCTTCAATAAAACATGCTGACCACTTATTACATATGGTATAAAAGGAATTCCTTTTTAGGTATGGGTTTGATGTGGGAAAGATTCCAATCTTTGATTCCCAACTCCCCCAAGTTAATGTAAATTACCCTTTGACTCACAAATCCTGGTCCCTTTGAATTCCAATAGAAGATCTGGACCTGTCCCAGCCCCACCCGGATCTGGGCCAACCTTGGGGCTACACCCAAAAGCCCCTTGAGCTAAGTCGCCTACTACAAAAGGGCCATGCTGGGAACCCCTCTTTGCAGAGATTCCAAACATGCTAGCCATGTGAGGACCCTCTGTCATATGCCCTCCTTGTCTCTACCTTCACCTATCTCCTACTTCTAAACTCAATAATAAACCTCTTTTATCAATCTAGCTCTCGGGCTAATAAATGCTTTTATGGGGACTCGTGCTGCTACTAGACCTCATTTACTGCAGTATCCTTGCGCCGAATCCAAGGGCGTTGCAGGGGAGCTCTGTTTGACTCCCTGTACCCCAAACCTGCCACTAGACATCAACTAAATCCTAATTTCATTTAGGTACCCCAAATCTAGACCTCAACAGGTTGAATTAATTAGCTATTTAAGTCTCTTCTGACTGAAAATCTACACCCTTAAAAGTCAATTAAACCAATCTCTTCATTCTAGATAAAATGGAACTAAGGGATCAGGTGATTAAGTCATTTGCCCAAGGTCACATAGTTAGTTAGTTAGTAGAAAAACCTGGACTGGGATTAAGGATCCTTGACTACCAATCCAGAGCTCTTTTTATTATGAAATTTTGCCCTTTAATAGTTCAGGACTCAGAAAAGAGTCTTAATGTTGATATGATGATATTTGGTATAGTTAGGAGAGGAATGGATAAGATGGAACACATGACTCAAATGGATAGAAGGATCCCACAGTTTCACATATTCTTCCTCCAACTCCATTTCTCCACAATTTCAAACTGTCCCTTCTCCTTCTAATTTCTTATTCATCAGTCCCCTTATCTTAATTGAACATCTAACTTTCAAAGGACAATATACCATCATTCTAGTCCCCTATAGTGAAATAGGGAAAAGATTGGACCAATGGTAGTTATGTTTTGACTTAAAAGATTCTGCTTTTGATTTTTTCAATAGTTTATTCAATACTTCTATAAAACAATATTTTTGTAGCAATAAAGATAAAAAAAAGCAAAGGTTGAACAGCCTCTAAAAAAATGCAAGTTCATAAGCTTGAAAGGGCCCAACTCTAAAATTTCATGCATTTTGAACGTTTTCCATTCTTTAAATAAAAACAATCATGCTAAAAAAATTTTCCTTGATTCAAACATACTAAAATCTAGGGTTAATGAATGCCCCTTTGAAAATTCAGGTGAGAGTTATAGCAACTCCCCAATAAACAATATATTGTTAACAGGATTTTCTATAAAAAAAGTTAAACAACCACTCCCATGGGACCTCCACATGTCATTTTCCTTTACAAGTCATGTCACAGAAAGCTTAAACTACCTGGAAAACGTTGTAAAGGAGCCTCTTTGTAACCAGAACAACAAATAACCATTTTTGGTGTAGCACACTGGAAAAATCTCAAGTAGCATTCTGAGAAGATATGAACAATCATACTACATAACAAATGCTCCAACAGTACATTTAAACATTTATAGCAAGAATGAACAGACTCCAGTGCATGTAAAATGATAACAATGTTAATTGTCACCACCACTGAACTAGTATCAAAAAAAGCAAATCACTTTGAATTTGATAAGTTGAATTCAAGCCAATTTCAGTAAAAAGAGTTTCCCTAACATGGAAAGACATTATTCAGAAAGTAAAGGCTTCAAAAGAGGCAAGGGATAGTTTTGAAATGTGACTGTAAAGATTCTTTCACTTGAAAGTGCCTGTACTCAGAATATGACAAAATGTAAAAAGCTAGTTTGAACATAATACTTATTTTTTTAATTGTTGTAATTATAATTTGTTTAATTTGTTGGTTTACTGTAAGGCCTGCACTTGTGAGATAATTTGGGGAAAAAGGCAAATTTTGTACTAGCTTTTTTCATTCATATTATGAACTCCAGTCTTATGAAAAAGTAAAACTGCAGTACATAATAAAAGTGCATTAAAGCTCCTAACATCTTGAATTAAGAAGAGGCTGCATGCTTCTGTCATCTATGCCAAGTTGAAACCACTGGGCATGTGCTACCCAACCACATCCACAGAAGAGATACTTCAAAAACAATTTTCAATTTTTTTTAAATGAACAAGCACCTATGTGCTTGATACGTCATTATTTTAATAATTGAGCAAAAATTCAAAAGGCCATTCTGTGATAAAGTTAAAAGTATATAGGTACTTTTAATTCCAGCAGATTGAAGAATGTGGTATAGTAGTGTTTTCTAAATTACTTAGGCACACAGAATAGAAACTATCCTAGACACTTAACAAGTGAAAGGCCTCAATTCATTAGAAACACAGCTGGAGTCAGTTGTTCATGCAAAATACACATATAATTAAAGGAAAGAAAAACATACCCATTCAGATAGGTCATTGGACTAGCAAAATTTAAAAAACAAACAGTAAATGGATAATTTAGTGTATATAAGTCATTTGGTTATGCAAGCCATTCAAAAAATTTTCAGTAATTTGAGAAAATTATAGTGATATATTATTAAAATTAACCAAAGAGAACAGCGAATGTAGTTTTATCCACTGGCCAATGTATAAACATAACTAAAAATAAATACCGATATTGTAATATAATTCATTATTTTTCTAGCATACACTGCAACATGATACAACACAGAGTTGCAAAATAACATATTTTCTAATATTATTCTATAGAATTTTTTTCATAATTACATTTATAAGAATAAGTTCCCTTAAGAAATATAGTCAGTACAGCAATTAAATAATCTGTAATTCCCTGTCTAGGAAACAATGAAAACAATCAGTGTGATTTTTCATACATAAAGGATACTTTACTCTCTCACTATGCCATGGCACAGAGATGATAAAGTTGAGTACCAGTAGAAAAAAGCTTACTAAACTGGTTGATTTTGACAAAAAGTTGAAGGACAATGCAATACTGTATTTTGTGTCCTATTTATCTGCAAAACTTTGCATCAAGGTCAGTTCATGGGATAATACATAAAAATGCCTTATGCCATCATAAGATCTTGAAATGGGAAAAGAGGTGGTAATGAAAAATGATTTCAGGACTCTCATGTGCAAAGTCTCCAAATTAATCTATCTGCTTTTTGAAAAAATTAGAATGAGGATAGTGCCTCAATTTAAATTAATACTAGAACTACTGAATGTTTTTAAAGATCCTGTTCTTCTTAGATGGTTCTTTATAATATTTATCAGCACAGAAAGAGAACAAGCATCATTCCATTTTAAAGCAAAGGAAATAAAAGTCCAATGAAGTTGAATAAAAGGTCAAATTTGTCAAAATAAACAATCAGTGAGGAACAAAGGCATAATTCACATGATGTTATAGCCAATAAACAACATAGACTCTTGGAAGAAATTTAGCTTTTCAGAATAGAGGATTAAAAAACAAATTTCCATCTTAATTAAAGATACTGTGTTAACATTACAATCAATGACAAAAAAGAAATAGTTCTAAATAGTTCTAAAATCACATAGGTGATTTAGTCTTTTCAGGTCACTTAGTCTAATCCCTTCATATTTCAAATGAAAAAACCAAAGCCTAGGAAGAAGCAATTTGGGTTACAGTCACAGATCCTGATCACATCTCCTGAATTTTAGGAAAATACTCTGTCTTGTTATACTGTTATGTCTCCAATAAATATGTCCATAAATATAATTCATACAACTTCACAAAGAATATTGTACTTCTTACTTTTTAATAATCAAATAGGAAAATGGGCAAAGATAAGCTATCATCAAAAAGGAAAGAAATGGGAACAGGGATTGATTCTTGATATGATATTTTCTACATACTTAAGGCTTAAGTGTTTGTTAAATTTTAAATTATATAAAAATAAAATGTTAAGTAACATTCATTTCTCTTGCATTCAAAAATAACCTTTAATGTCAATTGTCTTTTATACAATAATCATGAATGAGGGTCCATGGATTACCACCAGTCTTTCCCCCCATTCCCTTATACATGCATAAACACACACACACACATACACACACATACAGACACACACACACACACACACACACATAAATCACCACTTTCTTATTCTAAAAGTGTATAGAAGATGAAAATCCTACTATTTCCATCTCCATTTCATTTATATGATATAAAAATGGTGGTTGAACCAAAGGGTTCAGAAAGGGAGAAGTGTCTACTACATGGAAAGATTCAGGTAAGATCAGGGGTTCTTCACTTGTTTTTGCATGTGTTGGACAGGTCTATAAAGTCTTTAGGATATTTTTAAATGCATAAAATAAAATCCATAGGCTTTCAAAGGAAATTTATGACATTAAAAATAGTTATAAAAGTATTTTTTTTTGAAGTTCAGAGTCTCCAGATTAAGAACTTCTGACATATAAAATGGAAGGTTCTTTTATAAGTTTGGGCTAAGCAAGAAGCCAGTAATTCTAGAACTCTGAGTTCCAATTCCATTTCTGTACATTTTAACAAATATTTTTTAAACATAATCTATTGAGAACATGATCAAATTTCTCTTATTTAACTCAATTTAATAAATACATATTGGATGCCTACTTTGTGCAAAGCACTAGACTTCAAAGAGATGCAAAGGAAAAAAACCACAACGTTTTCTGCCCTTAAGAAGCTTGTAATTGCGAGTAAGACTTGTGCAGATGCACACCTCAATTGTATTTAGTAATAATATTACCTTTCTGTGATTCTTTCTTCATATGATTAGACAGGCAAACTTTCTAACCTATCTCATAAGCAATTGTAAGGAAAATAACTAATGAAATGGACTTGAAGATGTTTACAAGTATGAAATACATATTAGAATATGTAACATTGTGCATTTACAAAGCTATAAATTTGTCATAAGATAATTCCTTGTTGGTTTCTTGCTTCAAATAAATTTTTTTGAGAATTTGGTAAATGGAATTTAGCTTATTTGGTTCTATTATCCAATCTCATTCTCTCCTCCTCTGGAGCATATAACACTCAGAAAACTACACACATATATGAAACCATGCATATTTCTCCAGCAGGATATAAAACTTAAATATATGAAATTTCTAGCTTTTTTCACTCTAACCCATATCTACATGTATATCTAATTTCTTAGTATTTGCTGAATGCTAGAGGCTTTGAGCAACTTTTAAAATTATGGGAAGATCACAAAATGAATACAGGAAAATGATAGATTAGATAGGTATATCTTCTTGGTATTCCAATTTTTCTAATTAATATAAAGAAATTACTAGTTGACAGCAACTGGGTTTTTATACCAGAAAGGCAAATTTAGAGGGCACAGTGAATAGAGTTTAACAAATATTTAGTAAAACTAATTAATGAAAATGATATCATTTACTCAATAATAGCCTGAGGGGAGCTTCTTTCCTGCCACTATGCTCTTCCTAATCTCCTAGTCAATTTCCTTCCTCCCCAAGATTATTACAGACTTCAGAAGATCACAGAATGGGAAAATTTTCAAAGGAAAAAAAAAAGATACTAAGGTGATTTGGCATCAATACTCACACAAAGATTGAATCAGTATGAGATTGGGGAGGGGACAGAGAGAGAGGGAGATTATTTTCTTATGGCTAACAAAACATGAGGCAGTAATAAATAGGTTTTAAACTTTGACCATATCAGGATACAGTATTCTCATCAAGAAATGTTCCTGGAAAAACAATCTCCTTTTTTTCATTTGTCATCAGAAGTAACATAACTCTAAATTGGACATTTCCTCTGTTAAAATTTATCTTTAATTCATACAAAAATATGAAGGAATTCATATTTAACATTGGGGAAAATAGGGAACTACATCCTTTAGGGCTCTTTAGATTGAAATTAAGATATATTAGTATTAAAGAGAAGATAAGCAGATAATTAGGAAATATGTCTCAGCGATTCATATCAAACTGTAGTACTAAATTGCTGGCATCTAACTATGACTATTTTTCTGTGTGTTTCTGAAGGAAGAAGAAATAGAAGAAGAGGTGAATTACAGGGTGATAAGGTACAATAAAGAGGGACAATTAATGCCAACTATGTTAGAAACCAAATGACAAAAAGGGGGGGAACCCTCCCCTTCAAAGAACAATACAAATAATCTAGGTAAATTATTAAAGTTCATCATCATTGTAGATCTAGAGAAGACAGGCACCCAAAGTCCTACAAGTTAGTTAGTTGAAAAGGATCTCCTCATTTTACAAGTGAGAAAATTGAAGCCTAAAATATTTAATTATGTTTGCACAAGGGTTATACAGCTATTTGATGGCAGATACAGAACTAGAACAGGAGTCTACTATTTCCAGTGACCCCTTTACTGTATCAGAGATTATCTTTGATGTTGATATCTTGACATATTTTCTGACATGAGAGATAATACTAGGCACCATTCCTTAGTAAATGGTTTAACACAATTTCATTGATAACAGTAATATAAAATTATATTTCATTTACTTGTCAAAATTAAAATGAGATTACTCTAAAACTATCCAAGACATTAACTTTCCCCCAGATTTTTTCAGTGATTGTAACAAAACTAAAATTGCCAACACAGAGTTGTTTAACCATACTTATTATTCTGTGGATGAAGTGGCAAGGAAAACACCCTTAATTTCTAACCAGGTTTCTTATAGTGAGGGTCATAAATGTGATAATTTGATCCTAAAACAACTTTGTAGTCTCCTGGATACCTTGTCTCATTTATCCTGAGTAGGAGCTGATCAGTGCAAAGGAAGAAGGAATGAGGCCTGAAGTAAGAGAAATAGAAAGAAAAAGAAATCTAAAATGAAGGCCATATTTTAGCATCCCCATTGGGATCAACTTAAACTTTCTAAAATTTTCCAATTAAAAATCAGGAATATGAGTAAAACCACCTCATGCTTGGAAGCTACAATGAATCTGAATTTACTCTAAGAATATAAATCAGGTACTTACCCCTTCACTGGCATTTTCACCTGTGTTGGCAAGCATTTCCTGTAGAGCTCTTACAGAGAGAGACTGTTCCAGTACAAAATTGCAGATGCAGAGATCTGGAGGAACATACTGTTGAAATAAAACAAAGAAAAATGACAAAAAATAAGGTTGAAAGCTTGCCTGGCTGACCCAAATCAAGATCATATATAAGAGGGGAGGAACAGAATGAAAGAGAAGAAAATAAGAAATTATATAATGCCTACTATGTGCCAAGTACTGTCCTAAGAAGTTTACAAATATTCTTACCACAACTCTGAGTAGATGCAGTTATTATCCTCATTTTACAGTCAAAGAAACTGAGGCAAACAAATTAAATGACTTATCCATAGTTTCAGAGCAAGTAATAAGGCCATGGTCTTCCTACCAGAAGTGCGTAAGCCTAGCTCTAACACAAAGTCCCAATTCAGGAAGTAAGTCTGTTAGGAGGAGTTTAAAAAAAAAAAAAAAGCTCGGACCATGAAAAATTAATATGATGATAAAGATACCCAAGATACAAACAGAAAAAAAAATGACTCAAAAACATCTATATGTATAAGCCTCAAAAACAAAAAAACCCCAAAACCAAAAAAAACCCACATATCTTGAACACATTTATGTTGACTGGCCTATTACTATGTCCCAAATGACAATGATTCATATTTGATCAGTAATTGACCTCCCTTGCTAATGGGAAGTTCTTATGTACCCAATAATTAGCTTGAGTACCTACAATTAGCATTATGAATGCAAAATTAGTAAACTATAAGTTCAGACAATTCCATCTAATTCAAGTATGCAATGTTAGCAAACCTTATTAATCACAATGTCTTTATATTCAAGGAGGATGGCATTGGGGGTGAAGAGAGGCTCTTAGTCTTGACTATCATAAAATATTCCTTCTACTCAGTCTCTGTGAAACTGTTCTACAACAACAATCAGATAAAGGTAGATACCTTAGAGGATCTGGGCTCTCATTTGGGATACATATCACACGAAATGCTTGACCCAGTGTTATAGGCTCATGGGACTGTAGGATGAGAGGGCCACATGTTTGCATGCTTGTGAGTAACAAACAGCTTGACTTATGATGTTGTGAAAACTTACATTCTTTCTCAGTACCTCCTTACCTACAATCCCCATCACAAATTTCAATAAGAATTCCTGGAAAAAATAAAGCAAGAAGTTTGGTTTTTTGTTTGATTTTGAAGACTTTAAAATTATTTTATAAACAAAATGAGAACCTTTGAGAAAAGAGGTGAGGAAAAAAATGAAATCACTTGACTAAAGAATTTATGCCTTAGTTTAAGAAATATAAAAACTTATTTCAGCAATAAACTTAGAAATTAAAATGGTCCATAATAAATGACAAAAGACTAAAAAATAAGAAAATGTAAAGAACTTCAATATCAAGAAAAACTATCCTTTAAAAGATCAGGAAAGGGAGCAGCTAGATGGCACAGTAGATAGAGTATCTGTCCTGAAATCAAGAGGACCTGAGTTCAAATCTGTCATCCAACATTTAATACTTCCTAGCTGTGTGACCCTGGGCAAGTCACTTAACCCCAATTGCCTAAGCACAAAATAAAAAAAAAGAGAGAGAGAAAGCAGGAAAGATAATTTAAAAATCACTTGCACTACAAGAAAGTCATGTTCCCCCCCCACTCAAAAAAAAGTTTTAGACCTCATATTTCAAAAACTAACAGGAAGGAAAATTATTTCAAATTTATTAGAAAAAGAGGTAAAACACAAAAAATTCACTGGTCTAAAAGAAAGTCAAAAATGAAAACTCCTAGAAACATTATCAACAAAACCACCAGCTTCCAGGACAAAGGCAGGGAGATCTATTAGGGAAAAAAGAAAGGACGTATGGGGACTATCACTGATCTCAATAGTTTTAATACCTGAACCTTCTGTCTTCTACACTATTCAAAGGAGGGCAAAACACATATAGATTTAGGGATAGAAATATATGAAACAAAAGGGAAACAGAATAGAAGAGAAAGAGAGAAGTGGAATAAGAATATTGATATACAGAGAAATGAATTATAAGCAAAACAAATTTCTTGCAGTATTAAAAAGTAAAAAGCAAAGACAGTTTTAAAAAGAAAGAAAGAAGTAAATCTCAACTAGAGTCTGGACAAAAGAAAAAGGTGGTAGAGCACCAGAACCAGAATTCATCCAGCATAAAGCAATGTTGCTAAGCATACTCTCACTAATTTTTTGTACAGAGAAGGAGGATAGATGAGAAAACAAGGAAAGTCATGTTAACTCAAGTCAAGCCAACACACATTTATTAAGCAAAAGTAAGCAATATGTTAAGGTCTGGGAATACAAAGAAAGAAAAAATCAATCTCTGCAAGAAGCTCTTATTAAACAATTACTTATAAACAAAATATATACAGGATAAACCCTAATCTCATAGAGGAGGGACTATGATAAAGAAAATCAGTAATAGATTCTTCTGAAGGCAGGATTTTAATTAAAGCTTAAAGAAAACCAGGAAGAAAAGACAAGGGAGAAAATTGTAAGCATTGGGAACAGTCACTGAAAATGCATTGGAGATAGGCGTGTGGTATGCTAAAACTGCAAGTAAGACAGTGACAATGGCTCAGAATATTTGGAAAAAATAAAGGTGGAAAAGGAGAAGAAAGACAGGAGAGACCAGGTTGCAGGGTTTTAAAAGTCAAATAGAAGATTTTGTATTTGATTCTATAAAATGGTCATACTTGCACTTTAAGTTCAATTTAACAGGTGAGCAGATGAACGGAAGTAGGGAATCTTGAGAAAGGGATACCAAAGAACAGAATGGTAGGTTACTGTAAAAGTCCAGGTGTGAAAGTGGTTGTATATATACAGAGATCTGGAGGAACATACTGTTTATAGTGTATATACAGAAAAGTTGTTATGAAGGTATATTTAACTGATCGATTATGGATCTAGAGGAGAGAAGAGTGAAAGAAACAAGGATAATATCTGGGCCCCCAAACTAGGTTATAAGAAGATGATGGTGGCCTCAACACTAATAGGAACATTAGGCAGAAACTTTTAGAAGAAAGATAATGAGTTCCATATTAGACATGCTGAGTTGTTTAAAGTAAGTTTTTCTTTTTTTTTAGGTATACATGTACATTCATTTTTTAAATATATTTCCATATAACTTCATATGAGAGAAAAATCAGAACAAAAGGGAAAAAAAACATGAGGAAGAAAAAAAGGAAAAAAAGGTGAAAATAATGTGTATTGATTCACCTTCAGTCTCCAAAGGTCCCTCTCTGAATGAAGATGGAATTTTCCATCCAAAGTTTATTGAAATTGCTTTAGATCATTGAATTGCTGAGAGCCAATTATATCATAGTTGATCATCATAAAATCGTGTTGCTATGTACAATGCTTTTCTGGTTCTGTTTATTTTACTCAGCATGAGTTCATGTTGCACCATACTAGAGTCATAAAAGAAACTTGGCAGGACTCCTTTGCCTATTCCCCCAAATAATTCACCTATTATAGTATTTGGTATTAATTGTTCTTTAAACATTTGGTAGAATTCGTTTGGCCAACAGGGACTAATACATTGTTGGTGGAATTGTAAATACATCCAACCATTCTGGAGAGCAATTTGGAACTATGCTCAAAAAGTTATCAAACTGTGCATACCCTTTGATCCAGCAGTGTTACTATTGGGCTTTTATCTCAAATAAATCATAAAGAAGGGAAAGGGACCTGTATGTGCAAAAATGTTTGTGGCAGCCCTCTTTGTGGTGGCCAGAAATTGGAAACTGAGTGGATGCCCATCAATTGGAGAATGGCTGAATAAATTGTGGTGTATGAATATTATGGAATATTATTGTTTGCTAAGAAATGACCAATAGGATGATTTCAGAAAGGCCTGGAGAGACTTAACATGAACTGATGCTGAGTGAAATGAGCAGAACCAGGAGATCATTATATACTTCAACAACAATACTATATGATGATCAGTTCTGATGGACCTGGCCATCTTGGGCAATGAGATGAACCAAATCATTTCCAATGGAGCAGTAATGAACTGAACCAGTTATACTCAGAGAAAGAACTCTGGGGATGACTAAGAACCATTACACAGAATTCCCAATCCCTATATTTTTGTCTGCCTACATTTTTAATTTCCTTCGCAGGCTAATTGTACACCATTTCAGAGTCTGATCCTTTTTGTACAGCAAAACAATGGTTTGGACATGTATACTTATTTGTATTTAATTTATACTTTAATATATGTTCTGCTTATTTTAATTCACATTTTTTCTGAAACCATCCTCTTCATCATTTCTTACAACTCAATAGTATTCCATTGCATTCATATATCATGACTTGTTCAGTCATTCCCCAACTGAGGGACCTCTTCAGTTTCCAACTTGTCACTACAAAAATTGCTACTGTAAATATTCTTGTACATGAGTCCTTTTCTTCTTTTGTTAATATCTTTGTGTTAAAAACTTATAAAGGATAAGCATAATTTAGTACCCCTTTAAGTATAGTTCTAAACTTCTTTCCAGAATCGTTGGACTAGTTCACAATTCCAACAATTTTGGCATATCTGTTTTCACACATCCCTTCTAGCAATTGTCATTTTCCATTGTTACTTTAGCCAAGCTTGTGGGTATACAGTGGTACTTTGGAGTTGCTTAAATCTCTATTTCTCTAATTATTAAAAATTTGGAACATTTTTTTCATATGCTATGAGTAGTTTGGATATTATTTTCTGAAAGATAGCTATTTATTGTAAATTGGAAAATGGCTCTAATAAATTTTAGTCAGTTCCTTATAGATTTTAGAAGTGAAATCCTTAGAAAAATATACTGTAAAGTTCTCCCTCCCTCCCCCCCCCCACGTTATATGTTTTTCTTCTTGGTTTACATGATAAGTTTAGCATGATATATGGCATAAGATGTTGGTCTATAACAAATTTCTGCCTAACTACTTCCAGTTTTCCCAACAAGTTTTGCCAAATTGTTAATTCTTATTGAAACAGTTGGGATCTAAGTTAACATGTTCATTTGCTTCTAGATATGTTATAATTTATTTGATAATTAACCACCACTGATCAACCTCTCAATTTTTTACCCAATACCAAATTGTTTTGCTTATTACAACTTTGTAATATATTTGAGATCTGCTAACATTAATCCTCCTTCCTTTTCATGTTTTAAAGATCAATTCCCTTGGTATTTTACACTTTTTATTCTCCTAGATCTTCAGATCTAGGAGATCTTCCTAGGTTTTCCTAGGTCTGAAGAGTAAGGTTTTTGTGGGTTTAATTAGCACAACAGTGAACAAGTAAATTAATTTAGGTTCTAATGCTATTTCTATTCTATTGGCTGGACCTAACCATGAACAATTGATGTTTCTACAGTTATATAGCTCTGTGTTTAATTGTGTAGAGTGTTTTGTAATTGTCTTCATAATGATTTGGCAAGTAGACGCCCAAGTAGTTGGTACTGTCCACAGTTATTTCAAATATAATTTTCTCCTGCTATTTATTTCTGCTGGATTTTGTCATAAATATATATATATATATATATATATATTAATACTGATAATTTGTATAGATTTATTTTATATCCCACAACTTGTTAATTGTTTCAATGGATTTTTTAGAGTTCTCTTAATAAACCCTCATGTTATATACAAAAAAGTGACAGCTTTGTTTCCTCATTGTCTATGCTTATTCAATTTCTTTTTCTTGTCTTCTTGCAATAGCTAGCACTTCTAGTACAATATTGATGAATAAGTTTGACAGTGGACATTCTTGATTCATCCCAATAGCAGAAAGTCTTCTAATTTACCCATATAACCAAAGATTTCTACTCTTGCTTTGATATAGATACTACATATTTTGAGAAATCTTTCATTTACTCAAATGCTTTTTAATATTTATAACAGAAATGAATGTACTATTTTATCAACTGCTTTTTCAATATATTGAAAAAAAATCATGATTTTTGTTGGGAGGTTTTTAGCCATAAATCCAACATGGTCTTAGTACATGATTCTTGAGAAATGTTGTTGTAATCTCCTTGCTAGTAATTTATATGGAAATTTTTCAACAATATTCATTAGGATGAGCCAGTGGATTGAAAAAAAAAAATATATATATATATATATAAAAGACTTGGACATATAAAGGAAGATGCTATCCACCTTCAGAGAAAGAACTGAAAATAGATATAGTATGGTATTACATATGTGCACATGAATGTATATGTGCATAATTATAGATAGCTCTGTGTGTGTGCATATATATGTATGTGTGGGTATATCCATACTTTTTTGTAGCTTTCTTGGTCAGAGAGAGAAAAGGAAAGATAAAGAAAGAAGTGTGCAGCAGAGAACAAATGAAAATTTACATGGAAGCAAAGAAAAGACATATATTATTATTTATAGCTTTCTTGAAATGGAAATGTATTGTTTTATATTGTTATATAGGGTTACTTGAAATGGATATGTATTGTTTTGTATTGTGAATCCTTTTATGTTCTGCTCTACACATGGCAATTTTTTTGTAGGTTGTATTTAAGTTTAAAATAAAAACAAATGGTCACACAAAATATTCATTAGGGAAAATAGTCCAGTTTTCTTTCTCCGTTCTCTCAGTTTAAATATCAAGACCATATATGCATCATAAAAGGAATGTAGGGGGAAAATCCCCCTTTTTATCTCTTTTCTAAAAGTTTCTGTAGTAATGGAATTCACTTTACTAAATGTTTGGTATAACTTGCTTATCCATCTGATCCTGGTTTTCCCTACTCCTTTGGGAATTAATTTATGAATTTTTAAATTTGTTTTTCTAAGATAAAATTATTTAAATGTTTTATGTGCTGTTCAGTTGTTCTGGACAATTTATCTTTTCATAAATATTCATTCATTTCATTAAGATTGTCAGTTTCACTGGCATACAATTAATCAAGATAATAACTAATAATTGCTATCATTTCTTCTTCATTGGTTGAGAATTCACCTTGTCATTTTTGTTACTGATTTTTCTTCTTAAAAAAATAAAACTGGCTAATGGTTTATCTATTTTGTTGTTTTAGGGTTTTTTTTCCCCACTACCAAAAAAAATCAGTTTTCAATTATTTTTTAAACTTTCAATCTTGTTAATCACTTCTTTGATTTTTAGGATTTATATTTTGGTGTTTATTTAGAGGTTTTTTTTTTTTTTTTAGTGTGGTGCTTTTCTACTTTTTTTTTAATTTCATCCCCAAGTCATCAACATGTTTTTTCTCTTTTATTGATATAAACACTTAGAGATATAAATTTCCTTTACTACTTTAGCTGCATCCTTCATTTTTTGGTATGTTGTGGAATTGTTATTATATTTAATGGAATAATTAGTTTTTTTTTCTGTTTTCTTTTACATGCCCATTCTTTAAGATTACATTGTTTTCCAATTAATTTTAATTATTGCTTCAAAGACCCTTTATTGCATATATTTTTATTGCTTTATTGTAGGAAAAGATTTATTTAATTTATTTCTGCTTTTTCATATTTGTTTGTGAGTTTTATGGCCTACATACAGGATTAATTTTTGTAAAAGTATCCTATACAAACGAAAATATACATACTCCTTTAAATTCTCATTTGCTATTCCATATATGTAATTTTTCTAAAAATTTCATTGGATTCCATAATCTCTTTCTTATGTATTATTAGATTTATCTAGATCTTAAAGGAGCAAATTGAGGTCTCCCACTATTATTGTTTTCCTACTTCCTCCTTCTTCCTTTCTACATTAAAATTTTCCTTTAAGAATCTAGAATCTATATCATTTGATGCATATTGGTTCAAATATGTTATTAACTTATCATTTATGATACCTTCTAAGAAAACATATTTTCCTTGTTTATCTTTTTAAATTAGATCTACTTTTGCTTTTCTTTTGTCAAGGATCATGGTTGTCTAAGATTATGTTTATAGGGGTGTGTGTGTGTGTGTGTGTGTGTGTGTGTGTGTGTGTTTTATTTCAGCAAAGACATGATACATTCTGCTGGAAGCCATTTTTTTTTAAACTCCATCTATATCTTTCTGTTCCAAATATTTTTTTTAACTGATTTTGTTGGATTCTGTTTTCTGATACAGTCTGCTCTCTTGTTTCATTTTATGGATGAGCTCGTCTCAATCACAATTATATTTGCTAACT